>NW_027103917.1:3289817-3686337 GCF_902728285.1 Clytia hemisphaerica
TTACTTTCTGTTATAGTTTTATTAGTCTTTGCCACTTAAAGATACTCAATTAAGACTTTCAAAATGCTCAAGAAGCTGATCTACAACCTAATTAAAAACTCCCTAGAATAAATCAAACACTAATATTAACAAAAATACTGATAAAATATTAACAAAATACTAAACAGAACTAACGTGAAACACTATAACAGGGTTTTCTCCAAATCTAGAGTACTTACGAATTACAAATTTTCATATTCTATTATCCTGAAACGTTGCATCCGCATATCTTTAACTTGTCAGATTTAAAGATTGGTTATCTGAAAGTACATTTCTGCAATTTAGTTTCACTAATTTAAGTCTTGGAACCCTGATTTGAAACCTAAAAATTGCCCCAAATTGACTTAAAACTTGATATCTTATTTTTTTCCTGCTAAGATTAAGTTCAATTTTTGCCAAAATTGTTAAAAATTATCATTTTTGTGCCAAAATACATGCAACAATCGTTATTCTATCTGATGAATTCACTTTCTCATGATCTTGTCTAAAATCTAATTTGCTAGGTTCCAAGGGCAGCAAACCATTTTCGTAATTTTCTGAGTGTACCAGTGTTACAAATTTATCAATATTTGGATAACGCTCTGATAATTTTGTAAATAATTAATATATGGCTAAATTAAACATAGTAATAAATTATTTTTCATTTTGGGGGATTCAGACTTTTAGACTTTCATTGAATGATAAAAAGTTAACAATGTTAATTTTTTATCATATCTTTGTCAAAAATGAAGTTTTTAACTTTTTGAAAAAAAATATTTAAAGAACGTAGTAATATCTAACTTCTGTTAAATTTTCGACCCATGACAATTAAAATTCAGAAACTTATTAACAAAACAAATTTTTGGACAATTTTATGATGTCCACAAATGAGATTTTCTGCAAGGATCGAATTTTAAAAGCAGATTTTGCGCGGCACATACCGTCGTTTCGAAATCGATTGCCCCCCCGGACTGGCGTTGTCTGTACCCGATATCTACGATACGGCTAATTTCAAAATTCATTACAGTATCGTAGAGGGTCTGTGTGTAAAAATTGTATCCGGGCCCGGTTGTCTGGGGCTACACTGTGACAATTATGACAAATTTGGGGTCTTGCGGTGTCCTTAGACAACCTCGGTCCATGCATAGTCTCTTCTTATATTAATGAGGAGATTAGCCCCCCGGGGATACTAGGTTTGCGAGATGATGGAGTGGTGCCGCCCGATTTTTGAAAATCGGAAATTTTAGGGTCTTAAAATCGAAGAAAAAATAACGAAATTTTGTAGATTTTAGGACTCTTACCGAAATTTGGCCTTTTTCGGGGTAAATATTAGTAGTTTCACTTCTTTTGTGACCCTTCTGGGGCGACTGAAATTAGAAATTGTGATTTTTGCGACCCTTAGCGGGACTGTGAAGGTCCAAAAAAGGGACCCTTAAGGGATGCACATATACGTACCCTCCACTTGGCCTAAGTACCCCCCCCCCCCATGGATTAGCCCTGGACGTTGGGGAAAAAAGATAACTATAAGTCATCCCTCCTCGTAGAAAGATAATTTTGAGTCATCGCAGCCACCGTCGCTTAAAAATCGACAAACAAAGTCAACCCCACTAACACCACTTTTTCATGTTACTGAGAGGTAATAAGGTACCAGCTTCATTGAGTTTGAATATTTAACCTTTCTAAAGCAAGAAAAAGTGAAACCTTAAATTTGCCCCGGACACACGAGTCACTTGTTTTGGATGGAAGTCCAGGAGTTTGGATCTAGCTCCTTCGGGACTTTGAAATCAAAGATATGTTCGAGTAATGACAATGTCATGTCAGCCTACCGCTTACTTTTTTTTCAAATTCTACCTCCACTTATTTAAATTTTCTAGACAATTGTTCGGTCCATAAATCAAGCGATCATCATATGACTCATTTGGAGAAAATCAAACGACGAAAAATGCCGGCTGGTAAACGTATCTTTGGAGACCATTATGTCGAATAGAAAGTCGATTATTTTTCAAAAGTAGGATAGAGTTTTGTACTTTTCTACTCTATTTTTTTTCCAAGCTCAATCTAATTGATATAGCTCACTAGTCCATTATAGATACGCGACCTTATACAGTAATCTAAAAAAGTCTCGAAGAAGAGCTCCAGTACTTTTAGGTGCCTAAAACTTTAATTCTTTGCCTTAATATCTTCAGAATGACGAAAAAAGTATCTATAACATAAAATTGAGACAATTGAGGGAACTTATTTTGGCGAGAACCAATTTTGGTGAGCAGAAGAAATTTTGAAAATTTTTGTATTGGCGAGAACTTATTTTGGCGAATTACAGGCTAAATCTGTCCAATTTTGCCTTATTTTGAGCAATTTTTGATGAGTTTCAGAGGTTATTTTTACCAAAAGAATTTTTTTGACGAGTAAGTAAATTATTTAATTTTGACGAGAACCGACGAATTTTGTCGAAACTCGCCAAAATTAGTTCTCGCCAAAATTAGTTCCCTGGTGCTAGAAAAAGAAATCGAAAGCCTGTAAATAGTTTAATTTTCCAATGTTTGAATATTTGTTTAGATAAACGATAATCCACTTCAAATGATTTGACTGTTCTTTTCCTCTCTATTCAACCCAGCCTAAAAGCTACATTAACCAATCGATCCAAATTTTTTACTCTCGGGTACCTAATAGTTGGGGGGAGGGGGATTGGAATAAAATTTTCCTGGGTGGAACATTTTTGAAAAGGAGGCTAATACAACAGAATTAGGACAAAAGAGGGAACTTTCAAAACCATTTCTACAAAAAAAACGGGGGTTGGAATAAGAGTGTTCTGGGTGAAAAATTTTCGAAAAATTGATAGACCTTTTCATAAATTACATCAAGAACATCACTTGCCTCGTATTCAAACAATTACTATGGTGATTATGTCCCTTGAGAAATTAAAAAAATACAATTTTTGATTTAACGGCTTGTAACAAGAATCATATAATGTCAGTCTCAATAAAATCTGTGCAGCGGGGACAAAAAAAGCTATCAACTTTTGATAGAATTTGAATCAGATACTTTAATGGAATAAACTTTCGCGGGTATTAAATTTCGCGGATTTCGCGGATTTGAGTGTCATCCACGAAAATCCGCGAAATTAAATCCCAATGGAAATTTGGAAGGGCCCCATCCGCGACATATTTCTAATCAAAACTCAAAATGTGTCAAATAAATACTTTTTGAATGGTTACTTGCATCAAAAAAGCGCAAATAATGTGTATTTCAACAACCAATGTGCATGATTTGACAGTATAAAGATAAAAAATCGTGAAAATATTGCCACCCAATAGTGCTAACCGCGAAATTAAAAAGTCCCCGCAAAATTTTTGAATTTCGCGGATAGGCCCAACCACGAGAATTAATCCCAGCAAAATTTTATCCCATTAAAGTAGCAGTTTTGTGCTCGTTAAAAAGATATTACGGAATGAAATATTGATCAAAATGAAAAAAGAAAAAAAATTGAAAATGAAGATGAAAAATGAAGAAGAAGAAGAAAATCAAATTCTTGTAGAATCGTACTATGAACATTTTTTGTCAGAAATCATTCGACGTTAGGACGTCATAACTGCGAAAAAGAATTCAAAAAATATTTAGCTCAAAACCTTTCCCTTGGTTGACCTGAAAAAGGGCTCTTTTTGGACTATAGCTTTCGATTGAAAATTTCTTTGGAAAAATTATGTAATTTTCTTCTAGGATAAAAAATGGTCTTTATAGCACAGGTATTGAAGAAGTGGATTTTTTCTTCATTTTCAATCTCAATTTTTCATATCTTTTTGAATTTTATTTTTTTAATAATATTCCACTATTGTTTATCTTTTCAACAAGCACAAAACCGCTATCAAATTTGAAATTATCGTTGGAAAATTGTATGTATACACCTTTTCGACCGTAGTCGCGCGGTCAGGCGCGTGTCGCTTTGTTATTCAACTACCCCCTTAACTCGATCCAATCTTTATTTTACACCTTTTTCTATTGCCTATAGGTGCGAAAAAACGACTGGAATGGTTTTAGGGTGGTAAAACGAACAAAAAAATGCCCGCACGGCAATTGGCGGCTACGGTCAAAAAGGTGTATTGAGACAGAATTTACACAAACATTCAAATTGATAATTTTTTGTAATATTTCTTTTTGGTCTTTTCAATAGGGAAATAATAGCAGGTTGATGAAATTGGAGTTATTTACAAATAAATTCGTCGTGTTTTGTGTATAATAACATAATAATGAAATCTTAACATAATAATATATAAATTGGCTAAATTTTTTCATTTTCTGGCAGAAATTCGTGGTGCATTTCTATAGGATCTTTCGGCTGTTTTTTTTCTCGGTCATACCGGCAAAAATAATATTTTGCTAAGTACAAATGCGTAGACAACCTATACAAATTAGCAAGTTGAAGGAAAGTTTAGCTGGGAATAAGAAAGTTTAACCACTCTATGGTACATTAGAAAGTGGCAGTGAAATAACTAACCTTCCCTGGCATATAAATTGTTCAGAAGCACTGAAGAGATTGTTCATAGACGCAAATAAAATTAAATATGATATTATAAGGGTCCAAGGGAGTATAAATAACAAATTGATCGGGGGAAAACAGCGAGGTGTAACCCTTTAAAAAACTCACAGTTCGCCATATTTTGTCAAAACAAGGACCCAACTTATGTACCCTTCTGTGCTTAACTGTAGGGGGCGGGTCATTTTGCAAGTTTTTCTGAAAAAATCACCCACAAAGCATTTTACAATGACCCCCCAATTATGAAACTTTCCTGAAAATACTGAAAAAGTGTCAAAACCTTCATTTTCCTAGGGTTTTTTTTTTTGGGAAACCACCCCAAAATCACTTAATATTGACCCTCCCCGCATTTTATGGATTTTCTCCCAGAGTACCAACCCCCCTGCTTATTCTACCTCCTACAATTAAGCACATAAGAGTATAGGAAATAAGTGGCTTCAAATCCTACATCAGAGATTCATTTGACTCTAGCTTTCAGTTATATCTCATTGGTATCCACATCAAATCTCCTCAACATCCATCCGTTGGTACATACAAATGGTTATTACTATACTTTCTCCGAAATAATTCCGGCGATTCAACTTCCTCAACCGGAACAGCCATTCCGTTACTTTTCCTAACCGGTTCAAGTCCATTACCGCATATTTTTCTTAACACTGGTGGTGAGCTAATTTTTTTAAATGAGTTTCGATTATTCATGACCGGCTCTTTTAATATCGGCGGACCGTGGCCGTTCACAATGGGTCCAGTCGTAAGATTCTGGTCTGTGTTATCTGTATTGGTGAGAATGGTTTCTATAATGGGTACCGGACCACCGTTAATTGGCGGTAAACGTTCACGTTTTTCATCATCAAATGGTTTTTGGAATTTCGAATTCAGATCCTTAGTTTCTTTGTCATTTTCTGTATTGTTTATTATCTTTTTATTTTGGTTAGTGTGACCATTTTCAGTCACTTCCGTGGCCACTTCGACTTGTTTTTCATTGTTATGTTCGAAAGCTTCGTTATCAAACGAATTCGTTACACTATTATCATTGTCACGTTTGACTGGTTTAAAAACTTCGATTTTTTCACTTTCAGCTTCCGACACTTCGTCCTCACTTGACGGCGTACTACCTTTACTTTTCTGCGACGCCGACGTTCCGTTTCTTTGCCGTTGTCGAATTTTGCTGGCGACACTGTTGCCGACACTTTTACTGCGTCGTGTCGATTGACGGGTTGGACCGGATGCGAATAGTGATAAACGCTCGCGTCGGAACCTAAGGAAGGGAATAAAAATTCTCGATTTATACTAGAAATAAAAGTCAAAACTTTAAATCCCCAAATATAGAAACTACATGGGATAGACAACCTGGTACTAAATGCCAAAGTTAAGTTCAGTAAAAATTTGGTTAGGTTTGAAAATTCCAAGATTTTGAAAAATAAAAAGTTCTTGTAAATACCTTTTGCTTGTAATGTTTGCGTTGAAATCCGGATCTGAACCTAAATTAATTTTTGGTAAATCAATTTTCGGCGCCGCCTCTTCGCCATCTTGTGAATTCGTATCTCCGCCCTCCGCCTCACTCTCTCCAGGTTCTGGACTTAATGAATGTTGACTCGTATCTGCCCTCAAGGCGTTTGCTGCTCCAACAAGTGCGAGTTTAGGGCGTTTAGGTAACTTCATTCTTGCTTGTGCGTAGTTGTAGAAAAGTGTAAAGTTGGTACCTAAAAGGAAAATATTAGGTAAAAGTACTGATTTACTTTAGGAAAAGCAAAAACCATTCAATTGGAATTGGTCCCCAAGCAATTCAAATCACCAATATCAATATTCAATGCTTAAAATAATCATACCATTTTTCATCACCAGAATTGTATTGCTTCTTTCATATTAAATAACAAACAAACACCACTGAAACAGCCCCGAAATTGAAAAGTCAAGATGCTTCCATTCCAAAGCCCTCTAGTCTGCATAGACGACTCAACAGCAATATTTCATTACAGGAAAAAATATCAAATATATAGGTTTCTTATGCTTCGTTAAAGAGTTTAAGGTTTAATTTTTACGTTTTAAAGTATTTTCCACCGTTTCAGAAGCAAACATCCGATTTGCGTTAGGGGTCGCCTCTACAGAGTCGAACGTTTTCCTTCTATAATGACGTAAATTACGTTGAATTACCTTAAGGAAAGCAAATTTAGCGAAAATCAAATCCGCCAAATCAAGTTCCCGCCAAAATTAAGTTTTTCGGCCATCAACCAAATTAGATTCCCGCCAAATTAAATTTTTTTCTTTTTATGTCCGATTTTTCACAATTTACCCCCTTAACGAACGAAAATATGTAACTCCTTAACAAAGCATAAGAAACATCTATATTGGAAACGTCCATATTCATGAAATGCCATTGCAATGTCTTCGACATTACATCATGGACCCAACAGCTGATTGGTCGTAATTGACGTAAAATCAGTCAATACGTCACTTTCAACCAATCAGCTGTTGGGTCCGTGATGTAATGTTAACCGGTATTGTAATGGTGTATATCATGAATTGAATGTTTTGAATGTTTTTTTACATGCGTCTTAAAAAGATCTTGTTGATGCAGGCTATACAAAGATGAAAAACCTTTATAAGCCGTTCTTGCTCAGATAGACAAAACATGACGAAACTCACCGATAATCGATACAGGTAGAGCAAGAATGAATACACTGAACACAGCACAAATAATTCCAAATATTTTGCCCCATGTCGTTTCAGGTGACATATCTCCATAACCGACTGTAGTGATTGTGATTACAGCCCACCATATGGATTCAGGAATTGTGCGAAATTTACCAGTGTTGGTCTAAAAAAAAGATATTAAAACATATTCAGACTGCACGGTTCCACGTCGTCTTCTTAGACCATGTTCACACGCTCCGAAACGAAATGAAGCCATTCTATTGGTTAAATTCAAGTTTTACGGTCACTTGTAACCAATATAATGGATTCATTTCACTTCGGGGGGGGGGGGGGGGGGGTAATAATAAGGTCCGGGGGGGGGGGGGTTAGAAAATGTTCGAAAAATTAACAAGCCCCCCTCCCCCGCGTTTATTTGGCACCTAAGAGTAGGTTAATAATCAGCTAATTGAAAAGTATCCATTTGTACTAGGAGGCTCGATATATAGAAAATTCGAGGGTTCAAAAATCACAGTTGAATCAGAAAACAACATCCTGGAGTAGTTGAATTCTAAACTGGACACCACACTTCTACGGGAAATCTGTGAGCAGTAAGCCTATCTACAATCAGTGACAAAATATGTGGCAATTTCTTGAAAAATCTCTCCCCCTAATATCAGTGTTGATGTGAGGTTTTTCTAAGCATGGTGACAGCCTTTCAACATTGGTACTAAGGGGGAAGGGAATTCTTGCCACAATATTTAGTCACAAATTGTAGTGTTCAAAGAAATGTGATATCTGTGAATGTGACTACTTACCTCTCTTTCGAAGAAATAAACAATAGTTGCAAACAAAGCCACAGGTAACAATAGCAACAAAACCAACAACAATAGTTCCCTGGAACTCGCTATAATGGTATGCTTAAAAATCTGTAGTCCAACTGATAATCGGAAAAATCGAACCAATCGAACTAATCGTACAATTGAGAACATTTCAATGTTTTTATAATCGGTTGTGATCGAATTTGAATCGATTACTCCATCTTTAGTCCTGTGGTAGTCCATACCGTGGTTGAATTGTAACGCATATGTAATTAACGTCAATAGATCAACGATAGTATAGAAACTTATTAGAAACTGTATTCGATTAGGACTCGATACGAATCGAATTATTAACTCGATTGACATCCAAGCAAACGTTAAGTAATCGAGTGCTAATAATAAGTAAGTGAATAGTTCGTGATTTGATTCGGCTTTATCACTGATAACGAGTAGCATCGAGTGAAAAAATAACGATAAAACCGATAATACGATGAACATGAGGGAAATGAAACCAACACCCTGGAAAAGAAAAATGTATAAAGTGTAAGTAATTTGTTCGAAGTGCGTCACGGATTTATTTCTCCAAAATAGGAATAATCAGATGGTTTGAGATATTTTTGGTATATTTTCGCTTTCAGGAAAATCAACCTAATCGTATAGTAATTGATTCTCTGTTGAGCAGTCAGTGAAAAGTCGACTAAAGGGAAAGAAAAGCCAATCCAATCGCGTACCCAGAGTCACTTACACCACTTATTTCATTTCACTGGTGAACGTGATACATTAGTGCGCGCTATCAGAGCCATAAAAAATGAAACTAAGGGACTAGACTCTAGTTTGAAGTTAATCGTAATTGTACCTTAGAAAGCATTGGTCTTCGTTCTGAGTGACCTTCCATAACAGCCCAAATTAATTTCTTCTTCGACAGCCATCGTATGGAATTGAAGTACGATGGCCTAAAGACTTTCAAAAAACGACTTTTGAAACCTTGGTCTTCGGGTTCTTTGTAGTTCGGGATACGTGAAACGCTAAGAAGAAAGTAAACATATGAAATTACAGTTGCCTATAGACGGCTTTCGTGATACGTCATTTGTTTACTCACGTGACTTACCGCCCGATTTTTTGGAGGCAAAATGACCATAACATTAGCTGAAGGCAAGCAGATTTTTTGTTTTGACGAAGTATCTGGTAGGACTTTTGAAAATAAATTTTAGTATGTTTTTTCAGAGATATATATGCTTATCATTCATAAATTTCGGTCGGTAGGTAGGTAGGTAGGTAGGTAGGTAGGTAGGTATTTTTGGTAGTTATCAAAAATTTGATTGATATTCACTTGCCTCCATATAAATCGTAAGTCTTTTTGCCTCCAATAATCAAGCGCGATCGCCCGCTCACACCCGTCCGCCCGTACAAAATCAAAACATTGAAACCCGTCTATTCATAGGTACAACACTCTTTTTCGAACTAGAAAAAGATTCGAGTTATGTCGGTGTTTTTACACTTTTGGCAAAAACGTGAAGGTTTTTTTAAACAAGTTTTAAATTAAATACATTTGGAACGTTTAGGCTCTTAAGAACACGAAACGAAAATAAGATTTTCCACTAGAATAGAGCATCTAAGGATGATCAAATCCTTCATTGAAAGTAACATACTTTGCCTTATCCGAAATCAGCGTCGAATGAAATATCCTACAAGGCTCTAAACTGATTTTTTACGTTATGCATGATGAAGTCGTTACGTTAATGAGCTAAAATAAGCTCAGATAGAGCCCCGAAGGATTAATAATTCCATTTTGCGAGTTGGGGTTGGGGTAGGTTTAAAATGAAATTTTTAATCCCAAATCAGTCCATTTTAACGATGAAATGTTGTTCTAATTGTTCAAGTTCAGAGATGTTTTTCGGATGGAATTTCGGATCCAAAAGTGCTCTTCATCATTGTTTCATAAAATATAGAGATCATGTAACAAGTTCAGACCAAAGATTTATTATACACTGGATAAACGACTCATAAAACGATGGAGAGCGATCATTGTATTTTCATTGTTTCAGAAAACAATTGATGTTCTAGCTTTCTCCGCAAAGGACAACTGTCATGGCGGCTCGAAGATGTCTGATTTAAAAAAATGTTTATCAGTCTTATTTTTAAAAAGTTCTCTAGCTCTTTCTTTTTGTACATTTGCAGAAAAAAAGTTTGAAAGTAAGGCTAGCATTCCGAGCTGGATACATTTGTGAAATGTAATGTGAGAAAAACATCATTAGACAAGAAATCCAGCCAAAATGCTTATAGTGACACGAGATTTTCAATTGGAAATATCTTTCCAAGACTGTCCCCAGAAGAGCTGAAATTAACATACATAAGACTTGAGTGTTTTGGCTCCACTGTGGTATGAAAATCCTTTGGAGGCGCGTGGTGGCAAAGTGGTTTTTTTGAGGTTGAAGTTTGAAAATTTCCGGTGTCAACATTAAATTTCTTATACATAACACGCCTTTTGCATCTTTCTCACAGCTTGAAATGTCATAACGACTTAAAATTAGCAATTAAGTGGAAGAATCTGACTCTCACAGGAAAGTTTTAAGTCTCTTTAGGGAATTGGATGAGTGATTTTCGATAAGAAATGCAATAAAAATGCTTCGAAAAATCATTTAATGAGGGAAGGAGAGTGAACAATACTATCATTACTGCGGACATAGCTAGTACACGAGAAATCGGCAAAAATCTGTTACTTGTATATCCAGTGTATAATAAATCCTTGTTCAGACCATCAGAATCAATCCAAGAGCCACTTAACTCTCATAATTCCAAAATTCTTAAAATCTAATATTTTGAATATTGGATCCTTCTTCGCTCCTGGGACCAAAACCAAAAATTCTAAGCTCGTGTGTTACACCTTTTTGGAAGATTTCATCCCAAAATGCTCGTTAAAATTAATTTTATTAAAAAAAACCGTTTTTAGAAAATTTAATGTCACGTTTTTGCCAAAAGTGTAAAAAACACCGCGTTATGTTTTACTTTAATGGGATTAAGTTTCGCGGTTGACCTAATCGGGGACTTAATTTCATGGAAGGCATTATCAGGAGAAAATATTTTCATGATTTTTCGTTTGAATGAAATAATTACTCCAAACAACATTCGCATATTAATTAATATTTTTCTCAAAAAGAGAAGAACGTATTGCTATAGAAAGAGATTTTAAGATTTCAGTGTTAGGATAAAGATTACCTGATAGCAGGCTGTTCTATCTCATCATCATCATGCTGATTATTCAACAACGGGCTATCAAAGACTTTCAAATTTTCTTGGGCATCGCGATGTTCTGTGTATTTAGGCCAACAACATGGCTCCATAGCTTTTTCATCTAAACCCCAGAAATTGAGTTCTTCTTCGAATAATGGACCACAAATATCAGCTGGCGTGTGTAGTTTTCCTGAAATCAAAGGTTATGTGCTAGATAAAATTCGTCCAATCAACCTTTTTCCCGTTAGAGTATATACTTTTTAGAAAAAATACAATCGAGGTATATATTGACGCTAAGAGGGGTGGTAGAGGGCGTAGAGAACAAACCCATGGTCAAAATAAGTGGAAAAAGAACTTTTTTACCCTGGCATAACATAACAAGCTCTCAATAAAATCAAACATGTCAGGGGCGTTTTTTTGACACATCCGGTACTTCGTTTCAACAAAATGTTAGCGGGCATTTGCCACTGAGAAAGTTGACCCTTATTCCCCACAAGCTTGAAAAATAACAATTATAATAAGTTCCAACATTTGAAATTAATTTCTTATAAGGCGAGGCCAATTTAATTTGTTGATTTACGTGCCCAACTACCCAAAAAAGAGTGTCGGTCGGTGAAAAAGTAAAAATAAAAGTAGAATTTCACCGATAAAATTTCCTAAAAAAGCAGCAAAAACTACTGCATCTTGAAAAAAAAGCGAGAAAAAGAAAAACACAAAAAGCTTGAATTTATGGATAGATTGAAAAGTTGAACATAAAATTCTAGAAACCTTGGAAAAACTACCACAATTTTGAAAATTTGGCAGTTTATAAAGAAATGAAAATAAAAATGTAGTAACTAAATAATTTTTTTTAATTTGGTTTTTTGGAATTTAAAGGTCGGTCGGGTCCGTAAAACAGCTAATCAAACTGGTCACGCCTAACACAAAATTTAAAATTGCATTGTTTAACAAACCTGTTCTGTAGAAATTCATGATTTGATTAAAAGCAGTCGGATGTCGGTCGAAAAAATATTCGTTCAGAACAGGATCGAAAGCATCAGAGACATCAGACCCGTCAATCGATAACCAACCTAACCGAGTGTCCGGGTATACCCGAAGTGTAGACCGGAAGGTTTCATGTCGGGTACCCCCGACATTGATGACAATACGGTCTGCACTTTTCTCGTTTGCACCATTACCGCGAATGCTTTGCGACCCCAACGGACGTCCGGATGCGTTTTCACAGGTCGATAACGTCTCCTAGAGAAAGAAAAGAAAGTTGATAAGTCAACCAGTCATTTCAACGGAATAAGCCTTCTTTGATAAAGAATTTGACCCAAAATGTAACATGCATGTGAAACGTCGTTAATTATTGCAGCTTTATACATGTTTTTTTTTTATAAGCAAGTGTCTGCCCCTACATCAGGCTCGCATTATGCTTAGCATTCTATTGTTCTCAAACAATAGAGCCATTGTTTAGGTACCAAAAACTGAGCCTGCGTATGCTTATAAACGTTATGCTTATAAAAAAAAAACATGTACTGTCTTTTTGACAGCGCAGTAATTTTCGTGTAAATTATAAGCAATTATTGACCGATATTTGAGAACCGGTACGCCAATATTTCATGAAAGAATTACCTGTATTCTGGTATACCCTCGGAAGCCCTTCCCGCCCCCACACACAATTAGAACTATATCATTCAAAAAGTATCTTTGGATCCAATGAGTGGTATCGAGTTTACGCGTTTATCATGATGTTAAAAACTCGAACCCAGTCCCCATACAGTTGTGTCGTGGTAAAACTAAAATAGATTCAGACGTTACAGTTCCGTTCCAAAACGAAACGGTTCCGAAACAAGTGTGAACGTCAAAATTCGCAAAACAGATCGAAACGGTTTCGTTATACTTTTTTCATCGGAACGAAACTGCTCCGTTTTCTTACTCCGAAACGTTCCGGGACGAAAATCATACCGGAACGAAACGGAACAGTAACGTATGAACATGGTAGGAAACAAAGAACAAAACATTACATCATCATTAAGAACCGGTGATTCACATCGTGATTGTAATTCTAATTCCATGTTCTGATTGGTCGATACCAATGAATCCTGTCTTTCAATTGGTCCACGTAAACTCGACCGAGACCTCCTGACACTTGAAGATAACGAAAGCGTTGAAGAGAGGCCAGCTCTCCTTTTACGCATGCGGTCAGAGAAATGTATATTCTCGAGTGTAATATCATTCAATGAAGTTTTCCGGTCCTCCAGTAAACTATCAGTCCATTTTTTCTTTAAACTTAATATACCGTCAGATCGAGTACGGCTTAAAGGCTCGCGTTTTATCTGCAAATAATTACTCTGCACTGACGGGCTATCTCGAAAACTGTTCAAACTTGAAAGTTCATCTTTAAAAGAGTCTGGTGGTATATGTGTATCGTCTTCAATGTTTTGTGTTAGAACAGCCTCTGATAGGAATTTAGCCTGTGTGTTATCGTTGTTGTAACCATCACTGTACGATTTGACGCATGCGTTGTGATGACTTGCGAAATCTAGATGGTTTAAATCCTGAGTCGTATTTTCAACTGAACATACCATGATCTTTACAGTTTTAATGCACTGCAGTATTTTGTGATTAAATTTTTTCCTCAGTAATTTTATTCCCTACTTCAAAAGTAGTCAGTGTTAGATTAATAACTAGGGGTGTGGTCGAGTGGTAGCGCGCTCACCTCCTGACCAAAAGGTTGTGGTTACGAACCTCACGCAGATCGATCAAGTAGCAAGGCAACTCCTCCCATCGCTAATCGCCCCAAGTGACGATCCGTAACGGTCACGAGAAGAGTCTACCCTTAGTATGGACGTGAGTTCGGATTTTAAATATAGATCGTCAAAAACAAAAAGTGATTAAAATAAATAAGATATGAAAACTCCAAATTCATGGTGAACAAATGAGGATGAAAATGAAAATGCGTATGGAGGCGGACTAAGTGAGCCGCAGTCAATGACAACCATTTTCAACAACAAATCGAATGGCTATTAATAGATCACGTGGCGCTCAAAAATTCATCATGTTTCATTTAACCCAGTCAATCATCCTCAATTTCGTCCTCGATCCCTTAATAGCATAATATATCCCCAGTCCCTACCAAACTGTTTTTGAGAAGTACATTACAGCTAGTTTTCTAATTCGAAGAATTTCGACAAACAACACATTTTAAGATCCTTTTTTTTGTTTTTTTGAATTGTTTTTTGTACATTCAACCAAGAAATGAGGAAGGAATGAAAATATCCTGATTTCTGCTTTCTGTCTGTTCAAAAAACAATATTGGACAAATTAAAAAAAACGAAACAAAGTTTCAGCACCATGACATTTCCTCCTTTTCAATATTATCTTAAAATGACTTCAATTAAGCAAAAAAAATGTTAAGGATAAAAAAATATAACAAATAATATTTTTAACAAGTAATTCCCCCAAAAAAATTGAAAATCGAAAAAAATATTTTTTAAAGTAATTTCCTTGACTATCAACAGGAATAAGAAGTTCTTTTCAGAAAGGATTTTCGAAAGATTACAAAGAACGAGTGTGTTTCGATAAACGAACTTTTTTAGGAAAAACACACATAAAGGGTAAACTAGTCAGGATCTGCCTGGTTGTGAATTATTTTCTTCTAATCTTTTTAGCATGAAGACAGTTAGGTCATACCGATGGAAAAGGTATAGACAAAGAAAATATCGTATCTTGAATAAAACAGCCAGAAAACTGTTTTTTTTTCTCGATAAAACATACAATACCCCCTAAAAAATTCCCACAGGAGCTAAAATCGCTAGCAAAAAACAAAAACACAGCAAAAAAGGTTTCAGACACGTGAAGCTATTATTATATAGATTTATTTGAATTAGAACAGTTTATGGAACTCTTTCTCTCAATGTGGATGAAAGTTTATATTAAATTTCTATCGCTCAAAGTAAACGACCAACCGTACATTGCAAAAGCGGAGAAAAAGATCGCCGCGGACAAAAAGAAAACAGGAGACGAAAACTAGTTTGATATGTTTTGACGTCAATTTTTGAACAAGGCGATTTCGACACATTTAATTAAAATGTTTGTAACTTTTCGAAAAATTGTTTTCTGAGAATGAAATTTTGAGGGGTGCTCAGAGTTATGCTAAAGATTGCCTGTACCAAATTTCAAGTCAATAGACCCACAAAAACAAGCTACGTCAAAAAATGAATTTTATGGACACTTTTTTTGGACTACCCGGTATAAGAGCAACGGGGCTGAAAATGAAAAATTAAGAACAATCTAAAAACAACCTTGAACAGCCTTGGATTAATGAATTTTTAAGGGATACACGCTTTTTTTATAAGAATACACTTTATAAGAATGTCCATGATGAATACGGCCAAAAACTAAGAATATGCTAAGAATATCACCATCATGGAATTTTGCTACTAAATCTAAGAATGCCATTTTAAGAACATTTTCAATTATAAATTATCAAATATCCCAAGTTAGGCTCACTCCTTTTACAAAAGTGCCATCTTATGCTTGAGACGTATGTACTAAATGTTAAATCTAGTATGAATTAGACACCCCTGTCTCAGTGCCCCGGTGGCATGATTTCAGTACATGATTTTTTTCAGTACATGGTTTCAGTACATGATTTTTTCCTACGTCACTGCAGTAATCAAATTTTTATTGCACTCATTTGTGAATTGAGATATAAATTGAATAAAGACAGCGACAATAAAAAAAAAGTTCTTGAATTCCCAAGCCATTTAGGATGATTACAAATGAGTGCAATAAAAATTTGATTACTGCAGTGACGTAGGAAAAAATCATGTACTGAAACCATGTACTGAAAAAAATCATGTACTGAAACCATGCCACCGGGGCACTGAGACAGGGGTGTAATTAGGATCCTAACCTTCTAAGAATGTGCTGTAAGAATATTTTAGGATGATAAAAAGTTAAGAATATCCATGATGAAATGGATTTACACCATTCTTATAAAAAAGAAGCGTGTAATCAGATGGTTTGAGCTACGAAGGGGCTAGTAGTAACCTTTTACGGTTCTGAGTAAAACCATCCAAGTATTTTGGTCTAAATATTTTCCAAAGTCGAGATATCACAATTTGAAATTACTAAAAATGGGTTCTTACACGGTTCTTTGGTTGTAATATTACTAAAAGTAAAAAAACTTGTAACTTATATACCTCGACTTAGGAAGATAGCTAGGCAAAAATATTTTGAGCTTTTGTTTTTGGAAATACAAGGAACCATGCCAAATATCTCAAACCATTTGATTATCCCTTTAAGAAAATGAAGATGAATATTTTGCAAAAATTAGGTACAAAGTCTAAAAGACCACAATTCTTCCAATTCTTCACTTAAAATGAGAACAGGATAAGAACAATTTAAGGTTCAATATGCCTAAACACTAAGAACAGTAGTGCCTCAACAAAGAGTAACTTGTTCTCACGAAAAAAAATACATTCATTTTGTTCATCGTGTTTTTCACAAAGTATCAAAAAACATCCCTTTTTTAAGTAAGGGATGATATCGAGGAAAACTTCTCTCAAAAAGAAACTCTCCACTGAAAATAAGGAAGTACACTTTTTTTATAAAAAACATCCAACATTTTCGAGGTCTTCACATGTTCTTAACTTTTGGAGTTTCAAGCCGAAAACTGTATTTAACATGTTCTTTTTTTGCCCACTTTGTTAGTATTTTTATCCATTTTCCTAAGTAATCGGTCGTTTTAGAGTCCCTTGAAATGTTCTTAGCTTGTTCTTAACATTTTGGCTGTCGGAGCCATTATGTTCTTATGTAATTTGTTCTTATAGAAAAAAGCCTGTAATCCAGTTCTCTATCCTGATATGAGCATAAAAATAAGTAAAGGAAATTTAACTGTGCTCTCGCTGCTATCTAACACCAAATTTCAAGGGCTTTAGAAAGTCTCACATAGGATTTTCAATGCCCTACTGTGATGCCTAATTTTTACCTATTTCTACACTTAGCTATTCTAAACTTGATTTATCTACAATGGTAAAAAACAAACTATATAAGAACATCAGACCTCGATGACCAAAATATCAAGAACAAGTTAAGAACATTTTGAGGCTAAAACATCCAATTTCGTCAGAAATAGACAAAAATACTCACAAAATGGTGAAAATAAGAACAAGTTAAGAACATATTAGGCTTAAAATCCAAAAGTTAAGAATATCCAATGATTTTCAAAATAACCTTCACTAGGTGTATTAATTTATCAAATTTTTCGTGAAACTGTATCCGTCTACTTGGCCTCAATAGTATCACTAAGTTTGTTACTATCAGAAAAAAAAGTATTCAATTTTAACCACAACATATTGATTGTCTTTTCACGTGTTAAAATACATTTTTTTATGAGAACAAAATATATAAGAAAGAACATAAGGCTTCGATGACCAAAAATTATTAAGAACGTGTTAAGAACATTGTAATGCTCCATGGACTCTAAAACACCAATTTCTTAGGAAACTGCACAAAAATACTCACAAGATTAAGAACTTTTGAAGAACATTTTTAGGCTTAAAGTCAAAAAGTTAAGAACATCGAAAAGCTTAAAAAATTTTGGATGCTCTTATAAAAAAATATGTACATTTCTCTCAGTGAAGGAAGAATTCAATATTTGCAAACACGATTCAAAGATAGGAGACTGAAAAGCACAAAAATTTTACAAATTGAAGTAAAATTTTGCATGAATTTTGCGAACCCTTGTCAGAAAAAGACAATTTTTTTTTCAGATGAAAACTTTTCATAAATTACGTCACCAACATCACTTGCCTCGTTTTGAAATTATTGCCGTGGTGATTAACTCCCAGCGGATTTTACTAAAACTACTTCCTATTTCTTTCTATTTATAAAAAAATAATTTAATGTCTCAAGGGACATAATCACAATGGTAATTGTTTGAATACGAGGCAAGTGATATTCGTGACGTAATTTATGAAAAGGTCTATTTTATTATCACTGTTTCAAACTGTCTTTTTCTGAGGCTGAAAAAATGAATAGAACAAAAGTTTTCCTTGTGTTTTCAATATCAGAAGTGAAGCGAGCCAGAGCAAGAAATCCAGCCTCATTCCAAGAGAGAAATTTTTTGTATAGGAGTGGTTAGCCAATAAACAAATGCCAAAACTTAATACACTGGTTTCCCTTATCGTCCACCCACTTCTGAGCTATCCATTCCAGTGCTTTTTTTTCAGGAATAAAAAATAGAAAGTTAAAAAGGAAGCCAATATGAAAATTTTCTATTTCGATTATAAACAATTCGATTCAAACACTTAAAACGTTTATTTTATAAGAACAAACTATATAAGAACATAAGGCTTCGATAGCAAAGATGTCAAGAACAAGTTAAAAACATTTTAAGACTTTGGGGACTCTAAAACACCCAATTTCTTAGGAAAATGGACAAAATTGCCTAAAAAATGGTGAAAATAAGAACATTTTTAGGCTTAAAACTCAAAAAGTTAGGAACATTTGAAGGCTTCGAGACTTTTGGATGTTCTTATAAAAAAAACGTGTACCTATCAAAAATATTGGTAACTGTTTCCCTTATTTCATTCAGAGTCATATTTTGATAGAAACGAATTCATTTTTTATTGGGAAGATCAGCTCAATAAAAAATAACGTTCTTTAAACTATCGCTCATTATGGAAAATTTCAGGTTCAATTTTTACTTTGTTGTTTTTCAATTGTTGAACTCCCAACTTGGGTTTTCCCTCTGAAGTAAACATTCAACATTCAAGACGTGCTGCTGTTAGCCGGGGTTCTTTTTCAACCGAAATGAATACATTTGATATTAAAGGTTTTATTTTCCAAAAGTGTACCCGTTTCATATCAGGACGGTGGTCTCCCTATTGTTATATTATGCTGATATAAGCAAAAAATGTTTTTCTTTTCCTCTTTCTGACCAATCTTACTCCATATCCATGTCAATCCAATCAGAGGAATGTAAAGAGATGGAAAAACAGCTTTTCTGATTACTCAAAGTTCAACGATCACTTCTATTGAAAATTCTATTGTAAAAAATATGATTAGGTCATTAAATGAAAGTCCAGAAAAGACGGCTCGCCATACAAATCGGACGGTTTCTACATGATTTGACGATAAAAATGAACATTTGTTTTTCCTTTTTTGCCGATTACTAGTTGGTCAAGCGCGCAGCAGAATGGACCTTTTAAAAGCAACTGATCGAAAAGATTTTGTCTTTGTCGGGGCCTGTGCGCGCAATAAATTAACAAGTCCAGGCTAAACCAACCACCGATCTAGAATTTTTGCCCCGCCTACCCACGCGATGTTTGACCTGTGTTTTGGATTGAATTGGTAGTAGAGTCAGGTAGGGTTAGGGCTAGGGTTGGGGATCGGAGTTACCCCTGGTTAGGGTTTTAGCCCCCAGGCACAGTTTGGAGTAAATACCATGTATATAAGGAACTTTGAACTCCTTAACGCAGTTGTGACTCGATGGCCGAGTGGTTAAGGCGATGGCGTTCTAGTCATAGGTGCCTTGTATATAGTGGGTTCGAATCCGATCAGCGGCAAAAGTTTCGAAATTTCGGGAAATGCATAAAAAACTTTCAAAACTTAGCAATACAAAGAAAGTGTCATAGAATAGAAGCTCAGAGTGGAGGATGGGAAGGAAATTTTTTTTGCGTCACTTAAGGAACCCGGTACGAACGACATTCGGTTATTGCCACGTCAGTTGGACCTTCACGCCGCTCCAGCTTCTTGTTCAATTTTTAAGAATAAGGAGCAATATTTTTACCAATGAATAGCTCCCTTAATGGCAAGAGACCTGGTATATGACGAGCCGTTTTTCCATTGTTTTCAAGAAGCTGTTCTTCCATCTCTTTACATTCCTCTGATGCTCTGATCCAATGTGAAAAAGCTTGTAAATTAAAATTGATGAGTAAGCAAACGATATCATTTATATTATTTAAGAATAAAACCTTTACGACGGTTACGAATCTTGGATTCTAAAACCTTCCTCCGGAAGATCGCCCCTAAAACAATTGATTTTGACCAATATAGTGCATATAGCCTTCCTTTTTCTGGCTCGAGACGCCGAGACTGCCTCATCTCAAGTAACATGACCCAAGTAAATAGTAATAGTGACCCAGATAACAATATTTCCATAACATCGGCATACCACAAGAAAAAAAAAGAGGGAAATGAAGGAAAAAAAATAGGTAAAAAAAACCTGCAACTGTAAGGAAGAAAGAAGAAGAAAACTTCGTGAGGAAATTTATCTCGGTGGAAATCTGTTCTTCGAAGAAAGAAATAATAATGAAGAAAGAAACCACTAGATCGAACTAAACAGTTTGTAGCATAACTTATGGGCCTTTTCAAGCCCACCCTTAGTTAACATCGGCCCCTTAACGCCGACCCTATAAAGTTGACGTCTGTGCCTATTACGCCGGCCCTTCTTGCTACTGTCTAAATTCGAGCTAAAAGGCCGTAAACAACGCCAAAACGTTAAATATTCGCTTTGACTTCAGAATAAAAATCAATCACTTCAAATTAGATTTCCAAACTTGGATCGGAGCTTTTTTGGATGAAGAGAAAAAAATTCTACGTTTGTTCACTTGAAGTTATTAGAATGGTAAAATTGACCGCTTTTAGGTTGAAAGTCAAAAGGTTTGGACCGTTTTTACACCGGTCCATTTCACGTCAGTTCTTGATCCGCTTCTTAAAAAACATTAAGTGAATAAATTTGTTTCAAATATATCACCACATTGGTGTAAGTTTCATAAGAGAGATCTTTAGATTTTCATTAATTTTGAATAAAAAACGACTAGAAAACCTAGAGGTTACTACAATCATTGGATTTCTGATCATTTAAAAAAAGATTGAAATAGGTTACCACAAAATTTGGGGTAACTCTGGGACGGGAATTTTAGACACAATTAGCATCCCCTATATCAAAACATAACAAAGGCGATAGGTGCAGCCTAGGTCATCAGTTTGTAAAAAAAGCTGCCACGCAAAAAAAAAAAAACAGTCATCAACATTTTCGAAATGAAAACATGGAAAGTGTTAAGAATATATTATGATCGCGAAAATGGGAGAAAGAACGAAACACTTAATACACTGTACATACATAAGAAAAAGATTAAAATTGAAGAAAAGTATAGGGGTAAAAAAAGGGGGGAAAAGATTATCATGATTAGGCTAAAAACTTACTTTTTTTTCGCTCAGGACAAATTACTTTTCTTTTTCTTCAGCAAATTAATTCGTAGAAAAAATTATAAAACTGAAAAAATAACCTGGATTGAGATGGAGAGAAAATACATTCTTCATTTTTTGTAAGAACAATTTTATATAAGAAAACGAGACTTAAACTTAAGAACAAAACAAAAACAATCATAGTCTTAAATTTTTAAGAAAAGATTTTCCATTTTGAGTCTTCTATTAAGCTACAAAGTAGTTACATATACCGCGAACAACGTTTTAAAAACATTTAAACCTGAAAAAAACCCCGAAAATTTGAACAGTCGAGCCTCACACAAATAACACTTGTTCTTATAAAAAAGCGTACACTTAAGCAATCAAGACTTTATCCCGATATGCTGAGATTGATGAGAATGGTAAAGAAAGATTACGAGATAGCGCAAAATAAAGGGGATTGATGAAAAATAATATGATAGAAAAATGAACAATCAGATGGGTGGTGTTTATAAGCATATTACTCATTACTCATTTTTTATAAGAACATAAGGCTTCGATGACCAAAATGTTAAAGAAGAAGTTAAAAACATTCTGAGGCTTTACAGACCCTAAAACACCAAATTTCTTCAGACAATGGGTAGAAATACTCACAAAATGGTGAAAATACGAACATGTTAAGAACATTTTTAGACTTGAACCTCAAAAAATTAAGAACATACAGTTTGCATTGCAACCGTAGTCGAGGGCGACCCGAGGTCTCCCTTTTCTCTAGCAGTAGACAGCTAGAAGAGGGCGTCACTCTTTCCCTGGATTTCTCCACTTACCCTTCCGGGTGAGGGTCGAACCCACAACCTTGCGCACCATAGCTCGATGCTCTTCGCATCGATGCTTAAGCATATCAATAAACTGAATTGTTTTTTAAACTCACCACCTTGATAATTTCTAGTCTAGGATACTAGCTTTCTACACAGACTAAATTTTAGAAAATGGAAAAAAACTGGATGGTTTCAGTTTACTGTATACAAAGCCAATATTACCCCTCGACAGTTATTGATATCATATAACACCGATATTACTGTGTAACATTGGTACAACACGTATTATAAACGACTCCAGTCTACTGGTGCCCGATAAAGAACACCGATTTTACTGTATAATATTATGTATTTCATATACCTGGGAGGTTTGGATTACAGAATTTTTCCTGGTCACAGAACAGGTAGTTAAAATAATAGCAAAGGGCAGCTATGAGCTCATTCCGATGATAATTTTAATATCCTCTTCTTTACAGCTCATGCGCAGAAGGCCCTAATAAACCATCATAATATCAAGTCTAACGAGTAGCTTGAGAGAAAAATTACGGCGGTAGAGTTTCGTAAACCGCTAACTCTACCGACTGTAAGCTTGAAATTGGAATGAATTCGTTATCCAATCAAGCAAAATAAGATTCCTTGAAAACGCCCCTCCACCCAAAAATAATTCAACCCGCCCACCACCGCAAACAGATGTAATAATTTTGCTTTCAGAATCATACTTACAAAATCAAAAACTTGAGGTGCAAAAGATAATCCAAGTTTTCGGTCCCGTGGTTTTGGTGTAGTAGGTGAAGCTAGGCTATTACTTCGACTGTAAATTGAGTAGGTTTCGGCCTGTTGGCTCAACTCTGAAATCTTATCCAAGACCTTTTTCCATTTATCCATACCACAAGCTTTTATTTAATGTTTATTATGTAAAGTTGATTTTTTTTTAGAAAGTAGACTTTTATCTTTAAGTACCAAGAAATCTAGAGAAAGATTTGATATACAAAGTTCATTTAGAGATTTTCTGCCAGTTCCACAAATACCTTATATAGTTTCTCATTTTTCTCTCATTATCACTTTGTACACTGCCCTGTTTCACCCATGCTTTTAATGTTATAGGCCATTACACAGTCGAAAGATTTAAGACTGATTGCACCCCATAACCATGAATCCTTTCGACCGTCAAATGGCCTATAGACGTTAGATTAACGTTGAAATGACATTTTTTTGCCAGCCGAGAGCGTAGTTAATACCAAGTAAATTTGTCAGTAGAAAAAGAATCAAATACACCTTTTCGACCGTAGCCACCAATTGCCGCGCGGGTATTTTTGCCCTAAAACCGTCCCAGTCTTTTTTTCGATACTAAAGACAATAGAAAAAAGTGTAAAAAAGGATTGGATCGAGTTTAGGGTGGTAAATGTAGTAATAAAGTGACACGCGCCTGACCACGCGATTAAGGTCGAAAAGGTGTATTGACTGAGATTTCAATCCATCCGTTGGTTTTGTTTGAGTACGCTGTAAAAAAATCTGCTGTGAAGCAGAATCTTCTATATAAAAAAAGAATATTTCAAAATAGATTTTTCGATTGAGATTTACTGGACTTAAAACATGTCTTCATAGGAATTAAGTCGTTAAAACAGATCGAAAATAGTAGAGATTCCAGATAACTTTCTCAATAGTGAAGTTGAGTTTCAACCAATCAAATTTCGTATTTTCACTAGCCTATTACATTTTTCGTCCGTCGTCGTGATTATCCTGGTATGCTTAACCTCAGTAATAAGATGAAATAGATGAAGAGAAAAAGAAGCAAGGTTGATACTGAGATTTTGGAACAGAAAGTTTCAATGCAATATTAGTGCTGATAACCAGGCCCGGCGGAACCACCGTAAAAGTGGGGAGGCTGAAGGCTAAAAATGAGATAAAATTCGCTAGGAATTTAAGAAAAAAATCTCATTTGCTCAAAAGTCTCCCCTTTTCCGCTGGGCCTAATTATGATATGAAAACCGCCCTCAAAGAATTAGTCAAATCACGATAACATGGTTAAAAGTCTTCTCAAAAGTCAAATATTGTGAACACAATTTAGTTAGACCTTGTGGACCTTTTTTCGGTTCCTCAAAACGCTCTCAAGATAAAATTAAAAGATCCAATTTGAAAGAATCTATTTTGTATAATTGCTCAACTATTCTTTCGATAGTCAACCATCTAGATCTCACATTTTTAGGGAAATGTGAGACCCGTTATATTTAGATGGTGGACCATTGAGTAAATTCCTTATCTACCATTCATATTATAAAGAAATAATCAAAGATAAAACTATTTCTTAATTATCTATCAGTTAGGGGACCAATCGGCAGAAATTTAGACCTTGCTCAATTTTTTTCAAGTCAATCTCAAATATGATCCTTTTAGAAATTAAAACATAATGTAAAATTTCATCTCCATCACTGATTCAAATTTGCCATTATAACAATTATTGGTACGCGGAAGACATATTTTAACGGAAACACCCAAAAAAAACACGGGATTTGAATCCCTCTCTCTAAAAATAGAAACACGGTGGGCAAAATCTGTAAAAATTCCGGCTATTTTGGGTGCTTCCGTTAGAAAATATGACGTCATCTTGACGTATATGAAGAATAATAATATTTTCAATGTGACATAATCCGAAAAATTCAAAAGCTTTTAGGCAGCAGAAAACCACTATGGAAGCATCATGAAAGAACATGAACGAAATTTGAAACACAAACCACAAAAACAGAAATTAAAGGGATAACCAGATAAAAAGTAAAACTTAGCTCAAAGATTCCTTCCATGGTTCTTTTTGTAAGAGCATCAAATATTTTTAAGAAATAACATTATGTAATCAAAATTTGACAAAATCTTAGATTTTCGTACCTCACGTTGAAATTTTATCGTTTTCAAGCAGAAATAAAAATAACAGACCTAAATATCTTGACTTTGAAAAACAAGTAACCAGTAAAATTTGGAGGTTCTGTTAAGGACTATGGAAGGGATCTTCTGATTGAATTTCATTTTTTTATCTGGTTATCCCTTTAATAAAAGAATGAATACTTATTGAAATTAAAAAAAAAAAAAACTTATTTCACGAATTAAAGACTTCATCATTCTTATATATAACGTTCAAAATAATATTTTTAGTTATTTCCACCATAAAATATACACTTGTTAGCAATAACATATAGAAACCAGACTTAGCGTGATCAGTGTAATTGCATTGACGTGGTTTTTACATGAAAAAGTGTTCAAAAGTATTCACATAGTGTTAGATAAAACGCAGCTATCACACCAGAACAAAATTTTAAAAGTTCATTTATCAATACAATAAACTAACTTTTAAGTTATCATTGCATTATATTGGAAGCTTTATAAGCTCTAAAAGCCCGGGTGAGACTAGGTAACTAAGTAACCTATTGTAAGTGCAGCCTCTAAGGGTACGTTTTCAGGCTCTCAATAGCGCCTTGCAAGGCTCAAAATGAGAGAAAAAGCATTGTAAGGGTGTAGAAATTGATAAAAACGAGGTTTTCTGCCGGACAAATTCTGGAAAATGTGACCCCCGGATCTAAAAGACAGAGTGTCAGGGAAGAATAAAAAACATAAGTCATCCTCTTAGCTACATTTTTCACACATTTAATTCGAGTTATTGTACACTTTTGAAGATTTTCGTACATTTTAGCTAAATTGTCAAAATAGACACGTTTTTTTTTGTTATAAGAGCATTCAAACTTTTTGAAGTCTTAGGATGTTCTTAACTTTTTCAGTTTCAAGCCTAAAACTATTCTTAACATGCTCTTATTTTGACCATTTTGTGTGTATTTTTTACCATTTTCCTAAGAAATATGGTGTTTTTGAGTCCAGCCTTAAAATGTTCTTAACTTGTTCTTAATATTTTCACTCTCTAAGCCTTATGTGCTTATATAGTTTGTTCTTATAAAAAAAACGTGTAAGTCATGAAAAACACATAGCAACTTTAGAAAAGGATTTCCTTAAAAAAAAACTAAAGTTACACACCTTTTTATAGGAAGAATTTTAGAAGCTTTCGAATTTTCAAACGGTCTAAGCATAAAAATGATTTTAGATCGTCCTCATTGTTGCCACGTTTGGTGAGTGTGTGTAACTTTGAAAGTAATTAAATGTTTTAAAACTTGTAAGCTTGTCTTAGTATTCTTATATACTTATATACTTTGTTCTTATAGAAAATATGTGTAATTTCAACAGGAAAATAGCACCAAGATTCCTCTTAGACTACCTGCGAAAAATATTATATCTAATATTCCGATGACGTATTAGATTGTCAAGTCATGCTTTATCTCTAAAAGGGTGGGTCAATTTCCTATCACGTCAGACAAGCAGGAAAGTCGTTCTTTGCCGTCAAATTCAATATTGCGTAAACCTGAGGATTTTGTCCCCTTTATAGTGAGAACCCAGGGGGGGGGGGGGCTCTTAAGATAAATGACCTAACATACGTGCGGTCCTTAAGGGTATATTTTTCGAACTTCCCAAAGTGCACCGTAAGGGTTGAAATCAACAAAAACGATGGGCCCTCCACTTTTCTTTGCGAAGTAAAAATCTTTGGTTCAATTTCATGGCGTGGGCCCTGTAATTTTTCTATGACTTGAAGAGTCCCTTGAAAGTCGAATTAGAGAGAGTATACTGTACAAAGAAATCAGTCATAGGTAGGTAGGTACAGGCTGCGGGCTACGGCAATTCTCCAATACACTTTTCTCGAGATCATAAATTTATTGTTGTACTCGTTTTCAAACAGATTTCATTGCTCTAAAATTACAAATTCACAATGATAATTGTGTTGTTTACACCTCATGATACATTTTGAATTTCAAGTACTTTTGTTTTAGAGTAAATGTTTGCCTTTTGGGAATTTAAATTGGATTAAATTTATAATTTCATACCAATGAAATCTGTTTGAAAACGAGGACAACAATAAATTTATGCATCTCGAGAAAAGTGTATTATTAGCCTTTTCAGAGCTTGAAAATCCATTTCACGCCACAGGGGATAGAAATAGTTGTTAACATTGATCCTTATTTCAAAGCATTAGTAGAAGCATTAAATTCATTAGCATATAGAACCCTCCCCCCTCCCGTTTTAATTTCAGTGCTAAATTGATTTCATTGTCATTGTCACGCAATGGCTTTAGTTTAGATAAGAACTTCAAAGCGCTAAATAGATTAAATCTAAATCTGCATCGTACATTTCAAGATAGAATTATTGGTCAAGACAAGACTGACCGTTTTAGTTCGACGGACAGCCCCTCAGTCAACTATCGTTAAGAAGATTACGCTAATGAGTTTCGACAAGGGAAGCTTAAACTTATAATATAAGGTTGCCAACCTCAAATTTCAGAAAAAACAGTTAGTTTCTTTAACTCGAACCTCTATACTCGAATGTCTCTTTAAATCGAACAAGTTTTCTCGTCCCTTTAGCTAACAATGCCTTACAAAACTAACTCCATAGTTCGAAATTCCCTAAACTCAGACCATTTGTATTCCACGTGCATGTTCACGTTATGGAGAATCAACTGTACAAAACAAATACTGTATGTTGTTAGACGATTAGATTTTCTCTCCATGCCTATTCATCAGGCTAGACTAAAAGAATTTTTGGTTTGCCGTCACCCGACCCTAGGTTTTGGAGGTGGGTCGGTCGGTCGGAAAATTTTTTTATTTTGGCCATTCATGGAATTTTTGTTTACATTTTGTAATTTTTGAAGAACAAAAGTTCTCTTCGTCGAAATCGCCATAAAAATTTTCACCCGACCCTAGGTTTTGGAGGTGGGTCGGTCGGTCGGAAAATTTTTTATTTTGGTCATTCATGGAATTTTTGTTTACATTTTGTAATTTTTGAAGAACAAAAGTTCTCTTCGTCGAAATCGCCATAAAAGTTTTCACCCGACCCTAGATTTTGGAGGTCGGTCGGTCTGTCGGAAAAATTTTTTTTTGGTCATTCATGGAATTTTTGAAGAACAAAAGTTCTCTTCGTCGAAATCGCCATAAAAATTTTCACCCGACCCTAGATTTTGGAGGTCGGTCGGTCTGTCGGAAAAATTTTTTTGGTCATCATGGATTTTTGAAGCAAAAGTTCTCTTCGTGAAATCGCCATAAAAATTTCACCCGACCTAGATTTTGGAGGTCGGTCGGTCTGTCGGAAAAATGTTTTTTTGGTCATTCATGGAATTTTTGTTTACATTTTGTAATTTTTGAAGAACAAAAGTTCTCTTCGTCGAAATCGCCATAAAAGTTTTTAGGTCGGTAAGTTTAAAGAAGAGTCGGTCGGCTGACGGAAAACCAACATTTTAAAAGTCTAGCTTTGCTCTTTTAATGTTAGTCTGAGGTAAATACATCGTGAAGAGACATCTCTTATTCTAGAGCAAAAAGAGCTTTAAATTCCTTTCTCAGTTTCCCCGATAACATCTTTGATAGAAGGCAGGGTCGGATACAGGAGGTAGGCTATCTTATTCATGGAGAGTAATTAGTTTCCATATAAGGTAATACGATAATAAAGTGCACTCTCCTCCATTGGTTATAGCCTCCCTCTGTATCCGAGCCTGGAAGGTTCCCGGAAAAGCGCCAAGAATGTTTCCCCGGGAATTAGAAAGTTTATCATTTACTAGTCTATCAAGCTAGACGACTAATTCAGACATAGTAGAAATAAAGCAAAAAGTAACGGAGGGAACAAATCTTATACAAACTAAATCCCGTAACAATAATCGTATTATCATTTAACGCCCATACTACTGTATTACACGCATTATGAACAACTCCAGTCTATGCATTTACTGTATTTCTCTTTCAAATTTTCCGCGAAATTTTTTTCCCAAATCTATCCCCCGAATCGAATATTATTAGCATACTTACCTCCTTGATATGAATTCCACCTTTTCGTGTTTGCTTTGTCTGATAGTACTCCATATAATTTTGTGTCCAAGTACTAATTTTGGGAGTCCGTGCCAAGTCCGCACTCCCCGTTGTATTGTGTCTCAACCGTGGTATGCGTTTCATGCTGGTTATTTCATGCGTGGTTTTTTAAGTTGTTAGTTGATATTATTTTGATTAATTCTGTTGGTTAAACAGTGGTAGAAAGGTAAGATTACAGTAAGGAATGGGAGTTTTAGGCCTGGGGGTTGCAAGCTGCCGGGTATGAGCAGCCCGACTTTTGACCCTCGGACCCTTAGCGGGACTAAAAAGGAGAAAAAATAGGAAAATTTTGCGATTTTTACGACCCTTATTGGAACTAATTTGACCAAATTTTTATCTTTCAAGAAGCAAAAAGTTGACATTTTCCTATTTTTCCGACCCTTAGTTGGCCTGAAATTTAATTTTCTGGTTTTTCCAACCCTTATAGGGACTGTCAGGTCCCCAAAAAAGGCACCTTTAAGGTACCTTTCACTTGCCTAAGTATCCACCAGGGGTTTTAGTTACCCTGGGCAAACATTTTGTCAAGATCTTACGAGATGTCGTTTGTCCGATCTTGCAAATATTGCCAACAAGGAAATCTAAGATTTTGGAGGATAAGATCTTACAAGAAGACCTCCAAAGATTATATATTGAAAGAAAATACAAGACTTTACATAAAGACAATATATTAAACTGATTGAAATTGCTGTTGTTCCTATCGATCCTAACCAAAAAACTTAAATTTTGACCTCTTTATTGATAAACCTCTATTCAGTGCCATTAAACGCCGCAACTACTATTAAACACCGAAAAGATTTAACGATCGTACTACCTTAAATAGAATTTCATTTCACTCAAGTAAAACTGTGCAAAATCATCTCGAAATTAGACCTTAATTCGCACCAAAAAATATTATCTATGAAAATGACATTTTCATATTTTTCTGTTGCTAAATAACATTAGAAACTGAAAAAAATGACTTTAAATATATATGCACATTTTAGCCAATAAGGAAAGACAGAGGCCAACAATAAGATTAGAGGGAGATTATAGCCATTGCTAAAAGATATCCCGCCAGTTCAATTTTGACAATATTCGAAAAGTCTGTGAAAATTTTTCAAAATTGGATTTAGTTTTTCCAATCAAATTTTTAGAACTGTTAAAATGATATATCCTTTTGATCAGTCGAGGACAGGACAGCTCGAGGAGGCATGTTTAAAGAAGGATTAAAATGCAAATTAAATTTTGATTAATTATTCGACCAATGTATCGAGGAAGGGTTGAGACCTAAATTTTGTGTGTGAACACTGAGGTTACAGTTTCAAAGCGGGTATTTGAAAATAACGAAAATAGCGTGTTAAGTGGATAAACACAATCTTAAACATAAGAAAACTAATTGGCTCATGTGTTTAAAACTGTCTTGACAGACAATATTGAAAAAACAGGAGGTCGTGACAAATATATCTTCTGCCAGTTACTTTGTTGGCCTTATTCGTATCAAGGCGGGGGTAGAATTATTAAAAAATTATAAAATATTGGGCAATCCTTTGACGTATAAAGTCCTTAAACCTAAAATTTAGCGCTAAAAGTAGTCAATTGAAAATGTTGAAAAAAAAATCACTTGGTAAAAATAATTTGTCCGCAAATATTAATCATCGGTCAAAAACATTCATCGGCTATAAAATTTCATGGAGAAAAAAACACGAAAAAAAAACAAACAAACAAACGATTTTTTGTTCATTTTTTGCCGGCGAATTTTCTGCTGATAATGTATCCAGCACTGGAGAATTTAAGACAATAGAGCAAGTAGGTCGGAAACATTAATTGACAATGAAATTACAAATCTCTTCCCCTGATAAAATCGACAGGGTCTGAAACCGCCTATGTCCAGTATCAAGAAGAGTCGATTTACCTAGACGATGCTATCGTCCGTATAATATATTATTATGATATAGCATAATTTGTATATTATAAAACGTAATATGTTTCGCGGCGGATAGAGTCTGTGTTTACGTTTTTAAGACAACAGCTACTCCCGTAAAAAATTCCCGACGTCACGTTTGTTCCTCTTAAATGAAACTCGTCTTAGACTATAGCATAGTCTACGATTTACCATGACTTGCACAAAGCCATTCTCAACGAGTAACGTTCCTTATTCCGTCAACTTATAAACACGCACGAATATCAACAAAGTAATATGTATACACGTTTTTTATAAGAACATTCAAAGTTTTTAAAGCCTTCGGATGTTCTTAATTTCTTGAGTTTTAAGCCTATAAATATTCTTACCGTTTTCTTATTTTCACCATTTTGCGAGTATCTAGGTGAAAATAGGTGGTTTAGGGTCCTCAAAAAGCCTTATAAAATGTTCTTAACTTGTTCTTAACATTTCGGCCATCGAAGCCTTATGTTCTTATATGGTTTGTTCTTATAAAAGAATATGTATAATAGCTACCACCGTCGAAGGCGCGATAAAAAACACGCTAGACCACACAAGTATGAAAATGCGAATTAATTTGAAAAGTGGCTAAAATGATGACTCCTTAGTATAAAAAAGTTATTTATTTCGACCATATTTTGAATAAGCTATCCCTATGGGCATGCAACGTCTTATGAACATTCAATGGACGGCTTTAAGACCTTTGGACGTCCAAAAGACGTGTGTGCCCATTGGGATTGAACAAAAGGTCAACCATAATTTTTGCCAAAATTTACACAATTTGTGGGATGTTAGAATAGAATAAAGATGTGGTGATGAGTTTCATAAAAGAAACACATTTCGATACGTGATCGCGTAAAGAAAAGGGAAGGTAAAGCGAGGGAGCCTGTACTACCCCGCCAACGGGTGTTTTTTATATTTTGAAAAAACTTGCCGTGTGTCGGTCTGTTTCGGTTATGGAGATTCTGTATTTTAGTTTGTCCCACTTTTCTTGGACAAAATCTGAGAAAACAAAAGCGTAGGAGTGCTCTTTTTAAAAATGAAGGATACCATTGCAATGCTGATGGGTTAAATGTAACGTCACTTTAGTTGAGCTAGATTGAAAGCTAAAAATAGCTACGGTTCACCGCAGAGACATTCACATTCAGAGTTTTGTGGGAAAAGTGTGAGGAACGGAATGTTGCTTAACCGTAACAAACCGAACTTCGCGTTATCTTTACAGTCAGCGAAAAAGAGCTTGGTACAGACTTGGTAAGGGAGGGGGCACTTATGCAAAAGTAAGGGTCAGGATTCGATTGTCCGGTACGCACATATCAAGCATTCCCCAAAATTAGTACTCTCCAACGGTAAAAAACCGATTGCCTAAAAATCGAAAAATACTCTATATTTAGTGTTAGATCTTAAGAAATAAAGAACTAACTTATAATTGCTACACGGTGATTTATGCCGGCGCAATCTTCAGGCAATGTAAGTGTATTGTGGATTGTATTTATTCAGTATACTGCAGTTTAAAATAAAATCTTCAATACACCTGCATTGCCTGAAGATTGCGCCGGCATAAATCACCGTGTAGCAATTGTAAGTTAGTTCTCTATTTCTTAAGATCTAACACTAAATATAGAGTATTTTTCGATTTTTAGGGTCAGGATCTCTTAATATTTCGCTCGAATTTCACTCGAATTTTCTTGAGCACTTTGTGATTCTATTTATTTCACTGTATAGTGGGCCTGTAAAAATGGAGAATCCAATCATTGCGAATCTACATGTCTCCGACACCGAAATACCAAAGCATTTTTTACTAAAATACAAAAACACCGATAGCAAAAATTTATAAAATCCTCATTTTTTCACCGCAAACACCAGAACACCGTCACTTCTTTCTTCAAACACCGAAACACCGACACAAATATCGTCACACCGTCAAACATGTACGACCACTGAAGATGCGAGTTGTCGAGTCGTGGCGTACCCACAACCTTTTGCAAAATATGTGAGACACTTTTCAAAAAAGCAACCCCCCTTCCCCAAAACAATGTTGTTTATGGAATCAAGCTGTTACTGCACTCAACATTGTTTTGGGGAGGGGAGATCTCAAATTTGCTATATTTGCAAGGTGTCTCATGATATTTTGCAGAAGATTGCAGTTGGGTAATCATTGGGGACAAGCTGGAGTTTTTACAAGCTCTTATTTGATTTGGTTGGTCGTTAAGATGTAATAAAAGAATGTTATTACTTTTTCTAAAGAACGCGTCATCTCTATCACTTTAAATGACCAATTAGTGAAGTATCTTGTAAAAACTCCAAGGCATCTCAATCATTGACCAGCATTATAAACCACACCCTCTGTCAAAGACACGTTGGAAAGCCAACCTCGCTAGAAAAAAAACTAATCTATCACAGCTAAAGAGTGCCAATCGAACAAGATCCATAAAGTGTCTCCTAAATAATTTTGAAGATACATATTAGTCCATTGTCTGTTTTTATTTATCATAATTTAGCCGCTCAATTAGTATTATGTCGTAAAAATCTCATTAAATCTCAATTGTGTAATTAATGAGCCTATTGTCTACAGCTTCAAACCACTTTTTGACCAAAGTACGGTCAGTGAAAAACTAATGAGTCTTATTGAAATTCCAAAAATATTTATAAATTTTTGGTCAGCTGGTTTTTTAAAGTTATCAGTGAAAGTCGTAATAATAAAGATAGATTTGAAAGTGTTCCTCTTCTCCTTTGTTAAAGGTTTTATCTTTACGCAAGTGCTCCTGTTTCATATCAAACACATATTTCATATCAGAGCAGTGTCTGCCTATTGTGCTGATATAAGCAAACAATCTTGCTCCACATTCGTGTCAATCCAATGTGTAAAAGCTTGTGAATTAAATTGATGAGTAAGCAAACGATATCACGACTCTTATTTAGAAAACAAAACCCTTAAGCAACTCTTGAATGTTCTAACAGCGTTTTGGAAAGAGTGACTCATGTGGGTACTGGGTATGGGTATTTCCTCTGTGAGAGTATTTTTCACCTAAATAAAAATCAGAACTTGAAAGTCAAGTCTGCGTATCATCAGGTCACGTGTGATATTGAAATCAAAACAAAAAAGTTCAAAATGTCAAAACAATTTTATTGGTTACTTTTGTTATAGTACTACGTGACTTTTATTGTGGTTTTTCTCACTGTCGCCGACAAATTATTTGAAAGTGTCTGAAAAAGCTAAAAACTTTCTCATTGCAATATTGGTTAGTCAGGAAGAAAAAACACTTTTTTATTCTGTTACTGGCAGTTTCATGCCACTTTTGTGACAATCTTTAGCTTATCATTATATTATAAATTCCTGTTTTTCGTTATGTAATGTTTTACACAGAAAGACTTGTAACATACAGGGCGTTCGCCAACAGTTCTATAGATCGAAATTCAAAACTAGTGGCAAGTACCCGGTTTTCTTCGGGTGTTCCGTATCAAAAGATTTTGTCACGAATATCAAGAATTAAACCTTTCAAAATCCCGCTTATCTACAAGCAGATTCTGATTACTCCACGCACGGCACACTTTCGTGGCCGTGGCTCTGTAAGAAAATCTGCCCATGTTGATGTCAAAACAACGATAATCTGCAAAGATGCATGGACGTTTGTCATGAACGTTGCTTTGACGTTGGTAGCAGGGTTTCCAAAAAGGAAAAGAATAGGAAGGAGATCCTCTCAGTCACCCATTTTGAGTTGAAGTTTCTAGTCACATTCAAAGATTTCTGTAAAGCCCGAAGGGCTAGATGGCGTGCTTTAAGCTCTTCCAAGCAAAAAAAGTGAATATCACAAAAAATATTGCTGCTATTGTTTTCGGAAACCTGCGAAGCTTCTTATTGGTCAAGCGCTGATATTCTATTGTAATGTCACGTGACGACCTAGGTAGGATTTCCTATCTAACCTCGGCACACTTTTCAGCCAAAGTACGACATCTAGCCCTTCGGGCTTTATAAACCTATGGTCACATTAGCATCCAGTAGATTTCTTTTTCAACCAGGTCGGATAATCACATTGGCCATGTAAGGATATGGCGTGTAGAGCATTGCGCGATATACACAGAATGGACAATATGTTATGAGATTAGCATTTCCCACAAAGCTCAAATCAGTAAAAAATAGTGTTGTGACTTTGAGAGATGCGACTTTGACTATTCACAAATGTCAGCCAATCAAAACGCCATGGAGACCTGTCAATCAATTCTATTCTCAACAAAGTTTCAATATCACCAGTCTATTACAAGACTAGCAATTAATACACCTTTTCGACCGTAGGCGCCAATTGCCGCGCAGGCATTTTTTTATCCATTTTACCACCCTAAAACCGTCCCAGTCTTTTTTTCGCACCTATAGACAATAGAAAAGGTGTTAAAAAAGTATTGGATCGAGTTCAGGGAGGTAATTAAATAATAAAGTGACACGTGCATGACCGTGCGGCCGCGAGTAGTCAAATTAATATAGACAACTGAAAAAAAAATTTATTTCCAGATTTCTTGGCCACTATCCAAACAATCTACCAATGCCCCTCAGTTCTCTCATGAGAATCACCTCCAAAATCACAGTTCATAGTGCGAAGAAAATTCTAAAAAGTTTCTTCTGAAGGAAAGGAAAAAATCAATAGAAATTCTCATAGTATCAGTACATAATACGTAGTAATTTAATGGTTTAGGACCTTCTTAATCATCTTTCAGAATAAGATAAGGAATGAAATAACATGATAAAATAAAAGAAGAGTTAATTAAATTTATTATTAGCTTGTGATGGTGTTGATGATTCTTCATTTTCTTTTCACCCTATTTTTCCATCCATTAGTCCTGGAATCATCTAGACTGGAATCGTTTATAATACATGTACAGTACTATGGGTGTTATATAACACAACAATAAAACATAATTTTAACGGGATCATATCAATTTTAAGCTACAATTTGCTAACAGATTTCCCGTAAAAGTGTATAAGATAAGGAATTACAGTTGATGCTTTCTAATTCGTTCGATTTTCAAGGGGATTAGAATTTAGTCGAATAAGGGAACGCATCGAATAGTAGATTTTCGTTTATGAGAGTTTCTTGGTGACGGTAACTTTGTCAATACTATCAAATAATGGAGTGCATCGAAAGGAGGAACGTCGAATAAAAGAGCGTCAACTGTATTCGGATTTCAAAACATTCACACCCCGCTGTTGACAACCAAAACAGAATACAAGATGGCGGACTATTCAGCTCTTTAATTGGACACACTTCCTTATATATTAGGTACCCTGATCCAGTCAAGTAGCTCGAGATCAGTGGTTGGAACCTTTGAATTTAAAACACCGATAGGCTGGTCTATGTAGCCAGAATCTAACTATTAAAACCCCTTGGATTTTAAAAAGGATTGAAATGGATTTTACACAGCAAATTAGCGTCATTTTTTATAAGTTTCCCATTTCCACACTAAGATTGTAACTTTTCCGAAATCTTTCCGCTATTTTTCCCGGGATAGCCGGCAAGCGACTGGAAAGGGTTTATTTCTAACGGTACGGGAAAACTTGTGTTTACTAAAGAAACTGCCTAACTTTTCGAAGCTCATTTTTTAACTACCGAAGTCTGTTCTTTTCCCATAGAAAAGTGGCAATGAAATCATATCACATATTCTGGAGATTTTGGTGAAATATGCTTGAGTTGAGCCGGAAATATATACTTCATTGGAACGGAGATACAACTTCGTTCCCGGTGTATCATCAGCTTTATAATGCTTACTGATACCGCTAGATAATTCTCTGACGTCAATCAGTAACGTAAATAAAGCCTGGGATACGCTAGCCTATACTAGACGTCACCCGCGTTTTTTCTACGCAATTAACGAGATGAAAATCCCGTCTTTTAGTGAGGTGCTCGCTAGGGATACGCGGGACGAGGTTGACGGAGATCCGTTTTAGACGGAAGAATTTAAAACACTGAATATTAATAACCATTCATTCTTTGATGACTTACCGGTATATCTGATAAAGTTCCAAAACTTGTATGTTTCCTGAAAAACATTTGGTCGTGGTCAAACGGCGAAACCGACGAATCATCATCAGATAAACCATCAATTTCTTTAGTAGGTTTGACCATGGTTAAAGCCATACAACGACGGTTTCGTGAGTAATTCGGTAACGGTAAAGGCGCCATACCATTCGAAAACATCGTTTTAAAAAATACAAAGGCTGCTGTTATTTGCCGATTCCAGGGAGATAAAAATGGCTTACGACAGATCAAAAATACAAAGGCTGTTGTTATTTGCCGATTCCAGGGAGATCAAAAGGGCTTACCAATCTCGGTATCCTGATATCTTTATGGTTACTCAGCTTATCTGACAAACAGGCTTCGGAATGTGGTGATTATTGGCAACAGCTTCGAATCCAATTATCTGGTAATTTTTTATAAAGTCAAACGACCTTGTTCTTGTCTTGTGAAGAAACGAATTCGAAGATGAGAGTTAATAGCCAAGAATAACCATATGGTATCATACTATGGAATAATAGTTTACCAACAATCGCCAACGATACATTTTTTTTTTTCAAATTTTCAGGGATGTGAACTTTCTTTATTTACATGCCACTTCAACAATGATGATTACGATGTAATGATGTCTAATTCATCTGAGTATGTTTTCTTCTTTGATAAGAGGGTTTAAATTATTTATCTAACTTCTCCTCAAGCTTTGTAAGATTTACCACGCATCAAAAAAAGCGTAAATGGGCCATCAACCAGATGCGGTAGTTCTCATCAGGTTCTCAAAACAAACAATATAACCATTGTTTGAATTTTCACTTGTTGATATTTTTGGATTGCTTAAGAAACTGATACACGATTTTTTTATAAGAATGTACTCTATAAGAATATTCATGATGAAATCAGTCAAAAATTAAGAATATGCAAAGAATATCAAATTGAATATATCTAAGAATGGCCTTTAGTGCTTCTTGTATGTATTACAGAAGCACCCTTTTAATTTTTTGCACCTCAGAATTGGCAGTTTTCAACCAAAAAGAGAGAAAATTTGATTCGGTAAAGAAAAGAATTTTCAGCAAGGAACTGTATTAAGAGACATTTTTCATATAAATCTCACATCATATGATCCTAAACCATAGTGCAAAAGAAATCCTCACTCTATGACACTATTTATCAAACAAAATCCATGTTGAGAAAAAGAATTAAGTCGACTCAAGTCTCTGAAGAGAGACGCTCAATCTTGAAGAACTAAACTAGAACTTGAAGATATGAATAAAAAGAAAATGAACATGTATTTCGAAAGAAAAAACACACATATTGAAAAAAACTGGAGATAATTTTTCTTCTCCTTAAAAATAGTGCGGTGTAGAAAACCACCAAAACGTTTGAACTTCTTGCTCATTTTACCTACTACTCCGTTTGCGCGCGCTTCCATTGTACTTTTTCAAGCAATGCTTCCACGCTATTGGTCAAAAGAAAAATGAAAAAAGTTGAAATGGGCTCAACTTTTTTTTCGAGCACGCGCTACATTTTTTACGACGTAATCTTTTTTCCAAGCAAAAAGGATTGAAGCCAAAAGGTGCGATCGCAGCGCGCGTAAGTGGTGACCGGTCTTAAGTACTAGAAAAGTATGACTCGAACAAGTTTTCTCATCCCTTCAGTTAACAAAGCCTCATAATCCTTACTCCGTAACTCGAACAAATTTGTGTTCATCGTGCGTGTTCGAGTTATGGAGACTCAACTATAGTACCTTTAAACATATGCTCTAGAAAATGCAAGCATTTGATTTCTTGATTAAATACGGTCTGTAAAAACCCGACATCTATCTACGGAAATTTCAAAATTCGTTATACATGAATACACTTTGCTACAGAGTAAGATTGACTGTCAGTCTTATTTTTAATGTCTATGACAATAGCGCTCCGTAATGCATACGTCATAATTATTACTTTTCACTTTTTTTGACATTTGTACGAGTTGCAATCCCACAATTCAACGCGGCTCAATTAAAGATACGTGCAAGCTGTTATATATCTTTTGTCAAACGATGCAATTAACGTGCAAAAGAGATTAACTCAAAGGTTGATGGGGTTGAAACTCGTACAAACACATCGAGAGTAATGATTATGTTATGTCAAAAATAAAATCTATTTTTAGATTCTGCGCGGTGCGCTATTCTATATTTTTCAATTCATGATATTCATGACGTAATGTTTGACGTAATTTTTCTACGGAAATACCCCGGATAAAAGTTGTATAGAATTTGCCACTACCACTGACCTTTATATAACCCTGGACCAAGCAATATCTGCCATCTTTGATTGGAGTTTTTTTGGATTTGGTACCCGAGAAGAAGCCATTATGCAATGTTAAAAATTAACGTCGAACGGCGCTACATCATCAAAAGAAAACTCTAATCAAAGATTTTGCTTGGGATATCAGCACAGCTCTTGTCTTGAATATTGAAATTCTTCGGATAAATCACACTGTTGTTTTAATAAAACAATAGAGAGTTTCGAAACCTAAGCCAATCCAGGCCAATCAGCTGTGTTATAAACATTCTTTTATTTGAAATCTCTTGTGAAATCTTTTGTGACAGTTGTCTATTATGTTTAAACCTATTAATAAGCAATTCCCGGTGGGGGGTTACTAGTGGCCGCCTATAGCAGTGCGTATAGGCCAAGAGTAAGGTCTAAAAGCCTGGAGCTGTCTAGTTGTCTATTGAGTAGACTAGATGCAAGATATCTCTCAAATAACCATCAACAAAACAAAGAATACAGCGGTTACAAAATTCGCACTTAAAAAAGGAGGGGGCAGAAGTAGAATTTTCCTATTATGTTTAAAATACAATTTTCATTGTGTTATGAAAAGGGAATCTTCACTACTACAACAAAAAAAGCTGCAAAAATTTATTCCCACATTAAAAATCACTTAAATTTTTATTCACTCCATCTCAACAACTGGACATCTGTTTTTCTCTTTTTTTGGAAAAATCTAAAAGTCTTAAAGCCTAAAAACGCTTAAATAGAGTATTTAAGCGTTTTTAAGCTATTTTAGTGAAAACTCGTCGGTTAGACCCCTTTCTCTGGACTCTGGGTCTAATCCTTTGCATTGGAGTGTCCCACGAGGTTTAGGACCATTGGGAACCAGCTCAGTCACGTGCGGATTTCAGAATAAGCTTAACTAAGGCTCCAGTAAAGCACTGTAAGCTTACTTATTTTTGTGTGAATTTTTTTCCAAATTGACTCGAAAGGGACCAGACAAACAGCATTCTTTTTTTAAACCATCAGTGAAAGAAAACGTTTATATTGAATCATCAAATTAGAAATTGGAAAAAATCTGAAATCATTTTCGTATTTTGATTTTAAAACCAATTGAAAAGCCATTATGATTAAATTCCACTCTCATGTATCTTTTCAACTAGCACAAAAGAATTTTGAAAATTTAAAATACTTGAGAAAAAGACTTAATAATATTCCATAACATTCCAGATGACACGGCACACACAACGCATAGTTTCAACGTTCTACACGTTTTTTTATAAGAACATCCAAAATTTTTGAAGCCTTCGGATGTTCCTAACTTTTTGATTTTCCAGCATAAAAGTGTTCTTAGAAGAACAGGCTTTGAGGACTCTAAAACACTTAATTTCTTAGGAAAATGGACCAAAATACTCTTTAATTAAGAACATGTTAAGAACATTTTAAGACTTAAAACTCAAAAAGTAAAGAACATCCAAAGGCATTCAAAAATTTTGGATGTTCTCATAAAAAAACGTGTAGGATGACTTTGGTCATGAGCCGCCACCAATCACAAAAAAATAAGACAGAGGAAGGACCTCTAATTCATTTAATCCATAATTATTAGACTTTAAATTTTCTTTCATTAAAATCTAATTCATCAAATAAAATCTTCTAAATAGCCTAACATGAAAAATCAGTTCAAAACACTATACTAGCCTCCATTGAACCAAAGGGATCTTAACATTTAAATGGATGAGATATATATAAAGTACTCTGTGTCCAACAGTGCATAACATCATGACACTAACCATAACATTTTTCACAAAAAAGAAGCAGTCGAAATAAGAAGAGAGTTATGAAACGAAGAAGAGAGTTAAGAAAAGAGTGAGAGAGTTATGAAACGAAAAAGAAAGGGCTACAATCGGAAAAAAAATGTATTTTTCGTGAAAAAAAAAATGAAGATGAAAATAAAACAATTAAAATTGAGCAAAATTTTGAAAAAGTATGTTTTCAAGAAAGCACTCTACAACAAGAAAGCCTTTGTATCATATAGATATTACAATCACTAAACAACAAAACACAAATGAAACATTTTTCCCTTCCAAGAATATATACAGTATCTCATAGCAATCATATCTCTCATTTTTTGAATAGTAAGTTTTAAGTACCATGTCCTCTCTCCCAATTTTGTTTTTCAAGGAAAGGAGTAAGTTATTCTGATTTAAAAATTCATGAATAATGGTTACTGTGGTATTATTATGAAGATTGTAGTAATGGACAAGGTGTCCCATATGGGTAACCTTTACACTGCAAAATACACAAACTAACTATATAAGAACATAAGGCTTTGGTGGCCAAAATTTTAACAACAAGTTAAGAACATTTTAAGGCTTTGCAGACTCCGAAAATCTAATTTCTTAGGAAAATTGACAGAAATACTCACAAAATGGTGTAATTTTGAACATGTTAAGAACTTTTTTTGGCTTAGAAGTCAAGTTGGATGTTATAACTTAAATGTCCTCTTTCTGTAAGAAAAACAAAGTGGTTGTTTGGCTTTATTGAGGATCGGCCATCATTTGACCTGCTGCAATGACGATGCGCCGAAAGGAACACCCTTTCCAAATAAATTTGGGAAATAAGATTAGCACAGCAGCATAAATAAATCACACGAGAATTCCGAAAATTCAAAAAATTGTCTCAGTGGATTTAATCCACAGGAGAAAAAAGTTATTTTTTTCGGTGATTTGCAAAAACCCACGCGCATTATTTTCACAGTATAAATGAAATTTCCTTTGTTATTTTACCTTTGGTTTTAGTGCTCACGTGGGAGATTTTTCAATATTATTCAGTGATACTACAACGGACACTGCAAAATATGCTTTTAGCAGCAAGCTTATTTTCAATGTTCATTGTTTTTGGAAAGTCAAAAGAAAAGCCATTTTGAAATTCTACCGTTATGGGAAATGCCCAAGGTGAGAAAAGTGGCACTCGACGGTTTATCACTCCTAAGGACCTAGTGAACTCATTTCAATCAAAAAATTCTATGTGGACGCAAATTTTGGGTCCAGTCAAAAAACCCCAAAAATCCTCCAGACTATAGACCCGGGGGGTACTAGGTTTGCGAGGTGACGGGTATGTCCGAGCCGAAAATCGAAAATCGAAAATCGACCCTTTGAGAGACAAAATTTTGCTGATTTTGGGACCCTTTGAGAGACTTTTTCCTAAATTTTGGTCCATTTTTTCCAAATTTTGGTTTGATTTTCACCAAATTTTGGTCAAAATTCTTGGAAATCGTGACCCTTTGAGAGAGAAATTTTTGATTTTTGTGATTTTGGGACCCTTTCAGAGACTAACTTTTGAATTTGTACTCCTTTGAGAGACTTTTGAGGAATGAGAAAAGGTACCCTTATGGCTCGCACATACCCGGCACCCATTTTGCCTAAGTACCCCCCCCGGGCTATAGACACTTTTAACCCTTCAACAACTGCCGTTCGTATTTGCAACGGAAAAGAATGAAGGTTCGACCTATTTGCCAGATGTTGGCATATGCCGACATGAGTGACCACAGAGTTTACCATCACATTTAGCTTTATTTTCTGAAAAATATCAGAAAGATAAGTGATATGTGTTTACTTTGAGTTGAAAAATATATAATTATGAAAAACATCTTTGAAATATATTTTAATTATTCAACTGTGCTATTTTAATGAAATCTAGTTCACAATCGAACTTTCAATAAACTTACAAAAAAAAAACCTCTCGCAAAAAGGTCGAGATCTTCCTTGTCGGGAAATTTCGACACCGGCAAAGAAATCTAAAATGCTCTTGTCGGCATATGCCGACAGCGGCAAAGGAAGGGTTTAACCAGGCAGAAAAAAGTAATCTTAAATTAACATTCCAAGACGATGTTAATCGAACAGAATCGACAATCGAATCATACCTATCATTTATCTTGATTTTAGCCTTCTATGCAATCCAAAAACCCAGCTAAACATGAAAACATCTTGAATTCAGTATTTTGATAATGAACTGTTCCCGCAATTGAATATTTCTTAACATTAAAAGTTTTGAGCCTTTTTTTCAACCATTATCACGAAGAAGTTTAAGGAAAGCCTTGATTAATAGAAACAAACCTGTCGGGAAAGAGACAGAAAAATCAGAGCCAAAATTAAAAGGAAAATACAACAACACGATGACATCAACTTTTGACAACAACACCAAAAATAAATTTGTGGAAACGTCAAAAATAGGGGATATTGAAAAAGAAATATTTCAAGGGGTTTCTCCTTTATAGTTTTCCCTATTGAGGATAAACGAAACAGCTAGGGTGGTCAGTATAAGATTGAATTGTTTTATTTTGAATCTCGCACAGTTTGGTTCAAACTTGACGAGGCTCTCAGGCTTTGTCATTTCTCAATCAGTGTTATTGACAAAAAAATTGTAAAAGAACATTTAAGTATAAGAACAATTTAAGAACAATCTGAAACTTATATCATAAAGAAAATGTCAAAACCAAATTTCATCAATATTCTTACAAAATATGACTTCAGTCGTAACAGAAGAGATTTGTCTGTTGAACCTTGATTTAAAAGATTCAATCCAAGTCTCAATTAGACTGACTTATAATGCGTGTAATACAGTATATAGGCGTTATTATGATACGATTATTGTTACGGGATTTAGTTTGTACAAAACGACTGAAAGAATCCAGTATTCCGGCCTTATATAATCCCCGGCTAGCTACTGAAATTTATTCCTTCCATTACATTTTGCTTTATTTCTACTACAGTATGTCTTCATTAAAATTCTTATAAACAGAATATGACTATTCAATTGTCATACGGTTTAGGTGTCGGCGTATAGTTATGTCCTATCGCACGCAATCCATTTAAAGAGTCCTCTGTTCTCAAGAGCAAGTAGAATAGTCTCGAGGAGACCATAAATATAACAAATATGCTTGTTTTTCTTCAGTTAAGGTCTTCAGACCCGAACGACGTGGATAATCGTTCTGCAAAGCTTGTTTCACCGTACTGTAGTTGAGGAACGAGCTTTCCAATGGTCTAGCATGCTAGAAAACTAAAACTATGTTTAAGAAAGCGTAGGGTATGACAAGAAAAAACTAAAGGACATGATACTTTTATGATGGTGACGTGCTCCTCCTTTTACATTGGATACCTAGTCCTGTGTTGAGCGGTTTTTGGAGTCGTCTCGTTAGAACCGTCTACGCTATGATTTATATTTCCTGTCAGTGTGCAGTACTGACACACCGTTTTTTGAATTGTGAAACATTTTCAAAATCCTCAAAAAATTGTTACTCGCTAGAAAGGTTAACATGTTATTATTGATTTTTAAAGTTTTTTTTTTACTGTAATCTAAATGTCCTAATCAATTTTAATCAATCAATGAATGTACATTATCGTCCCTGTTGAATATGGTGAAAAGATTATGTCACGAAAAGGGAATATAAAATCACTTTTTGATAAATAACGAGATTGCTCACGAGAATTTTTTGACCCGCATTCCACGCGGTCGTGTTTAATCGCCCGCGCGTGTACACTCTGTGAATTCTGTCTGCTGTATATGGGTACATTGTGCAAGAAAAAGCTCCTCTCCTCAGTCTTTTGAGACTTTAAGGAGATTGGAGAGTGTTCTAACCCCCCCAGATTTCTCTTTTCAGAACCACAAGTGAAAAGAAAAGCAAAACTAAAACTGAATATGATGCATTGACATGTGCGGGTTAGAAATTCCCGTGAGCAATCTCGTTATTTATCAGAATGTATAAAATCAGACTGCTACCATATCGTGACTCAGTAAGACTCTATAAAATAGCCCCTGGAAAGAAATTTCTTCTCATTAGACAAAACTAGTCTCCCTAATTTTTACTTCATTCTCACCAACTAATCAAAGCAACCCATGTGAATCATGTATATAAAACCCGCAGGAAACTGTTGCATATAAAAATCACAAAATCCAATGATGAAATTTTAGACAGCCAAATATCCAGTCAACTCCCCTAATTCGAACTGCTGCAATTGGAATCCTCCAAGAATAAAAAAACTTGCAATCTTTGCTTTCATTTTCAAATTTTTCATGGAATTTTATAGCACTTTTTGTAGATAGCATCCAAGCATTTACAGTCAATTGTACTTGGAAAATAAGACAAGAAAGCCTAATTGGCGTAAAGGTCAAGCAGAGTTGGTAGTGTCAACATACTTTACCGTTGCAGAGTCGCCATACAACTTGATTTACAGAAGTGAATTTTTTCGATGTATAGATCAAATCGAGTCTGGAAAGGCTTAGACTAACTAGGTCTACTTCGTACTGAACTTTTCTTTTTGATTATTATATTTTTGTAGACGCTGAGTCTAGTGAAGTATAGACCACATGGCGTGGATCCCCTTTTGAAGGAGAAAAAATAAAAATAAAACTAAGATTTTCACCCACGATCAGCCAATTTTTATTAGAAATTGTAGAAAGAATATGTAAAGGATGATTTAGTAACAACTTGATAACTCAAAAGTCTTCAAGTATTTCCCGTTTGGACCTGCACATAGATTTTGCTTCGTGGGTGAAATTTATGTCAGTTAGGAACGCCTGCTTGTTTGAGGTTTGCTTCAAGATGGTCCCTATCGGTCTAACTAAGATAAGTAACCAAAAGCTTCAGTCTTATTTCAAAGTTACATCGTAATAAAAAATTAAAATTACGAGTCAACTTTTTACTCCTCTTTTCACACCACCAGAAATCCACAATACAAATTCAAGATGTTATCTATCTTCACCTTACATAGGTAGGACTCAAGCCAAGTGTAAAATTTCTTGCTTAAAGTTTTTATTATTACCTTCTGTAGCTATTGCCTTTTGTTGCTTAAAAGATTTTATCAGCATAAGGCCGCAACTTAAAATAAAATTTATTACTAGAAAATAAAATTTAAAACTAAAATTTATTTTTTATCCCGTGGGAGGATTTGCCTGTTGGGTAGCTTTTTTAGATTTCGAAAATTCAGTGCTTAATGCCCCTCCCTTTGTCTTCATGCTAAAATTATAATATTGCTATAACCCTCTCTTGAAATTTATGCAAATAGAATTTTGCAGTTAAGGCTTGGGGACACAAGATACCTAAAAGAGACGCTGATTTTGTCCCTGGGACAAAAGTAAGATTTCACTTTTATTGGTAGAAAGAAAAATAGGGTGGAGACACGAGAAACCGTTTCAGGTTGGTGGGATGGAGCATGTTGCATTGTACAAACGCGAAAAAAACTTCTCGTGTCCCCAAGCCTTTAGGTTTAATTTCAGGCTGAGGGAGGTATATAATAATATAATAATATTATTTGTATACGACACTCGCAACTCAGACGGACCATTGATTTCCAAACCCGGAGGGCGAGACTCGAGACTCCTGGATGGGAAATGAAGCCACTTATTTCCCATCCAAAACGCCCATGTTTTTACACAAACACCGGATTGAAAGTAAAATCTATCGCTAGATTTAAAAAAATGCAGTGCTCAAAAACAAAGGAACCGCTAAATCATTTCGACGTCATGATTATGGCGCGTTCTGGATGGAAAATATGTGGCTTCACTTTTTCTTGCCTGGGAAGGTTAGAGATTCTACTCTAGCCCTTCGGACTTTAAAATCAATGGGACGGGTTCATGCAGCCTATATTCACTCTACAACCTAGGAGAAACCAAGAATCAAGTATATCAAATTTTTCACATGAAAGAAAAAAGATTTTCAACATCTGGAAGGTTTGGATTACGGAATTTCACCTAACCACGTCTTGGTTAAGTGGGCAATTTTATCACCAGTGCAAGACTAGAAAAAAAAAGAAACTTACACTGCTACTTTCGTCGGAAACTACCACGTGAACTTTCATTGTCTTTAATTTTGACGGTGTTTTGACCGAAGTTTTCCCACAAACAAACCAATAGAATGATGGGTACAAATCAAGGATCCTTTTGAAATCTTCTCAGCTTTCTTGCGATAGTCAAAAATGTGCTATATTAAGTTTTTAAATGAATCAAGTTTTGATATCATTCGGTTATTTATATGAGTTTAGCCAATATTTCGTTGGTTTTAATATTTAGGTATAACGATTTTATCCAATCAAAACAATGCAAAAACAAAATAAAGAGCATCATTCCAAGATCTCACTGGATACCATAACGAATACAATGCGGTTGATATTAATTTTGTGATGTAACAACAGCCTTAACTTTTCAGCTCTCAACAAACATGAAATTTACCATTATTACAATATGCCATTAAACCAAACGATTTGCGCGAATAAAAAAATCCTCCAGTCTGCAAAATAATATGCAATATTCGTATATTGTAATGGATTTGATTTCTTCTTTTTTATATAAATTGTACTAGGAGCCAGGAAGAAGTTTATTTTCTAGTTCTTCTTTTTTCCTTATGTAATAATCACCCTAATGATAAATAAATTGATATTTAGCACGTCTTTAAGACAATATCCCCCAAAACAAAGATTTGAATTATCGAGTCAATGTTAAAAACCTCAGATACAATATAATATTTTCTCAATATTAACCAGTAGATTTTTAAGTTCGAACTCAGTAAGTTTGCACACCCCTTTTCTACCATGTGGAAAAACCATATATATTTTATATAAAACACTAGTTAGAGCTACTCCGTCCCTATTTGAATCAAAATAATCCGTCATCTTTGATAAATAGACCATAGTACGTACGGAGAATTCAATCGATCAAGCCTATCTTTGGTCTTGTCGCTTCGTGCCATTCAGGTTTTTTCTTCTTGGTCGAAAAAATTGCCGGTACCGAACTGTGATCTACTGTGGCCTACTTTCAGCAAAGATGGCGCATTATTTTGCTTCACCTGCCGTTACTTGGATAATACAGAGTAACTCTATCTAGTGTTTTATATAAGATATCTGTGGTAGAAACCATAGGGTGGTTTTCACAGAGGTAGCAAATGAATTTTAGTTTTTGAATAGTTCTGACTTAGTACTGATTTGTTAAGCCAATAATCTCCCCTGAAAAAGTGGGATGGGAGGGGGCAAGACTGTACTAGTTATATGCAAGTCTTTTTTCACACCTCAAAAAACCAAAACCAGAGTATCTTCTTAAAAGATTCCAAAAAGCATAAAACTAGGAAGCATCTATAGGCAAAATATCGAACACTATCTGGTTATCCCTTTAAAGCTCGTACGATCTCAGTTTTTAAGGAACTCGTCGACTGAGCACAAAAATGTCTCTTGAAAAAATGCTACATAAGGTTATTGTCTCCGTAAAATTTTACTTTGGTCTACTTTGACAAAAACAATAATACAGTTGACACTCTCTAATTCGAAGTTCTCCTATTCGATACGCTCTATTATTCGATAATATTGAAAGCCACCTTTCACAAGAAACTCTCCTCAATGACGCTCTACGATTTCACATGATACCTCATTAGATGAAAATTCAACTTCCCTTGAAAATCGAATACGAGAGCGTCAACTGTATGCCCTTTCACTTCGCCATTTAAACTAAAATTCTCTCTTGATCTAGTGGAGACGGATTTAAATATTTTTGAAAAAGGAGGCGTTGCAGTTATATAATGGGTACAAAAACTTTTTATAGTCAGACAAGTTGGATTAGTACACTAAATCGAAATGGAAGTAGAACTTCTTAAAGTCAAAGAAAACAAAAAAATAAAAAAATACTTATGTAACGATTGCTCGATAGCTTGGAGATTTCAAAATTACGTGTTCTAGTCACTGACCTTTATACATCCCTGGACCAAGCTATATCCGCCATCTTTGATCTAAGTTTTTTTTGAATTGGTACCCGTAAAGAAGCCATTGCAGTGTTAAAAATTAACGTCTAACGGCGTTACATCCACTGACCTTTATATACCCTGGACAAAGCTTCTCAATCCCAGCCAAGCAAAATCTTTGATCGGAGTTTTTTGAAAATTGGTACCCTAATGTCGGCACTACTCGATAGCGGTGTAAATGCATCGAGAGCGCTAGGTCTACTTTTCCTCAAATTCTTTTGATGATGTAGCGGCGTTAGACGTTAAATTTTTAACATTGCAATGGCTTCTCCTTGGGTACCAATTCTAAAAAAACTCCAATCAAAGATGGCAGATATTGTTTGGTCCAGGGTTATATAAAGGTCAGTGGTTACATCATCAAAAGTTTTCGAGGGAAAGTAGATTTAGCGCTCTCGATGCATTTACACCACTATTGAGTAGTGCCGCCATTAGGGTACCACTTTTCAAAAATTCCCATCAAATATTTTGCTTGGCCGGTACTGAGAAACGTGGTCCAGGATATATAAAGGTCAGTGGTTCTAGTGCTTTGTCTTACCAAAAACAACCTGAATGTTTTTTTACCTTTCCGCAATACATGTTTTTTATAAGAACAAACAAAATTTTTGAAGCCTTCGCAAGTTCTTAACTTTTTGAGATTTAAGCCTAAAAAGGTTCTTAAAATGTTCTTAATTTTTCAATTTTATGACTATTTTGTGAACTATCCTAAGAAATTTGGTGTTGCAAAAGATATGAGAAATCTGATTGGCTTAGTTTAGAGCGAATGCATAAACGTGCTATGTTTTTGGAATGTCATAAAAATCAAAACAGGACCAAAAATTGTTCGTCTTCCCAGTTTTGGAGGAGACAAAACATTCAAATGTTATGGTTTTGATTTTGAGTACTACTGTTGAAATAAACTCTAAAAATAAATCTCATATTACACTCTGCACTATGCGATAACATAACTAATACTTATCATTCATAAGATGGAAATTATGAGTAAATCTTTTTTTAAGTATTTTCTTCTTCTTGAATAAAATAAGAATCCGGAAAATAAGTATGCAATTTCCTTTCCTACAATGCTAGAACAAAATGAAACCAAATTGAGAATAGATTGTACCTAAAAACACGTATTTTTATAAGAACATTCAGAACTTTTAATGCATTCGGATACACTTAAGCCTAACAATGTTCTTAACATGTTCTTATATTCACCATTTTTTGAGTATTTTTGTCCATTTTTCTAAGAAATCAGGTGTTTTTGAATCCGCAAAGCCTTGTTCTTAATGTTCTTAACTTGTTCTTAAGATTTTGGACTCAAAAAGTTAAGAAACATTCCAAGGCTTCAAAAACGTGTATGATACTTATTATAATTGGCAATTTACATTCCGAAATGCTCTAAAGATTGCATTCATAGGTTATGTTGACAAATCCCATGATGGTGATATTCTTAGCATATTCTTAATTTGTTGACCAATTCCATCATGAATATTCTTATAAAGTATATTCTTATAAAAAAAGCGGGTATGTAGAAAGAAAAAACAGGAAAAGTAAAAGGAGTAGAATTACCCACGCTTCAGTGTCTGAGATTCCAAAATATTTGCCAAAAATGTCTTCCCTTGTAAGAGAAAATCCTGAAATCGGTTCAGAAACCCTCATCCCCACTAGAAAACGCTATGTTTTTGAAATGTGTATCTAATAGAGGTTGGTATTATACGACAATTAGAAAACATTATTACGCTCACGTCTCACAGCCCCGGTGAAAATATTTTCCCAAAGTGGGGATAAAAATTCCTATTGAAATCCCAATGGGGATAGAAATTCTATCGGAGGGTTTTTATCGATATCCCAATAGCTTCGAAGTGCATATCAAATGAGGTTGAAATCAAAATTTGCAAAAATTGTAGCGCATTTTTCCCACCAGGGTATGAAATTTTCGACCAATCTTTCCAGTGGGGCGGGAGTCCCACCTGATAGGTGACATATACGCGAAAGTGTATTAATATATTTTCAAATCTCTTCAGTTCAAAGTTGAATTAAAATTCAAAATCAATTTTAAACCAGCGAATTTCTTTCTCGTTGGTGTTAATTTCTTTCTCTTTAATTGAACAGGGCAACAAATTTTACCGGGTTATTGAGACAGGGGTGTATTACTGAAAACAGGTATTACCACTACCCCACTACGAAAACTAAGCGTTTAGATCCCTGGGCGAGTTACGGGTGCAGAAAATATAAAACCTCAAGTACTACTTAGCTGAAATTATTTAGAAACAATATCGAAATGTCGTCAATTTTTCGAGATTTAGAATTTTCGGAAAAAAAGAAAGGCTTAAGTCAAACTTAGGATAAAGCATTCGAAAAAAAAGTCAAAAACGAACAAACAAGAATCGAAAATACCAAAAAATCGTTGCCCAAGAATTCAAAAATCAAAAGTCAAAAGTCAAACAAAATGATCTCACCCATTTGTTTACCCCAAAGTCGCTAAGGAAAAAAAAATATTAGGACTTGATATTATTTTTACGGATCCAAAAAATATGAATCTGTGTGAAATGAGGTGAAATTAAATCGATATAAGAAATCGTGAGCAGAGTGAAAAAAAAATCGACACTTTTTTTATAAGAACAAACTACATAAGAACATAAGGCTTCCATAGCCAAAATATTAAGCACAAGTTAAGAACATTTTTGAAGGCTTTGATGACTCCGAAAACACCCAATTCCTTAGAAAATTGCACAAAACACTCGCAGAATGGTAAAATTTAGGCTTAAAATTAAACAACTGAAGGCATGGATGTTCTTGTAAAAAGCGTGTATCATTAAAAAAGATAAAAAGATCATGGGATATCAAAAAATACAAAAAAAAAAGAATTATATTTGAAAATTATATTTAATTTATTGTAAAATTATGAATATGAGAAAAATTGAAGAAAAGTCCAGAAGAGAAATTGATATTACTGAAAAGAATGATGAAAAAAATGAAAAAAATGAAAAATCAAATTAATTGGAAAAAATATTAATTAAATCATAAGCACATTGGTTTGTACATAATGAGAAGATGTAATTAAAAGAAAATAAGTTTAATTTAGCCTCGTGTATTATCCAGAAGTCGTATTCGAGGATCGCTGATGAAGTTGAATGTTAAATCCAAAAAAGCTGAGAGAGATTATAGAAGAATTGAAGAAATTATGCAGCTTGTTTTAAAGTTTTTTTTTATAAGAATACACTTTATAAGAATATCCATGATGAAAATGGGCAAAAAATTAAGAATAATGCTAAGAATATCACCATCATGGAATTTTGCTACTCAAGCTAAGAATGCCATTTTTAGAGCATTTTCAATTATAATTTGTCAATTACCCCAAAGTAAGGCTCACTCCTTTCACAAAAATGCCATTTTATGTTTGAGACGTAACCTAAGAACAATGTAAGCATATTTTAGGATGATTTCCCAAAAAAGTTAAGAATATCCATGATGAAATGGATTTACATCTTTTTTATAAAAAAAGCATGTAAATTACAAATTTGATCCCGAAATTAACAAAATACTTAAGGGCTCGAAATTTAAGAACAGCCATTGTGCTGGTTTGTAGGATTTCTGCAGAAATTAAATCCAATTAAATCTATACCCCTCTCTAGGGAAAACGATAGATATAAACTTGCCTTTTGCCATTAAACTAATACCCTTAAATATGGAGATGTCACGTGCCCTAAACCACAACGCCCACTGCCCAACCACGGACTCGTTGTTGGAGGAGGTCTCGGTGGACTCACTCCGCGCTCACGGGCCCTTTATTGACGGGGAAAAGGGAATATTTGGATCCCCAAAGCTGCATAATGCTATCGATTCTAGTCATTGGTAACTTCGAAAAACTTGTTATCAGTAGTGCCTCCTTTAGAGAAGCTCCAAGCAGAATTTTTTTACTAGCTAATTATGGTGTGATTTCCTGATAACTTCAAAAGTCTTGCCTTCTTCCCAAGATTTGACCAGCTATCTGTACAACTCACTCTACTTGTGATAATGATTCGATAAAAACATACGCACCTTAGGAACAAAAGTAACAAAAGTAGAAGTAAAAAAGTAACAAAAAGAACATATAATAGAAAATAAAATAAACTATTTTGATATTATACTTAAATCTATCGAAAACGATATGAAATACTTAATATGCACTTTAACTTGCCTCTGGTCTGCAACATGAGCCGTCCAGATTAACCAATATAAGTTCTCGCCGAAATTAAAAAAATTCCTGGTTCGCCAAAATTAGTTCTCGCCAAAATTAAAAAAAAAATTGCATCGATGGTTCGTCAAAATTAGTTCTCACCAAAAAAAGTTCCCTTAAGATAGTAAAGAGCAAACCTTTAGGTCCGTGATATCTTTTATGCGACCTGGCTAATTTCAAAGAATGAAGTATTTAAAGAGTTCTAGCGTCCGAGATTCGGAAAAGGCCTTAGGTCAGAAATATTTATGCAGTCAAAAGATATTGCTAAGTTTATCACTGATTGACTCCAAAAAAACACCAAAAAACTGAGAAAAAAAATATTTTATACAGTCAACTAGCTGAAGACTTTGTGTCGTATAAGTCAATTGAATAAATATTTTTGGAAATTTTTTCGCAGTATTGATGTTCTAAGACAGTCAGCTATTTTGAAATGAACTTTACGTACTTTGCTTTTTGATGATATCTTCATTTCCCACAAGGAAAAATACCACGAAATGTAAAAAAAAAAAAATGCATTTCAAAAAATTTTAACACCTTTAAAAATTCTCAACGGTACAAATGTTGCTGAATTTTAAGACAAAAATAGTTCAACTTCAAAACTAAAACAAGGCAGAAAAGACAAATACAAAGCCGCCGGAATATTTTTCTTTGAACTTCCCCACAACACAAGGAATAATACCATGAAATATTTTTCAAAAAAAACGCATTCAAAAAATGTTGACACCTTTAAAGATTCTCATCATTAAAAAATCAAGAAAAAATTGGGAAAATATAAAAATATATTTTAACAACTATGTTTTTTAAGGCCAATGTAAGACGAAGGAGAGAAAATATTCACGTTAAAAAAAATCCTTCTCGAATTAAAAACAGCGCGAAAATTAATTACTTGAAGAAAGTTGCTATGGGTTATCTGAAGTCAAACATTTGTAAAAAGATGAGGAGGAATAATCAGGAACTTATAAATTGAAAAAATAAACGAAATGAATCTCGTAGACGATTGATTATATTGTGATTGTGGAAAAAATTTATCCCATCTTCTTTTTTTTATCAGAAATTCATGATATTCATGACGTAATGTTCTCTACGGAAAGACCCCGGTTTTTGCTAGCCGGTGCCTTCCCACAAACCAAATTGTTTTCTTTGTTTTAAATCGCGATAAAAAAGCGGTTTTCGTCTTACAGGCTAGGTTTTTTGCCAGTAGTGGTAAATTTTATACAACTTTTGTCTAGTCTAAATTTGCCACTACTGGCAAAAACCGGGGTCTGTAAAACATTACGTCATGAATATCATGAATATCTAATTCTTGAGTTTTATTTTCAAGAACCCTTTGTCTAACTATTTTGAGATCTACAGAATGCAACTAGTAGTAAAGAGTTATAAGACCCCCCCCCAGCGGATTTTTTTTCGAAATTCACGCAATTTCTGTTCACACAAAGTTTTCCGATTCAGGCAGTTTTGTTTTAACTTTCATGCATTCACGCAAACCGGACCCCTTATAAGTTACGTCTCGGCCCTCAATCAAACGCCGTAGCTCAAAATTCATTTAATTTGAAAATTCCCCCGGTTACTTAATATTTTCTTCAAATTTCAAGGTATCACATAGAACTACAAAATTTGAAATCCTTGTGTTTAGGTGGTAAATTTGATCAAAATTCTCAAAAGGTAGTCTGGCTAGACTTTCCTGTACACCGTGAAGGACACCATTACAACAATTCTGTCGGCCGATATATAAACTTTGAAATAACAATATCTGGGAAAAACGGAAGTAAATAGACCCGTAAATAATTCACAGATGGGTAAGCCGTTTGAAGAGGGGAGATTTGGCATATGTTTGCATGGGTTTGCAAGATTTAACCGATAAAATTGTCAACACGAGTGTTTAGCGCAATCGAATCGAATCTTTAATATCATGAAAGTCCCCACCCCAGATCAAGCCAATAAAAATTTATCCCACTACATAAGAATGACGCACAAAAACTCTTGATGGTATATAGTAATGAAAACGAAGAAACATATTCTTCTATTTACCTTTTTTTCATCGTCTGATGATATCATACTTCAAGAACTAAAAAGCACCTGCGAAGGAGTTCAAACATTCTCATAAAATAGATATTAAGCATCTTTGGGTGAACTCCTTCGTAGAGTAAAAAACGTGTGAATCGCAAAGGTTTGTGAAAGTAAGTTAACGAGATGGTGTTATGATAACGTATTAGTTTTCCTTATAATTTGAATATTCGCCACTGAACTCTAAAATAAAGCTTGGAATGGACTTTTCCAGGAAAAAAAATTACCGGCACTGTTGAGGATATTGATTTTTCGAAGTATCAAACCCCCTGGATATCCTCTCTTATAAAGATGCTTACCACTGGATATCGTATTTTTACTAGAAAAGACACTTTATGGGGCCCCTCAGCGGTTTGCGTGAATTGAGGGTCCGCTGGGGGGCCTCCTTTATCTCCTGGATATCCGCTCACTTGTAGATATTTTTGAACAAAAATTGTTAACATTTTCTACTGTAGACTTTGCCCAGTAGATTTTGTTGTGAAATTTTGCCTGTATCAGCTTGTAACAGTCCCCGCAACCAAAGAACCATTTCAGTCTCTTTGGTATGAGCTAAAGCTAAAAAAATTGAAAATGCCTGCAATCTGAAGACAAAACCCCGCTTTACTTTCGGGATGTCCAATCGAATCTTTATTTTGTGAGTTCAGTGATTTTCATCCTCTTCTCGAACTTTTGTTGACCTCGCTTCTCAAAACAGTCAATCTTTAGACCATGTTCACATGTTCCCGTACCGTTTCGCTCCGGTATGCTTTACGTTTCGGAGCAAGAAAATGGAGCAGTTCCGTTCCGATGAAAAAAGGGGAGCGGCATTTTGACATTCACACTTGTTTCGGAACGACACAGAACTGTAACCGTCTGAACATGGTCTTAGAGGCTCAAGTAAGAGCCCAAAAAGTCAAGAACATCTAAAGGCCTTATACCCTTTTTAAACATTTTCCATTTCAAAAATTCTTCATGAAAGAAAATCAGTTTGACCTACATCATAACTTTTCTTCAGAATTACATACACGTTTTTTTTTTCATAAGAACATCCAAAATTTTTGAGGCCTTAGGATGTTCTAAACTTTTTAAGTTTTAAGCCTGAAAATGTTCTTAAAACATGTTCTTATTTTCGCTTATTTTTAGAGTATTTTTGTCCATTTTCCTATGAAATTCGGTGTTCTAGAGTCGGCAAACCCTTAAAATGTTTTTAACTTGCTCTTGATATTTTGGCTATCGAAACCTCAAGTTCTTATATAGTTTGTTCTTATATAAAAACGTGTATAGCGTGCAGTACCGTTTGATGTTAGTTTGAAAAACATCAGATAAATAAAACACAAAACCCAATTTCAATTTGAACAATGGGTTTTAGAAAAGAGTATCATTCTAAAAATCTACCATAAAACCTTATAGTTCTTGATATGGACCCTCTTCATTGAGAAATGGAATTTTCTTTTCAAGTAGGGTCATATAGCGCTGTCCAGACATCGCTGGTTTTGTGCACGAGAGATATGAATAACCATGATGTATAGTGATGCCATTGAACTACGCGGAAGAGCATATAAATCGTCGCAAACGTAGAACAGGATGAGTGCCACAACATACTACAATATCTGCCAAAGGTACCCAGTTCCCCTCATATGGTATAGGTTGACCCGGGCGAAGTATTTTCGCTTGCTAAGTGAACCGTAGCACTCAGACCTCCCAGAAGACAGTAAAGTGCGATGACCACCACATCATTACACCGTATCATTAGTCCTGTATAATTTACACAATGACAGTTTAAGGTTTTTTAAGCTCTGAACGAAGAAAACATTACATAGCCTAGGTCCTCCTGTATTGAGCAGACTAGGAGTAGTCTCGTTTGAGCCGTCTACGGTTATAGTTAATATTGATTGATGATAGATATTTCATGGATCAATTTTGCAATCACCCAGTTTAAACTTGTAAGGAACAAGACTATCTTCTCATCCATGAAGATATGTGCTCTCCATCCTCGATCCTTTAAATAGTAATGTAATTGAGAAATGCGCGATTGTCCATCCACGCAGGTTAATTTTTTAAAGAAGCCCTGATAGTCGCTGTAGACGGAAAATGGACTTAACACCGTAAGATTATACAGTATAAGAGGAGGAAGCCTCTTTTACAAACTTCGCTGACACGGGAGAACTTTAAGCAAAATTTAATTTCCTTCCTGTTTCTTAATGAAATTTGACTACATATTCGAGATGGACGGAGAACTATCAGCACGATATCTGCAAATCCTAAAGTTGTACAACTTGTGCTATCATTAATAAATACGGGTTCCAGATGTACAATCACAAATAACCCGAAAAAACACAACAAATTAGCTGAAACTTCAATGAATTTTAAAAGTAAAAAGCTGAACTGAAACAGAAATCATACTTAGACGAACAGCACTGGACCTAGACTAGCAAACTAGTCTGTAAATTAATCATGTCAGAGGGCGGGAACATAAAGGCGGCGGGCGTTTGCTAGAATAAGAACTGCGTAGGAGAGCGAGCAAAAGTTGGTGAGAGGCTGCTGATTTACAGACTAGAACATTCTGCCACGGCTTCATTTTGGAGGTTGTGAGAACGGAGGAGTGCTTTCCTAAATTTTGGAGGGAGAAAAGCCGACAGACCACTTTGTTTTGAATTTTGGATAATGGTAAAAGGATGAGCCACTTTTCAAGTTTTGAAACTTTTACATCTTTAGTTGTTTTTGTTATTCATACATTCTTAGAAAGGTAAGTATTTGCAATTTAGCTTCAGTTTTCTACAATCATCAAAAGTGTACAAGGATTATTCAGTTTTCCCTATGCAGGTTGGTGGCTTTTTGCTAGCCTGTTCTGTTTCATTCAAGGTAAGAAATATTTTTTCTATTTTAGTTCCACCTAAATACTTTTTGCTTTTTTATTTTAGTACTTACAGACTACTTGTTAAGGAACTTGATTACTCTGGTCTCATTGTGGCTAAGTGAACCTATCTGCAACACCCTTTTTTATGAATACAACAGTAACACTAAAGGCAGGAACTCTGCTCAAAAGTATACCCAGGAATATAACCTTTTTGAAAAAATTTTGACACTATTTTTAGAATAATAACATACCATTATAATCAATAATTCTGACACTTTTAATATCTCACGATAACCTGAAACAGGTTTTCAAGCCATACCAAAAATTTTAGTCAACATAATATGCAGTTGACTAAAGTTTTTGGTACGGTTTGAAAACCATTTTTAGGTTATCGGTGAGAATAAACAGCGTTTCCTGGTTCGTTTAAAAAAACTCCAAAGATTCTCCCTCTCATCACTCTCAGACTGCTGTCTCACAGCCCGACCCTCTTCAACAGACTCACTGCTACAAAAAACAACCTGTCCTGACTGTCAGCATGTAACGTACCAGCCAAGCACAGGAAAATTACACGTACGCATAGAAAATTAAATAGATAGACCTTTTGCTAGTTTAAGCTGTCATGTTGAAATAATTAAGTATTTCAGTCTGTCATGAAAAATGTAACATCTGACATGCACAAATTTAATTTGTGAAAAATTGAAATTAGCAGAATTTAGTGCTGTGATAAGATAGCTCTGATAGAAAATCCAGAATTTATATGGTGACAGAAAAGTTTTTGGGTACAGGTATTCATAATTTTAGAAAAATGCAGTATTTTTGTTGTGAGAAGAGAATTATTGTAAATTCTGACCTTTTTCTATAGATTGTGGCTATCTGCTGAAGAATTTTCTCGTCACACCAAAAATCCTGAAAATTTAACCTTACACTTTAAGATTTATGGCTGAATTTTTTTAAGAGTTTTCTTGCCACACTAATCTTACAATTTAATATAATTATGTAAATTAAAATTACCTATTCGAGGAAATTTTTGTTGTCAAACTGAGAATTCTGACAAATTTTCATCTACGTACAACTATAATTTTGAGGAAATCCCACTTGTTCGACAGTATACTTGTCCGACGGTACATTTGTTAGACCAGTTGTTTGACAGTTATTAGTTTGACACCCATTTGCTCGACTGCATGGTTGTTCGACACTCTTTTCTCGAACAACTATATAGATTGTCAATCAACTGGGTTGTCGATCATTTTGGCACCTATTTGTTCCACAACCCACTTGTTCGACATCCAATTTGACAAGAATTTGTTGAACAAGTAAGCTGTGGAAAAAATGGGTTGTTTAACATGTGACATATACTTATCACCCATTTTTCTGTAAATTGTAAGTATGTGTACTAAAAAATTAACTTCACACTAGAAGATTTATGGCTGAATGAAAAAAATGAGTTTTCTTGCCACACTAATCTGGCAATTTAAAAATATGTAAATGTTTAAAGTATAGTAGGTACTATGTGTACAGTACGTTTGAGAAATTTTTGTTGCCAAACTGAGAATTCTTAATTTTCTCCATAAATTCTGCTAAATTTCCCTCTACGTAAGTATATGTAAGTTTTGGAAAAAATACTAGAATTGAGTAAAACATAAGCATGGCAAAAAAATTTAATCATTTTTAGTTGTAAGAAGACTTTTAATATTTCATAATTTGAAAGGAAATATTTTTTGGAGAAATTTGTCAGTGCCACTTTACCATAACTTTATTTCTACTCAAAACTGTGTAATTTTATCATAGGGATAAATAAAGTTTGTAGCACTTCCAATACACACGACATTGTGTCAGTGTCGTGTAGTAGTCTCTGGTAGTCCAACAACCATATATTTTTGATAAAGAACCTTTGACTTGTGAGTCCTGGAAAATTAAAACGTCTTATGTGTTTGAATGTCAGTAAATAATTGTTAGCTACTGTACTACCTGGGTTATCCCTTTGATTACCACCTGCAAACCTAGGAAAAAGAAAGCTGAAATGAAAAAAAACTCACAGTCCATAGTGTTTGCAATCTGAATACTCCATTCCTAAAATTGAATGAGTTATGAATAGGAAAAGATAACAAGTCAACAAGTTCTGATAACTGATGTTACAAGATTTTCCATCTTCTCTTGCCTCTCAAATCAAAACAAAAACCAATCAAAAATGAGCCAAAGAATTTTGCATGCAGAGAACCATGAAGAAAAGCCACATATACACAAAGAAGAGACTCATCAATAAGAAACAAGAAACAAAACAAAATCTTTTCAAATGAAAATTTCCACTAGAAGTCAGCCATTATTTTTTCCAATCACTCCCTCCTCAAAAATCAAAACAACACGATCTGCGACTTTGACGGAAGTTTTCATTTCTCATTTCACGAATTTCTCAAAGTTCATTCATTTCTACAACGCCGAAATCTGGCGTTGTAAGATTGGGGCTTCAGCTTAGCCGTTTTTTCCTTCCTGGGGTTTCGCTCCAGTCGGGCTTTCAGCCCTCGCCGCCGACAAAATTTCTTCCTACGCTTACCTAACTCCTACGCTCACTTTTCCCGCGTGATACCGTTCCAGCCCGACTGGCGTGCCAGTCTACACTGGACCAATCAAAAAATTTTTACATACCCTCTTCCTTGTTTGTGAACGAAATTTGACTACAGGAGATGACCAGGGACTGCCGCCAATTGCGTCATCATCATCTTCATCATTATCAACTACGTGTGGATGATTGGTAGCGGACAATATATCCTCATTCTAAGAGCGAGAGAAACAATAGAATAGACTAGAGTCAACTTCTGACTGAACTTTGCTTTCTGATGATTTTGATGGCGCTGAGTCCAGTGAAATAGACTAGGGGATATCGCCATCTTGAATTTTTTCACTTTCGCTTTCAAGAATTATAAAAAAACTATATTCTAAAACCCCGTCAAATATTTTGCAACTATAATAAAAACATGTAGGTACCTATCAAAGATTTGAAAAAAATTGGTCTAGTATTGGTCATTGTTTTCTGTTTGTTTTTCCTCCAAAAAGGTACTGAATCTAGTGGCATGCATTTGCTACCACCTCAAGCAAAGCCAAAAAATGGAGTCTACCAAATTACGCCGGGTCATTTATCAGCGCCATTCTGTCTATCAAAAAGCTTTAAGTGGACCCCAAGTTAAAAAGGAAGGCTTGTGCAAAGTTATATCAAACGAGGCAAGCTCCTTCTGTGCATACATTAGAGGCAAAAAAATTAGTGTCCACACAACCTTCTTAACTTTCATCTTCCTTAAAAAAGAATCTTCTTAACTTGAATTGGTTAATTTGTGATACTAAACATCTTTTTGTCAAAAATGGACAGTTTGGTCCTACGGTTGTCGTTTTTTTATCTGTCTTTTTACAAAACTTACAGGAAAACGTTACAACTTACGGCATTTATGGAAACGACATTTTCAGAGACTAAAGAACCTCTTCGTTTATCATGACGAACAAGCTGTAACCAATAATTGTAGCGCAGGTCTTCTTCTATTGGCCTATCTTGCTCTTCCGTTTCTTCGTTTCTGGGAATGGAGGAAGAGAAAGAAAAGGAAAGTTAAAAGAGGGTATAAATCACTAACCAGCTGGCACACAACGTTGTTTTAACGTTTATCTAACGTTCACAACGTCCATATAACGTTAGATGAACGTTAAAACAACGTTGTGTGCCAGCTGGGAAGCTCTGGTTTAAACGGTCCACTTTCTGTCCTGTCTATCGCGAAATAAAGTGAGCAGAAAGTTGACTGTCTAAAGTTAATGCATTGCCCTCTTTTTTGAAGTCAATATAATGACTTTTTTAATCATTTACAAGCAACGGTTTCAGCTGCCTACTTTCTGCCCACTTTTTGTCTACTCTAACAATTAGATTGATTACACGGGGCGAACCATGGGGGCAGTTTCTGAATCCCGGTCTACCAAAAAACTTTGATCATTAGGTACCCTTATCGTAGCACTGCTCAATAGTGATGCAAATGCATAGAAATACTACATCCTATTTCCAACGAATACTTGTAATGATGTAGAGCTGTTTGATGTTTTTCTAAACATTGCAATGACTTCTTTGTGGATAGCACTTTAAAAAGAACTCCGATCAAAGACGGTGGATAAAGCTTAATCCTGGGTTAGTGGTAGCAATATAGGGTACCACCTATTGCTTTGAAGCACTATTTAAATTTTAGACATTCAAACCCCTTCTCACTCTAATGGGTTAGAGTGATACCTTATATCCCCTTTTTACGCCGGTCCTAAGTTAACTGCGGCCCTTAATCCGCCAAGAACAACAAAAAAAAAACGGCCGGCGTAAAAAGGCCGAAAACGTAGATTTATGCCCATCGTAATAATCACTGTGCAGTCAGTTTTTTGTTATTTTTTTATACGGAACATACCTTACCGGGAATATTTTACATTGATCACTGATCTTGCGAAATATCGCCGGTTTCTTTGTCATAAAATTGATCATCATTTTTTTTAAATCGTATTTCCTTTAAACTTGCTCTACCAATATTTTGAAACATATATATTTGATCTAGACCGAATTACAATCTCCCAATTCATATCTGAGACACTTCAAATGGTCCCCCATCCACCACCGTCAGCGTTGAGTACTCGGCCATTTCCGGAGTCAACATTGAAAGTGGGTTCCGGGGGACGGATTTTTATCTTATAAAATGTTTAGATTTTCCTCTGTCTCAAGAAATTTGTTGGTAGATTGTAGGCCTAGCCGATCGTCTTCAATTCTTAAATTTCGAACCCAGGAACAACTTGTCGATCCAATTTTTTCAATTTTTTCTCTGTACTTACAAACAAACCAAAACAAATTGTCAAAATGCAAACTCACAAATTTCGTCATGTTCCATGTATTCATAATGGGTGACAAAATTAAACTGTCAATTATTTTGATTTCTACTTTTTTCAGTTCAGTTAATTAACAATATTTTTGATAATTGGCTAATACCCGCTTTGTGCTACAAACATTCAATTTAGGTAATTCCTCTTTTTCTTTCAGTGATTGAATAGGGAGAGAAAAAAGTCGGCCTTCTAAACTAGGGCTAACTAAATTTATAGGTTCTATCAGCGGGATAAAAACATTGTGAATTTTGATATCAGAAGTGAAATATCAACGATGTAACTTCATTTTATTTTCATTTTAGTTTTTTAGCAAGCAGTTTTACTGTTTTTAACTTTTATCTTTTATTTATTTTTTAGACCTGATGATGATACAAAAGTATCGAAATATATAGTCAAGTAAAATAAAAATAAAATGAAGTTACATCGTTGATATTTCACTTCTGATCTATCAGGATAAACAAACGTTTTTATACGAGTATCCAAAAATTTTAAAGCCTTTTGAGATTTAAGGCTAAAAATCTTTTTATCTTCACTATTTTGTAAGTATTTTTGTCAATTTTCTAAGAAATAGGGTGAGCCTTAAAGTCTGTAAAATCATAAAATGTTCTTAGCTTGTTCTACGTTTTTGGCCATCGAAGCCTTATGTTCTTATATAGTTTGTTTTTATAAGAAAACGTGTACAAAAATGAGAAATTCACCTTGACCGATGGCTTGGATCACTGTTCGCTCGTTTTCGTTTAATAAAATTCTTGATTGAATAATCTCTGAAGCTATGTCTCAAATGTGATGCGAAACCTTCACCTGAGCCACTATCATCTTCCTGATTGTCACGGGAAGCGGTTCGATTGACACAAATAGTTTGTGAGCGATGGTGATGGATGTGTTTCAAGCGGCGGAAAGAGCCAGGTGTTAAAATCCTATGGAGAAAAAGCGGATATTATTATAGGCGGTCCTTTTTATAAGAACCAGTAAATTCTGGTTTAAAAACATATAGAGAGAATGGCCTCCAGAACCACCGCCTGGGCTTACGCTGTAAGCTTACAGCGCTGTACTGGAGTGTTAGCTAAGCTTATTTTGAACACCACACGGAACTGAGCTGTTTCCCAATAGTCCTAAACTTCGTGCGGCACTCCGATGCAAAGGATTAGATCCATCGAAATCCAGGGATTACGCTGTAAGCTTACAGTGCTGTACCAGAACGTCATTCTTTCCCTATGTGATGGGAATCTCAAACAATAATTGCTGATATTGAAGTTTACGGTTGGGAACTTTTTGTACACTTTTAATCTTATCTATACAGACCATCAATAAAGTGATAACCTGATTAAGGTAATCAAATTAACCTGCTAATTATCAGGAGAACATTCTTATCACGACGAAGAGCTGATGTCTGCAATTAATCTCCAAAATAACACAGGGAAGTATAATATAAGTAGGCTGGTGGCTTCAATCGAGTTTAAGCCCAAAGGCTAAGAGCGAATCTCTTTTGAAGGATTTGAAGCTAGTCATCTTGTGAGATCTTTAGTTTTCATTAAGTTTGAATTAAAAATTTGAGTGGCTAGAGATTAATAATATATTGGATTTCTGAATAACAGGTTAGCCTGAATTTTCCCCTATCTAAACATATCAGAGGGAAGGCGCACAGCTTAGCATTCAGGTAATTCATTCTTGTCATTTAGGTTTATAAGTAAGTAAGTAACCTCAGTCGGAGGCGACCCGAAGGCTCCTCTTTCGATAGCTATCTACCTCAAGGTAGGAGAGGGTGCCACTCTTTCTCCCTGGATTGCTCCACCTGGATCCTTCTCTTAATTGCTGAGTATTAAGCAGAGAGGCATCAAGTTCCATTTTTGGAATATTTGGTATAACCTGGGGGTTGAACCCAGAACCTTGTGCACCGTATCCGGATGCTCTACCACTAGACTACGCTTTAAGTTTTTACATCATCTCACTGAGCGCAATGTCAAAAAATTTACTTTGTTTTTCTGGGACCATCCGCATCCTCACTCTCAGAGACATCGCTCGCATCAAGGTTTGATAGATGTGATATTGCACGTAATAGTGTAGGCTTTCCATTAAATGTCCTACTTTTTGGTTGATTTCTACGGAACCGAGACGGCGAATGAGGTTGCTTTTTGGTTACCAAAGGAGATGAGATTTCTGGACTATCTTCCATATGAGATGGCGTGACCTGTTTTGTGTCTGAAGATGGTATTTTTAAGATGGGACCTTTATATTTGCTCAGAGTCTTATTTTGAGATGTTGATATCTCACTAGCTCCTCCATTTTCACTGTTTTCTTTTGAAGAAGACGCTAGCGAGCTCTTGTCTTTGCTTAAAGGCGAATCTTGATAAATTTGGTTATCTAGAATCAGCATAGGAGATAACAGTTGATTCTGCGTTGATTCTGGAGAGTCAGACGAGTTCTGAGCTGCAAAATCTTTGGAAGTGGATCCATCACAAGGAGGCTGCTGGGTATTATTTTCAATCTGATTTGGAGGAAGCAGTGAAACAGATCTTCTATTATCAAATGCGTTATTGGCTAATGATTGATAGCTTGCATCAGGCTTGCTTTTGGTCTCCTTTGGGGATTTATCTATCAGAGGAGTTTCATTGATTTTCGGTTCAAAATTATCACGGGTATCTGATACTTTTGCTGTTCGATGGCTCCAATGGAAGACAAATGATTTGCTATTCTTCCCTGATGGGCTCTCTATCTGCACAATATGTGATTCCGATGATGACATTTTTTGTACATTGCTATATGGAGAGAAAATAATGAATAATTATTGATACACTCACACAACACCCCTGTCTCAGAGCCCAAGAGGAACTTTTTCCTACAGCGTGAATAAAAATTTCTATCGAAGTGTAGGGGATAGAAAATAGAGCAATTTTTTTCATTGAATTTTCAATATAGATGAAATCAAAGTCAATTTCCCAATAGGGCTGAAAATTATAGGGTATTTTGCTTCCGGGAAGAAATTTTATCTAGATTTTCCAGTGGGGCGTGAGTCCAACCAGGTCTGTGACACAGGGGTGTTATCACAGTGAGGTGTGGAAGAGAGGCTGATAAAGCACCTTCTTAAATGACACTTCCATTTCTTGATAACTTCAATTCCAAAGATTTGCATTTTTTAAGAAATAACAAAACTGTTGTGGAAAAAAATCAATAAAATTGTCAGTAAAATTGGAGACGAGTTTGTAATTTTGGGTCTAATTGCACTTTACAAATACTGACAAATACAGAAAAAACTTCTTCACAGGACAAGAACTCGATCCTCTTCTTTGAAAATTTATTAGGATCAAAAAATTTTCTAGTTTTTTTCGAAGAATACTGATAAATATCTCACTATCCAATCATTACTCATTGCACTGTTTTAATACCTGAAACACTATGTCTTTAAGGCAAATCATAAGTTTGATTCGCTCATGAAATATATCTCCAATGTCACTCGCACAGATAAGATATTTGATTAAATTATCGAAATACACCTTTTTTTATAAGAATATCCAAAAATTTGATGCCTTCGGATGCTCTTAACTTTTTGAGCCCAAAAGTGTTCTTCGGATGTTCTTATTTTCACCACTTTTTGAGCATTTTTTGTCCATTTTCCTAAGAAATCGATGTTTTAGAGTTAACAAAGACTTAAAATGTTCTTAACTTGTTCTTAACAATTCTGGCATCGAAACCTTATATGTTCTTATATAGTTTGTTCATATAAAAAACGTGTATAAAAACACAGACAAAGCACAGATGATGTCTGAAGGATGCGCGCCATTGGTTCAAAGTAGATATGTGACCCCGTAAATCCAGCTAACAAGGGACATGATAAATGACACGTTCTCTATACCTTGGAAAATAATTATCATTCAATGACCTCCTCATAGTACCTCCCCCTCTCCTTTTTTAAAGAAAGTCTCCGATCAATGCAAATCAAATCAGATTATGCATGATGGCCCCCTCAATTTTCCCATATAAAAAGTTATTCTTAAAATATCATCACAAATCGCTTCTGAGCGAAAGCAGTCTAAGATTAACAAAGGGTCTTTAACATTCTCGGGTACCTAATAAGCGTCCCCCCCCCGCTAATTAATTTCTTGAAAATTTTCCACCCAGGACATTCTTATTCCAACCCTCCCACCCATTTATTAATTTTCGGGAAATTATTTTTGACATTTACCTCTTTTGCCCTAATTCTGCTGTACTGGCCTCCTTTTCAAAAACTTTCCACCCAGGACATTTTTATTCCAACCCCCCCCCCGCGCAAATTCCAAAATCCCCGGCTATTAGGTACCCGACAGTAGGCGCAAACAATGTCACTATACCTTTGGCTTCTCCACTTTCAAGGTCATACCGTATATACACATGGACATCAATTTTAATATCATCATTACTTTCATGTTCATTCCATCATTTTACTATGCATAAACCGCTTAGCTTTTGATGTGGAAGAAGAAAACCTTAACCACAAATTTTAAGCAATAAATTTGGATTCAGAAAATTTAATATAATATTCAAAGTGAGATTTTCCACATGGAGACAAATGAATAATTAATTTTATTTATTTATAGATTATCCAAGTTCAGGATTTTTAATAGACTGTCCCGTCAGTAAATCCTAAACAGTGTTACGCGGGAAAATGAGAAGGATGAAAGTATGTCGGCGGGAGAGCCCGAATATTAATCATCACCCTCCCACCAACTTTTTCTCGCTCTCCAACGCAGCTACTATCTTTGCAAACGTCCATCAACATAGGTAAGCTCTGGTTTCTAGACCGCCCACTTTTTGCCCTTTTTGCTCTCATTTTTTATCAAAGTGGACAGAAAGTAAAGCTCTCTAAAGTCAAGACATAGAACACAAGTGTTCCCGTTTCATATCAGACACATATTTCATATCAGGACAGTGTCTACCTTTTGTTAAATGTTATGCTGATATAAACAAAATTTTTGTAAATCTTTCCCTTCATCGTGCTCCACATCCGTGTCAAAATTAATGAGTAGGAAAACGATATCACTCTTATTTAAAAACAAAACCTTTAACTTTCTGTCCACTTTATGCCTACTCTAACAATTAGGCCGTCTTAACTAATGCTAATCTACCGAGCATCACCGGTACCGTAACATCTGGATGCAAATAGAAAAATATCAATATATAATATATCGGAAATATTAAAGCGTATTTATACTCATTAGATTTTCATTAACCTTCGATAGCAACTAAAAAATCTTATATAATGTCGTGACGAGAAAACTCGAATACTTTGAGCTTCAAAGAATACCATATCTATGCAACCGGTAAATTAGTCCTCAATCTAGTGTACATAAGATTAGGTCAAGTTATTTTGATAATTCACCGACCCGAAAATTCAAATATATTTTAGGCAGTTTAAATTCGATTTTTATAAGAACAAACTATCTATCTAAGGACAAGGCTTCGATGAACAAAATGTTACTTAATAGCATCTTGAAAAAGGCTTTATGAATTAACACCAATTTTCTAGGAAATTACAAAAAAAAATCCACAATAAGGTGAAAAGAAGAACATTTTAAGAGTATGTTTAAGGTTTAAGCTTAAAACTTAAATATTAAGGACACCCTAACGCTTTCAAAAAGATTTGACATTCTTATAAAAAAGGATTTGCTGCCTAGTCCGTTTTAGCCTGTAGCCAAACTCTTATTCGCTGACTGAAAAGACAAAGCGAAGACCACGGAAAGTTTTTTTTCAAAAAACATCCATGGGCAAGGTGGTACAGGCTGAGTTAGTTCCGTTCTCATCGGCATTTAGTTTCTTTGGTGACCAGTGGTGACTTCGAATTCGTCAGGAACGGTAACGGTAACGGTAACAGACGCATCGTATGTACGCCACTACCAAAGAATAAACTCGTCACAAGGAAGGGGATTAGGGTCGAGTTTATAGGGGTAAGATTTACAACAAAAGCTCGCAATCGTTGCCTTTACGCGCCCCCAAATACATTTTTTACACAAGTAGACTCGAAACATATGACCTACGGCCGTGTCCGGGAAAAAAGGAAAAATCAAAACAAATACCAAAAGTACAAATTTAGTGTTTTTCTTTTTATCTTTTGTCAATACGCTATGACACAAAGCTTACAAAATGTCTCTACTTAACACCACGTTTTGATATTATAGTTTTTTTCCGGACACCCTGTAGACAGAAAATACAGATTGGTCAAAGCCTGAGTCTGGCTAGCACAACCACGCATCCACTCCACAACGTGGTTTCAACGTTTATCTAACACTCACAACGTCCATATAACGTTAGATAAACGTTGAAAGCACGTTGTATGCCGGCTGGGACGCATCCACTCCACAAAATCCGGAACTTCAAGCAAATACCACATAAACAAAACGCTTCAACAACGAATCAACGCAAGAACAAAAGCAAGGTGGCTTCATTAAACAAAAAAGAAAATTTGTTTGTTTTAATTGACTTAATTAACGACGACTTTAATTTCCTTTGAAAACAAAAAATTAAATGAATTGCTTATCAATCTAATCTTGATGAATCGCACCTAATTTATCATGGATTAAAATGGTTTCGCGACGTCTCTAAACAACTGTAAAGGATTTGGATTCGTTTTAAGTTATTTTACCGAGTTTATGTATGTGTGTTTTCTCTGTCGGAGACGGTAAGGTTCTAACTTTTCTACATACTGACTGACTGAGGACGACGGTAAATCAGCACTTTTAGCGTATTTCGTGGGTCAGAACTGCGGGTTAATCCAAATCGCTTCAGTCACTTTACCGTCCTTAAAAGTGCAAATACATAAACTCGCTATTGAAAAGACCGTCACGGTAAAGCCCATCGAGTTTAAAGCTAGAGATAAAACTGTTAGATGGGAAATGAAGCCTCTTATTTCCTAATCAAAACCTGCGACCTGCGTGGTTTTCCAAACGCAAGATTGAAAGTAAAACCAATCGGCAAATTTCGAAAAATATACCGAGTCAAAACAAAGAAAGAACTGGATTCGATTTGTTCTTCAAAAAACGGCGAAAATTTCAAGATTTCACGATTTCACTTTGTCTTGATAAAGTGGTTGAAGATTCCTCTCTAGCCCTTCGCGCTTTAAACTCAATTGTAAAACCCGTCTTGTGAAGTATAAATCTGAAAGGATGTGTAGAACCGAAATTGAATTGAGCTCCAAAGTATAATTTTCAAAGAAAATACAAACAAGGGTATATGAAGTGGTGGATAGGCCTTGGGCAGCCAAACGCCAAATCAGAATGATATGCTGCATTTCCTTCCCGGGAAAGAGAGATGAATGGTATGCACTTTGACGCAGTTTTAGTTGTCTTCTTTTTCGTTGCGTAGTAAAGGACTAGACTAATTAATTTCAGAGACAGTAAGATTTAAATACCATCGATTACTGAGTCAATCATTTGCTAAAATTTAAAGATTCGAATAATGTGGGCCTCTCTTTATGAGTCCGCAGCAAAGTGGATAATAAAATACACCTTTTCAACCGTAGTCGTGCGGTCAGGTGCGTGCCACTTTATTATTTAATTACCCCCCTAAACTCGATCCAATCCTTTCTAACACTTCTTTATATTGTCTTTAGGTGCGAAAAAAAGACTGGGACAGTTTTAGGGTGGTAAAAAGGACAAAAAATGCCCGCGCGGTAATGGAGAGATACAAACCGCTGTAAATAATCTACTTGAAAATCCTTATTTTGAACCAAACAAATTTAGCCAAAGCAAGCCACTATACATCTATAAACCAGGGCTAAGTCTAGACCCTTTTATGCAGCCTTAGAAGCAAGAGCCTTTAGGTGTATACCCTTCTACAACCAAGCACTTAAACTTAAACTTTCCACTGTGATGTACATATGCCACGCCAAGGAATTTTTGCTTCGTTAAAATATAGGTTAAAAAGGATCAAGTTGATGTTTTACAAGTACGACCAATTTTGTATTTGCTACAGTTTGTGCAAACTAAATTAAGATACCAATCGATACACTATCCCAGCTGGCAAACAATGTTGTTTCAACGTTTAACTTATGTCCATAACGTCCATATAACGTTAGATGAACGTTGAAATAACGTTGTGTGCCAACTGGGAAATTATAGTACTTTGTATAATCTCATAACCCACTTAATTCAATTTTGGGACACACAACTATTATGTATGTTAGAAAAAAGATGTTACCGATCGATTTCTGAAAAATTGATCGATATTACGTGACTGAAGAAAATTTGTGACATTCATGACGTCATGTTTTGTACGGTAGCACCCAAAAACACCGGGTGTTTGCCACTAGTTTTATTATTTACTCTACTTCATTACCGTACAATCAAACACGCCAAAATCGCAAAAATTTCGGACAGTGCCGCGGTACAGCCACTTTGAAACTGGTCAAAACCAAACTGGCACATAATTTGGGAGGGTTTTGTTGATCAGTTTTCATGAGTTGGTTAGCTTGGTTCATAGCTCAAAATATTTCGTAATTTGCATTTTCAGCGGAAATAATGAATCGTTCGCCGTAAGTTCGGACTTACCTATAACAATCCAAAAGTTCCCTTAACTATCCAGAAGCGCCGAATTCGCAAAAATTCGGATATTGGTGCGGTAAAGCCACTTTTTTGCAATTTTGGCGCTTTGGATTGTTAAGGGAACTATTGGATTGTTATAGGTAAGTACGGTACTAGTGGCAAACTACCGGTTGCTTTTGTTTAAAACATTACGTCATGAATATCATGAATATTTTTCAATAATGGCTGCGTTTAGACCAACTGGCATTTGTAATTTGGCATTTGCTCATGAGGGATTCGATTTAATAGCTTTTCCATTGTATTTTCTGTCATGGCATTTAAGGAATCGTCTTTTTAGAGTCATTACTGAAAAGGTGATTCCCTCAAGTTCAACTTTGACAGATCAAACAATGAAAAGCATGGAATTTCTCAAAAACTGCAGTCATTAAGACTGAAACTTTTTGCCGTAGGGCTAGGCTATGGCAAATCTTGCAAATTTTACAATCTATAGAAAGAACTGAATAAAAAACGTGCAAATACTTTAAAAAATCAAAAATGTCATTTGTTCTCTTTGTTTTGGTTCCTTTGTTTGATTTGAAATGCCAGAAACGGGGATTCCTTTGCTCAAAATGGCATTTCAAATGCCAACGAAATGCCAACACGCTGGCATCATTAGGCATTTGACAAACCGAACAATTGCGCGGAACAATAGAATTCAAAAGAATACTGCAAGCAATTACAAATGCCAGGCTGGTCTAAACGCAGCCAATGTTACGTTTGGCCTGAAGATTCTGATAATAGATTGAACAGGGTTAATTTAAAGTAATTATATTAAAACGATCAATGTTTAACGTTAGAGCGTGCAGCTACAGTACGCAAAATTGTGGATTCGATCCCGGCCGGGTCATAGAGAAGACTCCGTACTTTTTTATTCCGTAAAATCCATTGACTGAAACAAACTCCCTTAAGAGCAAAGGAGAAACTGTTTTTCTATCCCTTTACACGTCTCCCAGTTTTCCCAAATAGAAAATATCTTATTTCTAATATTATACCTTTGAAATCATCAGTGTTGCGAGAAAAATACCTCTGAAAGATTTTTTAATTCGAGAATTTGATAATTGCCTGGAAAATGACATTTATCAAAAGCTAGATTATCCGAGTTTTAATTATCGTTTTCTTTTTTATAAAAACAAACTTTATAAGAACATAAGGCTTCGATAGCCAAAATGTTAAGAACAAGTTAAGAACATTGCAAGGCTTTGCAGACTCTAGAACACCGAATTTCATAGGAAAATGGACAAAAATACTCTAAATATGGCGAAAATAAGAACATGTTAAGAACATTTTTAGGCTTAAAACTCAAAAAAAAAAAACATACCAAGGCTTCAAAAATTTTGGATGTTCTTATTAAAAAAAAACGTGTACTTGGTATACTATTTTAAAAATGGCTACGTGTAGTTCTCTGGTGTATGTAGAAGTTTAAAAACCTTTTAAGCCAAAAAAAAATAATTTCAAAATCACTAAGGGATGTCAACCTTCGATGTTTAGTCTATTTTCGCAATCCCATTCAAGGAAAAAGTTTTATCTCATCATATTCTGCTCACCAATATCTTTCCAACAAGCACGAAACATCAAACCCTTCCAAAAGATACAGATAGTTCCACTGCCAATTATATCGAGACTGTAAAAATAATTCAGTCTTTGGCTACTACAGTAGTAAGTAAATAAGTTTACAACCGTAGTAGAGGGCGGTCCGAAGGTTCCCTTTTCTCTAGCTGTCTACCCGGGGGAAGAGGAGGGCGCCACTCCTTTCCCTTGATTTCTCCACTTACAGTACCCTTGATCCTTCCCTTAATTGCTGAGCATCAAGCAGAGAGGCGTCAAGTACCTTTTTTGGAATCTTTGATATGACCAGGCTGAGGATCGAACCAAAAACTTGCGCACCGTAGCTGGTTACTCTACCGTCATGCGACGGTCGCTTGGCTAATACTCACTGGAATAACTAAATGAAGGAATCCTTCAAAGAAAATTTTCATAAAAACAATTGACCTCGTTCAAGTAACAGAAATCATTTCAAATTCTGATCATTTTATTCTCATAAAAAGTAAAAAAGAATTGAACAAGCAATATGCTGAATGGACCTACCTGATGATTAAAGTTAGATAGCAATGCGAAAAGAAAAATGAAAAAAATCAGTCAGAAAATATAGCGTTTAGCGAAAATACACAACACAATAAATTCATCATTGATTGTTGATGGGGGGAGAGGGAAGGGTTGTAGGGAAATAATAAATAGGAAGTTCTGGTCGCAAAAATCAGTTTTATTGACAATTGAATCATGCTTGATAATGAGCATTGTTATGAGTAATGTTTTTGTGTGAAAAGCATAGAAATATAAGTAAACTAAAGAGTCGGACTAGGTCATGTTTTGGGCATTGTTAATACGATTCTTTGAGCAAAAAATCAGAAGAAACTAATGTGAAAATCTCGAGAAAATGCCAAAAAAACAGTTTTTCCGGCATATTTCCGGCATTTTCGGCCGGAAATGAATTTTTTTCGAAAATCAGGCTTCGTCACAATTTAGGTATTGACATTTTGCATCAGTGTGCAAAATTTCATGAAAAAATATAAAGTACAGCTCAAAAAATTCAAGAAATACCGTTTTTCCGGCGAAAATCGGCTGTTCCGGTGATTTTTAGAAAGTTCCGGCTTCAAAAATCTATTTTATTGAAAATTAAAACATGCTTGATGGTGGGCATTGCTATTAATAATGTTTTTGAATGAAAAAACAACCAATTATAAGGAAAAAGTTCAATGAAAATCCAGAAAAAGGCAATTTCCGGCATATTTCCGGCATTTCCGGCCGGAAAAAAATTTTTCTCAAAAATCGGACTAGGCCATGTTTTGGGCATTGTTAGTACGCATCTTTGAGCAAAAAATCAGAAAAAACTAATGATGAAATCTCGAGAAAATGCCGAAAAACCAGTTTTTCCGGCATATTTCCGCCATTTTCGGCCGGAAAAAGATGTTTTTCGAAAATCGGGCTCCGTCATAATTTAGGTATTGACATTTTGCATCAGTGTGCAAAATTTCATGAAAAAATATAAAGTACAGCTCAAGAAATTCAAGAAATACCGTTTTTCCGGCGAAAATCGGCTGTTCCGGTGATTTTTAGAAAGTTCCGGCTTCAAAAATCTATTTTATTGAAAATTAAAACATGCTTGATGGTGGGCATTGCTATTAATAATGTTTTTGAATGAAAAAACAACCAATTATAAGGAAAAAGTTCAATGAAAATCCAGAAAAACGGCGATTTCCGGCATATTTCCGGCATTTTCGGCCAAAAAAAAATTTTTCTCAAAAATCTGACTCGGCCATGTTTTGGGCATTGTTAATACGCATCTTTGTGCAAAAAATGAGAAAAAACTAATGATGAAATCTTGAGAAAATGCCAAAAAACCGGTTTTTCCGGCATATTTCCGGCATTTTCGGCCGGAAATGATTTTTTTTCGAAAATCGGGCTCCGTCACATTTTGGGCATTGCCATTTTGCATCATTGTGCCAAAAATCAGAAAAAACTAATGAGCCAATCCTGAGAAAAGCTGGTAACAGACGGACAGACGAACGAACAGACGGACGGACGGACGGACATCGGTTAATTTATAGGACCTCCGAGGTAGGTCCAAAAAGACAACCTTACTTTTACAGCACCCAACAAACGCAAGATTTTATCATCCAAACACTTTTATATCAATTATACTATAAAAAGTGGAAAAAGGCTTTTAAGAAAATTAGCGAAACATACGACATTTATTTTTTTAATGAGCTTCTTAAATATAATCAAGAGTTATAGCCTGTATCTGATTAAGGTTCACATTATAAAATGAAGTCCTACACTTTCATTCATTATAATACACTTTTATAACGTCACTCGAAATCGCCAAAAAAGTAAAAACCCCACCCTGAATATCCAATTCAACGTAAATACTATGTCTCAAAATTCAGTCAATTAGTAGTGTTGTGAAGGTTTTGATCACAGACTTGCACCGCAATGAACTGTGTTCGAATCCCAAGCACTTCAAAGCTGGGTGTTAAGAAAGCATGGCGATAGATCTCTTCCATGTTAAACTGTAAATACCCTCGGGATATGGTCGGCTTACCGTCACCTGAATCATCGACATTCTAGAAAGACCGAGCAAAAATGACCTTTATCGCATAAAGTTTCTAGCTCAGCCAGTTGCTTTGTTTGGTACAGGCTCAGTGATTACATATTTATAGACGGTAACTTAAAAATAAAGGTCGTTAAAGTTCATCTACGTTTGATATCAAATTGACAGTACGCATAAGATTTTTATACATAATTACATCCATCACAGTACATATAAACTATATGTGGTTTCCAAGGTAAGATGAATTTTCTTCAAATTGGAAGGAAATGTAAACACGTGACCCGTTTGGTTTTCACACACAAATTTTTAATGCGGGGCAAAGAATCTTAAGAGCTCTGGTCATAGTGAAAAATCAGTTTCAGAAATTGAAGATAAAACCTTATGTTTTCGCTTCTTTGACATGTTTAAGAACAAACTGCTTTTGAAAAAATGAATTTAAGTAATTACATCATAAGTAATTATGGAATAAGTGTGACATGGACCTTAATAAAACGTCATAACGACGCTAATCATATACTTTTCACAAAAAAAGCCTAATCTCCTTGGGGAAATCATTTTATTGTTTCAAACTTTTTTTAAGTTAATGACAAATAATATCTTTATTCAGATTTTTCGGAAAAATTTTAGCTGTTTTCGTATGGAAATTTAGTGGAGAAAATTGCCAAAAATGAGGTTTTTTGGAGATTTTAAAGGAAAGATACTTCCACAAAAATTTTCCGAAATTGTATTTATACTAAATAGATACATCACCTGAACCAAAAAGAATTCCAAAATGTTTGATTTTTACCGAGATTAAGGCTTTGAAAGGTGAAATACTCTTATTCGAAAAACTCTTCGTTTTCTTCTTCATTAAATTTTTTCATTTCAATTTTTCGATTTTTAGATTCTTAAAAGGTAGGTTTAACAGGACATAAAAAAAGTTATACATTAATCTTTTTAAAATACAGAAATCGCCATTTAAGTTGGTGTAAAATCGAAAAATTGGGTATGTCCATAGCCCTTAAGTCAAAAAACCCGTTTTTTAGCCGTTTTATGGCCCAATTATTTGCCCAACGAAATTTTTTTCGAAAATCGGGCTCCGTCACATTCGACGGTTTATAGTTACACATCTTTGTGCAAAAAATCAGAAAAAACTAATGAGCCAATCTCGAGAAAAGTTGGTAACGAACGGACGGACGGACGAACAGAGGTTAATTCATAGGACCTCCACCGGGGTAGGTTCAAAAAGTAGGTTCAAAAACTTTGCAGTAAGGGTTTGTTTTATCTGATATTCCGATGGCGGATTGGCGGCCGCCCACGCTAAAGCTCTAAAGGGAGCGGGCCAATTTCCCATCGGAGAGGAATGATAGTCGGCCTTTGATGTGCCGCACCCTCAGTCGGGTTAAACAGTCCTTGCCCGTAAACCTAGAAATATTTCGGTTGGATCCGCCAATCCCCGAAAACAAGGGCTGGGTTACCAGACCTCCAGCTGCAAAATTCTTGACGCGGTCTCGCAAAATTCCGTAATGTAAACCTTCCAGATGTTGAAAATTTTCCCGACCTTCAGAGCTTTAGCGTGTCGGATGAAAATTTCACCATCTGGGTGCCAGATAAGGGTTTGTTTATTTGATTACCTTCAGCGCGGACAAAAATAGGATTATAATTTTCCACCAGGGACAAAATTTTAGCCAATTTTTCCAGTGTGAGGGGGGTCCCAACGGACCTGTGAGAAACAAGCATGGATAAATAAAGGTACCATTTTATTTTTTATGCTTTTAGGCCTTTGCCACTCTCGCAAAAAGTTTTTTACAAAGAATTTTGTATGGAAATACTTATACAAAAAAATTATGATAACATGATTTCAATCTATTTAAATATGAATTAGTAGAGTATATGAAGAATAAAATACGTTGTGGAATAATGCAGTATTTTATAAGAAAAAAATGAGGCTCAATCTATGAACAAAATAAGAACAATCTGAGACTCTGAAACTGAGAAATCTTTCAAGGTCACACAAGCCTTATAAGAAAACTAAGAACATCACAAGAAGATTTAAGCCTGAAAAAATTACGTAAAATATCTACAGAAAATATGTCTCTAACAAAGTCTCCATGAACCAAACAGCAAGGAACTTGGAGTTGGTTAGAGAGGTTTTAGAGTGACTACCTTAAGGGAACTTATTTTGGCGAATTTTGTCTAAATTCGCCAAAATTATATATTTTGCTCACTCGCCAAAAAAAAGTTCTCGCTAAAATTAAATTTTTTGGTATTTTAGCTAAATAACTTCTTGAGTTCACAAAAAAAGCTTCAAATAAGGCAAAATAGAACAGATTTACGCTGTCATTCGCAAAAATAAGTTCTCGCCAAAATTAAAAGTTTTCAGCATTTTTGCCGCTCGTCAAAATTAGTTCCCGCCAAAATAAGTTCCCTTAAGGTAATTAAGAGTCAAGGAATATTTTTTTTCGCCTCAAGAGAAATGCTGGAAAAAGTACGGACCGTCAAATCTTTTGGAACAGAGGTTCTTGAGTCCTCAATTATAGCTAAACTTGATAAAAATAAAATATATGCAAAGTAGATAAATGTTTGTAATTAATATACAAGTAGAAACTAAACTAAAGGAAGACAACCAAACATTTTAGGCAAACTAAGAAGGACAAGCAGATATTTAAGCACATTAAAATTATGAACAAAAAAAAAAAACGATTTTTAATAAGAATTAGGTATTAGGAGTCAAGCTAGGTCTACATTCTCGCAAGGGATCAGAAAAGCCATTCGAGTTGAAAAGAGGTTTTTTTTGAGTTCTCAATAAATTTGAAGAATAAAATTAAAATTAAGGTAATTCGAACTCCAAGGGACCAAGTCACGGAAAGACTTTCTACTTTCCAGCCGGAGGACCAATGTTTTAGTTTGAATTATAGAAAGATTCGAATGTCAGAGTTCACTGTATGTGCAAAGTAGATAAATGTTTTTAATTAATATACAAGTAACTCATGAAATAGTTGTACTTCGCGTGAAGAACGATGTGTCTACCAGCATTTTAGGGACCTCTTGAATTCGCAACAACAAAAAACCATTTTGAATCAAATTCGAAGTCGACAACGTTGTAAAATTGATTCTGAATCTCATATCATCTCTTTGTACACTTGGTAACATTAATTTATACATCTTACGCGGGCTATACACATTCACTGAGGGTACATCATGAAGAAATGCACCCTCATCCAGGAAATAAATGGAAATAGTTTTAGCGTAATGGTTAATAAGTAAATCTTGATGTTTTGTGTTTTTATACTCTGTAAACATAGTTTGTTTTTTCAGAATCACTATATTCCATTCGTCTTCAAAGATATCCAACATTTGTACTTTAATCACATAATAACCATTCTCTGTACGTATCTTCTTGTTTACTTCCATAAAATCCAACATTCCACGGTACCGTTCGGTGTACGTTGGTTGCAACAGCGCCGCTTGAATATTCGCTAATGCGAAATGTAGTTTCCCCGATAATTCTCGGTGTTCATTCAAGTAACTCGTTAGTCGTAATTTCTCTCTTAAATCGTCGTTAAAGACGACTGTTGAATTTGTCGCCGACTCGTTATTTTCGGTTTGCTTACGAATATTGTCGGTGAACACTTGCTCCATATCTAGGTCGGTATACTGTAAAACCTGACCGCGAAAGTGATCAGCCATTTCGTCGACTCGTTTTTTAATCCATAGATTAAAGGTACCAAGCCTGCCTTCCAAGAGGGCATACGACTTATCAAAACTGATCACTTTCTCGCGAATAGTGGCATTCAGCTCTACAATATCGTCATGAATTTTGCCTCCTAGAGCTTTCATGGAAATAAAGATTTTATCCATTGAGCTACGTAAGTTTCGACCGAGTTCATCGATTCGGTGTTGATCGGCCAACTCGGTTCGTAAACTTGCAATTTCATTTTTGGTCGCGTCCAATTCGTTTCGGAGCTGAGTTACCTGTTGTCTACTGTCCTCTTTTACGGCACGCAATTCTTTCATAACAAGCGCCAAGTGCATTTCCATGTATTCACGTTGGTGTTGTTCGTAATTGGTACGATTGACCTGAAGTTTTGAAATAAATGTTTAGCCGGTTTAAAAGCCATATGTTTTAAAGTCTCGTGTGAGATTAATTCCGTGCAAATCTCTTTACTTGCTGCCTTTACGTGCAATTTCAACTTGACGCTTTTCATATCTCTATCTAGAGCATTCCCAGCTGGCACACAACGTTGTTTTAACGTTCAAATAACGTTATTTGGACGTTATGAATGTCAAATGGACGTTGTTTTGACGTTGTGTGCCGGCTGGGTTAGTCCGTGCAAAATGTCTTTAATTGGTGCTGTCTTTACATGCAAATTTAACATGTTCTTATTGTCTTGTCTCGTGCATTGAGTCTGTGTGCAAAAATCAGCCTGGATCAATCTTTACATGCAATTTTTCTGTTCTATCTCTGTTATGTTTCTTATTTCAGATTTCTTTGTACACTGATAACAACCCTGTCTCGTAGTAGAACCTATCTTTTCTGTACTTTTGTTTCGTGCAATGAACTCTAGTGAAGTCTTCGTGTAAATATCGTCTGCAATCATGGTTTCATCCATGATTTTGAGTCCCCCCTTAAAACACAAATCACCCCTTATCAATTTATCCCCCCTTAAAGCTTAAAGATTGTTTTGAGGTGCCCCTTAAGTTTTACTCCCCCCTTAAATTTGCAAGACTCTTATGTATACATGCCCTTAATAGACCTTTTTTCAAAGAGGACGTCCTGTTGAATAATTATGTAGTCCAGCCATAAAAACAATGATAGAGCCATGCATAATTACTGTATCATGCATATTGTAATAATTATACATGGTTTTATCATTGTTTTTCTGCTGGACTACATAATTATTTAACAGGGTGGCCTATGAAAAAAGGTCTATTTTTGAGGTGTAGAGACAAGCGAGAAATTAGTCCATAAACACATTGCAGGGATTGCATTCAAAAATAGAACCCCAAAAAGTGAGGTTTTCAATAACAACCACTTTTTAGCCCACAGCGTTGACATTCTTGTGGCTGCTGTGTAGTACAAAATTACATAAAATAAGAAAATTGATGAGATTTCCAAAAATGAGGCCCTCTTTGAAGTAGAGTGATTCAGTCTTGAAATATAAGATGGCAAAGTGAGGGCAGGTTTTGTGGCTGTATGTCACTGTGTCTCACTCAACGGGTTGGCTTACATGTGCTGTCCTGCTTTAAAACTTCAATATTTTTTAACCGTTTTTCTTGAAATTGGTAGTTTTAAAGGTCTGATAAAGATACTTATGGTTTTAATTTGTGGCTGCGGTTTTCAATGGGCTTAAAATGTGGCTTCAATCATACTTCAATCACTAATTTATCAATTTACACATTCCAGGTTGGGTTTTGTTTTTAAAACATGAATATTTGCAAAGCAAAGCAAACACAATAATCTGACACAATACAGTGTTATTTTAAGAAAGAGTGTACATTTTGTGGCTGCCACTATACCATTTTTTGTAACTATAACCCTCTGAGCTGTTACATATAAGTATTAGTTGGCATATTTAGGGTTGGCTTATGTGCTGTCCTGCTTTAAGACTTCAATATTTCTTTTAACCGTTTTTCTTGAAATTGGTAGTTTATTAAGGTTTTAAGATACTTATGGGTTTAATTTGTGACTGCAGAGTTTTCAATGGGCTTAAAATGTGGCTTCAATCAAAGCATATATGAAAAAAAATTTCAGCTTTGAGCCGCAATTCTAGCCCAATGACCCAATAATTTTGGTTCCATTTTTTATATTTTGTGGATAAACCCTTTTGCTACGAGTTTCATCTGAAAAAAATGATTTTTACTCATTGGACAAATTTGTGGCTGCTGTTTTATCAACATAGTGGGTTTCTTGATTTGTGCCGCAATTTTGGCCCATTTTACAAAAAAAAAAATTTTCAACCTACTTCAACCTACTTTAGAACCAATATTCTGAAGTTTTTGTTTTTCAAAAGAGATATTCAAATTTCTTTTTTTTTTGCTGTTTTTGAAAACCTCACACAATTTTTGAATGCCATCCGGGAGAAAACCCTAGTTCTGGGTTCCGCTTTTTATTCTTTGTTTATTGGTTGGTGGTGCATCAGCATCAGCTCAATCTTTTGAGGAAGCTCTTCTACTGATATTTCTTTCTTTTGTGAAAAAGTTTTTTATCGGCGATCCAAAAAATATCTGCAATCTGATTGGTTAAAAAGAGTACAAATCTTGTATTTTACATGTAAAAATATAAATTGACGAAAAGGTGTTGTTGCATTGTAGCGGTAGAAGCAATCTAACGTCACTTTGCACTACAAAAGTGCCCTGCGCTTTGTTCCAACACAAAAGTGCATTTTTTGGGTCACCGATAAACCAGTTATCAGACATTTGCTCGTACAATATGGAAATATTTCACTCGTTCCGGATTTTCCGCATATTTTCCTCGCCTAAAGGCTCGGAAAATATTGGACGGAAAAATCTCAGAAAATATTTCTCATATTGTTCTCGCAACTGTCCGATAACTATTACTTATCATTATATACTTTTCTAAATCAGCAAATTTAAAATATTAGTAGGGTATGATAAACTGCAATAAACAATATACCTGGTATAAAAATCCCTACAATACACTTTTCTAAAATCGTTTTCTCCTTTAACTGGAAACTATTCCATATAGAAGCAGAACAGAAAAATTGAATGTCTTTTAAAAATGTAAGCATTCGAATCACTGAAATGTGATTGGTGGAGCCTTAGATGTAGTGTAGGATGATGACACACCAAGGAAACGAAAATATTTTCGAATGTAACATTCAAATAGAAATAGAAAATTCCATAGCTGAAATGTGATTGGAGCATTAGATGCTTTACAAGATCGGGACACAGCAGGAACAAAATTATTTTAGAATGAGGTAAAAATGAAAAAAGTGACGAAGAAATATCAGCCGTTAGAACAGAAAGGAACAAGATTACTCCCCCCTCAAGTAGCAAGGGCTTCCATTTGACCCTTGAGACCAAGTCCCCCCTTATTTCTCAGTTTTTAACAGTTTTGCCCTTTGTGTTTTTCTCTAAATTTTAAATCACCCCTTATTTTAAGGGGGGGGGCTGAAACCATGGCAATTCCATAATTAAAGTTATAATATTTGAGAAAAACGGGAGTTCCCTGAGCCAAAAGTGCTCTGATTTGCTTCTGGAATGTCGAGTTTCAACATTGGACTTTAGACTTAGGACGATCTTATTATCTCAGGATCAAAATAAAGCTCAAACATTTTACAAGAAGGCTGAGAATATAATCTGCAAGTAACTAAACCCCCCTCAGAATCGAAATATTCAACAAAATATTCAATGGAATAAAATGGAAATGCCATTCTCACCCGAACTTTAAATTAAGAGATAATATTATTGCTTTGTATAAACTATAATAATGCTATTCAGTTTATCCTACTACTAAGGTCAGAATCACTGATGGACTCCTCAACTGATTGCTAAGCAAAGAAAATTAGTTTCAATCAGCAATTCTGACATTCCTATTATTCCTATCTCTAAAGAAGGGTGACGAAATTAGAAGAGGGATGTCGACATCAGACCAACTTACGGAAGTGTGTAGCGGCCCCTGGGAGTAAAATAAGCAATTCTTTGCAATGGCAATCAAAGCTTTCTCGAATATTTCTGAATAAAGTTCTTTTGAGAAAATGATGATATTCGAAATGTTCTCTATGTAAACACCCCGGTTAATAGCAGTAGTAGTGGCAAATTTAAGCTAGAAAAAATCAACTTAAGTTTGCCAATACCGGCAAAAAACCTGCTGATTTTCCGTAGAAAACGTTACGTAATTAATATCATGAATGGTGTGCCCAGTGTGTGTGGGTGCTAAGTTCGCGAGATGAGGGGTATATCTGAGCCAAAGTTTGAAAAATAGACCCTTTAAGAGACTGAATTTTGAAAATTTTGCCACTTTTCTTACGTTTTTACAGCCAAAATTTTGAAATTTTAGTCGAAATTAAGAAAATTTATGACCCTGAGGATGTCGATTTAAAAGACTTTCGAGGGTGTAAAAGGGACCCTTTGTGGCTTGAGCGTACCTCACACTAATTTTGGTTGTGCGCTGTTTTAACAATATGTAAATCAAATGAAGAGTCCACTTACAGGGTATCGGCAGCCAGCTTCGGCGAACGGACATTCGATTGGTCGATAAACACATTCTTTGGTCACGTGATGGTTAGCCTGATGGTGTGAAATAGAAATTCAATGTTAATAAATCCTAACAAGAAACGAATTTCATCTTACTCAGAAAATACCTTTCAGACAGTTTTTGAAATAGTTAAACTAGTGTATTCCAGAAAAAGCTGTGCATCATCTGCTAAGATGGTCATATCTTTTGTGTTGTTACATTCTCCTTTCGGCTTTTTTACTGAAAATACGTGGAACTTCAGGCATTGTCAACCGGTTTATTTTATGAAGCTGTTTGTACGAGTTTTGACGCAACACAACTGGCTTTAACTTTTCACAAGACAACAGGTTTACATTGCACAGAGTTGCCTCTGTAGATCATATTTCATCGCAGAGGTCTCCGTACGGGAATTTTTTCATCAAGCAAACAATGCGCACAGAGTGTACTATGAAGCAATAAACGTGAGATACACTCTGGTGATACAATCAACGGTCATCGGTCAGCGCAACGACCTCGCAAGATGGATCTTTAATTGATCTCGGGCAATATTTGTCAGTACAACCCTCATCAACTCAATCAAACCCCTCTTGAGAGAGGTTAATACATTAGAATACAGCATCAATGTTAGTGTTAAATCCCTCTGGAATTCAGAATTAATACATTATTCACATACGATTTCACAAAATTCAAGCCACTCGCTTAGACGAGGACGTACATATCAACCGTTAAAGGCGCGGTTGGCTTTTAAGGGGTCTGGTAACGAAATTTACATGAAAATGAAGTCACAATTATGTTTTATGAGAATGTTAATGCAAATACATTTCGAAACTCAAACCCAGTCTGTAAAGGTTGACAGCGTATTACACGAAGAGAAAGTTTATGTTACTTTTGGGGGGGACAAAGTTATCATAATAGAGTATGATCTAATATTACAATGTAAGATAAAAATACAAGCTTTTTATAAGAACCAGCCAAATTTAGGTTAAGTTCATTTGTTCTCGATTTCTTTTTTTTCAAGCTGAAATGCTCTTAAGATGTTTAATATTATGCACTTGATTTCTTTACATGGTCTTCAATCAGTGATTTCTTAGCTTTTGAAGTCTGAGGCTTAGGCTGTTCTTAATGTGTTCTTATAGCTTTTGATCAAAATTTCAGCATTGCCTTCATATAAAACTCTTCCCATAAAAAAGTGGACACCTAAGCTACAAAGATCAGACGAATCGAAATATGGAGACGAAACAAGATGAAACAAGCAAATTCTAAAATTTGCTGAAAGTGTAGGGTGTGAGGAAATAAACATTCCTTGACAAGAGTAGGTTTCTCGAATTTCCCGTATCTCAAATTTACCATTTTTTGTAAGAAACTTTTGATATTCGCAAAAATATTTCTCAACAATGAAATGAAATTAAAATGATAAATAATTGTTGAAAAGATTTATAACAAAATGATTTCAGTATTTGTATTCTTGGTAAAAGAAAACTCACAAAAAATATTATTTTAAAGCATTGAAAAATTAACTGTAGCCTCCTTGATAGAGAACTTTTAATTATCTCCGTACTAAATAAAGCAACATTTATACATTAGAAAACCTTGTACTATTATTTCCTAATTTTTTCTTTAAAAAAATCTTCAGAGTAAATTTTTTGATCGGTCGAATCATGCTAGACGGAGGGGAATCACAAAATAAGAGTATAAAAAAAGGTCTCAGCAATCAAATCGTATCAAACAGTGAATTTACCTATTCATTTGTGTCATAAGAGGATCGACATTTGACCTGGTTCAACCCTGGTAAAATTGTATCCAATCACAGATTTATAAAGCCCAAAGGGCTAGATGTCGTGCTTTAAGGGGGCTTTAAGCCATCGTGGGCAAAAAAAGTGAACATTGGGAAAAATATTGTTGCTATTGTTTTTGAAAACCCGCGATGCTTCTGATTGATCAAGCGCTGAAATTCTATTGTAATGCCACGTGGCCTAAGTAGGATTCCTACCTAACCACGGTACACTTTTCAGCAAAAGTACGACATCTAGCCCTTTGGGCTTTATAAATCTATGTCCCCAATACCTTTTTATAGTAGAGAATAAGCAAGGTGAATTTTGAATCAAAATGGAACATCCGTTCAAACGCTCAGAAACAACAGACATCGCGATCAAAATTCAAGATGAAACATTTTATCTCCATCAACAAATCTTATCTTTTTATTCAACAAAATTTCGTGATATTTTACATGAGGACAAACAACAAAATCACCATGGAGATGGACAGATTCAAGAGATTTCATTGGTTGTTGATGAGAAGGCAGAAGTTGAAGACTGGATGACCTTCTTTTTGTTGTTTTATCCAGAACATTTTCATTTGATAGACATCGATGTTATAGGTATGGGAACTTAAATAACAACTGAAACCCAGAAAGGAATACTTCGGTTGGGACAATTTTACCCCAAAACTTGTACTTATAACAGACTAGCCAATATTTGAGGCTAAAACTTATACAATACGTCTCCGATCTATCTTGTCCAAACCCTTCTCCATATATTATGCAAATTGTATATCGGACGGAGGATCGAGACAAAAATACCATTAGATGCTAGAAATTTCCAACATGTTTCGGCCAGGGCCGTTTTCAAGGTATATTTCTAGCTAAAAAAATTTCAGTTTTTTTAAACAAAAAAAAATTTTTTGACGTCAAATAAACGCTTTTTTGTGACGTATATTTATGAGCCGTCTGTAAGTGATCTGGAAAAAATGGACGTGTGTATTATGCAAATTGGAAATTAAATAGAAGGATTCGAATAATAGATGTTCGAATTGGCGAGAGTCCAATATAGTGTTAAATTAAGAATAAGCATTGGAAAATTGTAGATTCACGATTTGGGTCATATAAGAATCAACCATTTCTATCGTTTAAAGTGAATTCGAAAATTAAATCGTCAAAATTCTAATAATATAATTACACAAAGAATAAATAGACCTTCTGTTTGGTTGGACAAGTTTTAAAAAACTTTCAATTTTTTAGATTCCTTTTGGCTAGCGTACTCTGGGGGTCCAAAGATATGGTGTTCGTCCACCAGTATAGGATTCCCATATTTCTTTCATATCCATTAGACACAAAAAATTAACTATTTGTTTTAGTTGGATAACTTCTAGAAATATAAGACGTTCTACATCCCTTTTTTAATTCATGATATGCAACACTAGAGAATCTTCCAAGAATTTCTAAAAAGTTCAACCCAATACGTCAATTTTTCTATCGTTTAAGTGACGTATTGGGTTGAACTTTTTGAAAATTCTCAGAAGACTCTCCAGTGTTGCATATCATGAATAGCATATCTTTGGGGTCAATGTAGATGAAGTTTCCCATAATCTTTTTTATCCATTAGACGAAGAAAGAATTGACCGTTTGATTACACTTGGCCAGAAATACGATGCAGAATGGATTTCGCGGACTCTCGACTCTTACTTCACTCAAAAACAAGATGGCGGATTCGTAAACAAAGAAGATGAGGAAGAGGCTATAGATTATGAGAATTGCGAAAGAAACATCAAAGGTAATAGCGAGTATCTCACTAGCCTGTACTTAGCCTGTACCAATCTCTTCTTCGCTGACTGAAAAGATAACGCGAAGTTCGGTTTGTTACGGTTAGGCAAAGTTCCGTGTCTCAAAAATTTTGACGCAAATCTCCAAATGTCTCTGTGCTGGAGCGTAGCTTTTTTTAGCATTTAGCATTTCAAAGCAAAAAGATTTAGCAAAAAATCGAATTAGCGTCAAAACTTGAAAGGCTTCTATCTTCAAGAATCATCAAAGTGGAGCTCACAAAGAAACGGAGTTGATAATCCCGGTTTTTGGTGAGGTAATTGCTAGTTTCTTCCGTTTCTTGCTGAGTCAACCATTTTCTGATTAAAGAAGCCTTTTTAGTGTTCTGACACAAATCCGATTTATCCCGAAAACCCCACATTTTTGAAATTTTGAAATTCTTTGAAATTTTTCATTTTTAAGGCATGCTGATTGGTTTCAAGTATAAATTCCACGAGTTGACATTAAAATTGATCAATTTCAATTATTGTCCAATCAATGAGCTCCAACGATTGGAAGGGTTTGACGATCTTCACGATGATTTCAAAATCAAATTAGCCATGTGTCGAGTGACACAAGCAGTCGATACAAACCATGTCAAAACCACTTTGGAAATCTTTAACACTATGTTTCGGCAGACAGAGGAAGGAATAAAGCAGACAAAGGTAACCCATGTATATAGACCACGTTCACACGTAACGGTTCCGTTCCACTCTGAAGCAAAATTAAGCCATTATATTGGTTAAATTCAAGTTTTACGACACTTCTAACCAATAGATGATAGAGTCGATATTTCAGGTTGGTGAAAAAAAATATAACAAAAGGAGCTCTTCCAGAAAAAATATGAAGGGGGGGGGGGAGATATAACAATTTAACAATTCACCCCCCCCCCCTAAACATTGCAACTTTTGACCCCCAGACAACAGGTTTAACCCCATGATATTCAAAATTACCCAGGGACAGCAGGTTTAACTCCCGTACAAGCATCAGTTGACCCCCTGGACAATTAAAATTACTCACAGACAGCAACTTAAACCCCTTGAAAAAGCATCAGTTGACCTCCCTTGGACAAGAGCAAATTTTGTAGATTTTTCACTACACCCCCTTCGCCAACAATATATCCTCCAATCCCCCAATGAAGTGCCCAAGTTCAATAAACTATTTATCATTTCTTTCAGGATATAGAGAGCAGACCGTTAGATGAACAACTTTTCAACGACAGACAAGATTCTGATATGGAGATTCCAACCAAAGAAGGGAAGACATTTTCGGTCCATTCTAAAGTACTAGGCTTCTACTCTGAGGTAGGCAACTTATTTTATTTACAATAATTTCACGACAAAAGAAGTCGCCAGAGCCAAAAATTAAGAAAGACACGTGCACGTGGACTGAAAAGATAAAGGGTAAAGAGTTCGCGGATGAGGGGTATGTGTGGATTTTAGCTGAAAAGGTGACCCTTAGAGAGACTTTTTTGAAAAATGTTCTTCCATTTTTGAAAAAAGTCTTACCCTTAAAGGCGAAAATAAATAAAATGTTGTGTTTCCGGAATGCGGATGAAGGAAAAAAGCTCCTATGCGGCCGGCCGGAAAAAACATTATTTTTTGCTATTTTTGATAACTTAAGATCATTGAAATAGAACTTTAAAGATATCCTTTATGTGCAAACGGTATGAAGTAAATCTGAATACTAATGTATCAACTACTAACGAACAAAATTGATTTACAAGCGGGAATATCAAACCAAAAGACGTTTGATAGCTTGAATGGTCAACTTGATTTTCTTTATGATGAACCCATAGTCTGCGGCCGCGTCAGAAAAATTTTTTGTTTCACCCGGCCGGTTTCCGGAAACACTACATTTTTTTTATTTTCGCCTTATACATTTTTTTCTCTCGAAAACAAAAAAAAATCCTAAAAATCGTGAATTTTCCAACCCTCAGAGAAACTACCTTGAAATTTTCTGATTTTTCCGATCCTTAGAGAGACTTTGAAAGGTGGAAAAACCCTTACCGTCCGCGCATACCCAAAACCCATTTTTGCCTAAGTACCCCCCTCCCGGCCAATTCGAAACAACCTCAATTTTATTCATAATCAGAAGCAAATGTTAATAGTATGGAAATGTTTAGGAATTTTTTTGCACGTAGAAAAACATAGACTAAGGAATTTTCTTCATAGAAATCACGAAAGAAATTCAAAATATGACAAAAACATTGTCAGCTTCAGTACACAAGTTGAGGCCAGCCAGTCTTATAATTTTCTCATCGCATTTTCTTTTAGATTTTGAGAACAGAATGGCAACAGGACCTTTCTTCAAGCATGGGTTTAGGTGATTCGAAATCACCACTGTTTAGTGGTTCTTATGACAAAGCGACGGTTAAAATGTTTTTACATCTTATCTATGCAAGTCATCCTGCTGAACTAACAGGTAAGCCTACAGCTTATTTCTGATTTAACGGATTTAGAAATTTCACAATTTTCGCGACTCACTTTCGCTACATGGTTGGTTGGGTTAGAATGTGGGTGGGGGGTGGTTTGGTAATTTTTTTTCGCGTCTTTTTTTTGCATGGACCAAAAGATTTTTTGTGTGAGTCTAATATTTTTGCGTGGGTCCAAAGTTTGATAATTTAGTTTATCCTTTATACTCTATTCTATACATTTCAAGGATATCAACATAATTACAGTCACCAGCGCCAAAAGATTTACCCATGCTCAAAATTTGACCACGCAAAAACACTTTAAATTTACCCACTTACTCACATGTACCCACTCCACCACGCACCCACTCAGCCCGATTCGTCCATCAATTTAGCAGACTAAATTTTCGCTAATGAAAATTCCCACAAATGGCCTGACTTATGAAACTTTAACAAACATTAACAAAGAAAAAGACACTTTTTACCTTTGAAAATTTTCATGACTTTCCCAGCTGGCACACAACGTTGTTTCGACATTTTTCTAACGTTCACAACGTCCATATAACGTGTAAACAAAAAAACGTTGAAACAACGTTGTGTGCCAGCTGGGATTGCACCACCCCCTTCTCACAGATCGAGTAGGTTTTTGTTAGACACTGGTGTTAAAAACAACAAAACTCGATTGGGATTGATATAGCTGGGTATTTGAATTCCATGGTTTTCAAGTCAGAAAATTATTACTGAACTTTAATAGATATTCGAAGAGACGATACCACTGAAATCTTTGATCGGAGATTTTTGAAAGTGGAACCCTAATGGTAGCACTACTCAATGAGGGTGAAAACTTTTTAAATGGAAAATTTCTTTGAATTATAAATTGACCCACATCGAGTAGTGCTATCATTAGGGTATCATTTTTCGAAAAACTGCGATCAAAGAAGCTGGATATAGCTCAGGCCATGATATATAAAGGTCAGTAAAACTTACCCGCAATGATCGCGAAAATGAGAAATGTGTCCAAATGTTTACCAATTTCTTGTAGTACTTGAAGTAAGGTATACGTTTCATATGAAACAGATTTCGAACAGTTCTAATCCTCATTGACACACTGCGAGAACCAATAGTCACAATGAATTCAATTTAATTTTAGGGAGCACAGATTTCGAGCAGCTCCTATCTTTATTGACACACTACGAGATTAAATGGCCAATCAAACGAGCAGAAGAGTACCTCATCCAATCAAATCATTTCAACAAAAAAGATAAAAGCACGATGTGGGGAATAGATAAAGCCGAAAATCAGATTCAAGGGCTCCTTTTGGCAGACCAGTATGGACTCGAACGACTCCAGTTAAACATTATTAAAAATATTGAGAAAGCAAGTTCACTTGCTGACTATAAAAGTTTTCAAAAGCTTACAGCCAGGTCAACTTATCTTGTTTTAAGACGATGCATTCAAGAAAGACCGAAGAAAATAGAAGATGGATCATTTTCTAATGAAGGAAAAGCTATTGTTAAATTTTTGGATAAATTCTATAGATAAACTGATGTTTAGACAATAGGTAATGTGCTTATCCTACATAAATGTTGGCATTGTATTTATCTTTTTGAGGAAAAGAATCACAACAAATTTCATTTTTGATAAACTCAATTTTTTTTTGTAAGCATAACGTTTATAAGCATACTTAGGCTCAAACTCGGTAAAAAAATGAGCATAATTTAAAGCTTTTAAAGCTGTTTTAGCTCTTAGACCAAAGATTTTCACATGCGGCGCCAAATTACAAAAAAATTGTTATTTTTTGAGCCGAATCAATTAAAAACTTAAAAATTCGAAATTTCTATGAACCCAATGAAAATCAACAAAACGAAGTATAAGCATATAAATAAGCATAAATTAAGGCTGAAAATGAGATTTTGCTAAGCATACAGAGCTACGACCCGATTTTCTAGTATGCTTATAAAAAAGAGTGTGGTCAAACCATACTGTATGTAATATAGAATAGTCAAAAACTTATTTTAAGTTTCGACTTCATTTTTTGACCATTGCACTGACATCAAATGTACTTATAGGAAAGTGTATTAATTAACCTGTATTTGAAACCTTTGAATAAGCTATATCCACCATCTCGATCTGAATTCTTAGAAAAGTTGGCTACTAGATGCAGGTAAATTCAAATACAATGGTGTTTTCTGTTAAAAAGTATGATGATTTACATCAAACATATGAGCAGTGGGATCAATAGGGTACCACTTTTCAGAAAACTCAGTTCAAAAGGCTGCAATTGATTTGGATTGATAATCTCCAGGGATTACAGAAGTTAGTGATTTAAGACATGTGCTGGTCTTGCACGATTGGGCAACACTATTTTTACGCTAAAGCATTCTAAATGAGTGGTTTGTATTCAGATGAGATGGAGTTTTTATAAGATAAGTTAATTGTCATTTGAAGTAATAAAAATGACGCATTCTTTTGAAAAAGACAAAAGTTTTTATCGACCAACCTAATCAAATGAGAGCTTGTAAAAACTCCATCTCGTCCCTTTGTATTATGTGATCTTAGAAAGAAAACGTTCTATTGTTAAATAGAATTGAATGAAAAAGCGCTCACTGTTATGTTTTGTTGATTTGTTTTAAAAATTGCAATTATTCCATAGCGATTGAGACCTCACTTTTTATACCGTCAATCTAGATTTAACAATAATTCCCTTACTGTCTCACGTGTCATTTTTTCCAAACAAGGATTATTTGGGCACTGAACAATGGCTTTCACACATTCCACTTCATGACTCTAAAAATAAGAACAAAATATTATATACTTTGTTTTTTATGGTTGAGGTTGAGTTGAATAAATTAGGGAAAAGAGGTAATCCTTAACGCCATCCTTTTAGTCCTTACATCGATATTAGCAAAGCAAATTTTTATACGACAATATGTACATAAAGGTCAAGCGATAAACTCTCTAATTCAACATTGCGTTATCCGATATGCTTCATTATTCAATATTATTGAAAGCCACCGTACACAAGAAACTCTCATAAACGATAGTCTACTATTCCTTTTTTTTGATGAAAATTCAATTTCCATTGAAAATCGAATTTGAGAATGTCAACCTGTATATTCTATCAGCATTATAGTACTTACATCGATATTAGCAAAGCAAATTTCTATATGACAATCAGTACATAAAGTCATGCGATACCCACAAATACGTGAATGTTCATCCACATCTTTCTTCAGAACTATTTCTTCACACCCAACATTAGTGCAAGGTATGATAATGTAAACACATGATTTATTCAAATGATCCTAAACAAAAAGAAATTGATAAATACATGTAATATTAACATTTCATACCCTTTAAGAAAGTCTGCAACCACAGTCAGAGGCAAACAGAAGGCTCCTTTTACGATAGCAGGTAGGAGAGGGTATCATTCTTTCTCCCAGGATTGTTCCACTTACCCTGATCCTTCTTTTATTAATTGCTAAGCATCAACCATAATGGAGATTATATTTCATACCCTTTAACATTTTAACTGTTCGTGTTGGCCTATTTTAGTAAAGTGAAAATTTATCAAAAGTTTGACTTTCAAGCCCCCCCCTCGAGACCTTACTTAGTTTGACAGGATATATCATTTTCCTCATCACATAACCCACAATTTGGAAGTAAAGCAAACTTTTGGGTTTATAAAGATTGACTTTGAATAAAGAAATTATTGCATTTGACCTACTTGTACATTGGAGATGACATTAATCCATTGACATCCATGTGGGTTCTGAGGGCATTTGACTCGAATAGATGACGTTATGATCCTGTCAATGGTTTGATTGGGTTTTACCTTTTTAAGTAAAAGAAATGAATACAGTACTGTACTTTTAACAGTATTTTTACAGTATTTTTTAAAGCTGGGTGTCCACTGGAAAAGTTAGTTTGTTGCAAATTTGTTTGTCGCAAATAATAAATCCAGACGCCTGGGTCCGGTTGTTCAAAGGTGGATATTCGGCTGATTAGCTTAATTTTGGATTAAATCTTAATTAACATTAGCACAGAATCTTCGGTTGTTCGAAAAAAATTAGGCTTAAATCTGGATTAAATTCTGATTAAATAGGCCAAATTTTAATCTTGCTCTGACCCAGGATTAGCAAAGATTGAAGTGTATTGAAGTGATGAATTCGAACGAAAAAAGCTTTTCGAATGTTTTGGAAACGTTTAAAATTTTACGTCAGGATTAAGATCTTTGAAAACACAGGTCCAAAAGGTCCACGATTAGTTAATCTAACATTCGAACAACGGAAGTTAATCGCCAGGATTAACTAATCGAAGTCTAATCGCGATTAGCGATAATTGGGACTTAATCTAATTGACTTTTGAACAACCGGGCCCTGGATTTATTAATCTATTGTTCTTTTTTGTGACAAAAGAAAAAATAATAAGCGATATAGAATGAGGACGTTTGCACTTTTTATTTCTTATTTCTTTTTGCCATATTGAAAATAAAATAAAAGATCTTTAATTCCAGACATGTGTCTGGATTTATCATTTGAGGCAAATAAATTTGTGACAAACTTATTTTTTCAAGTGGACACCCAGGTTACCTTGGAACAGAGAGAAACGGTTAAGAAAAGCACCAAAAAAAACACTCTTCTACTTTTTAAATTTGGAGATTAATCCAATATGCAAACCTCATCAATTTAGAAAAATAAAATTGAAAACTAGAAAAATAGGAAGTTTTTACACTGTAAATAGACAATAATGTATTGTAGATTTAAAAAAAGAATATCTTACATTCTTACGATCAATATTTTCCTTGCAACTTGGACATTCAAATGCTTGACCCCTAGAATTGTATAATGAGAATTGAAATTATAAGTGACGAGTTTAAGTCAAGGCGTTCATATTCGTCCCCCCCCCCCTTTCTTAAGGGGGATGACATCTTCACAAAAAATTGAAGAATTGTATTTCACCTTCATAAAATTATATAATACTTTAAAAGTTCTTTGTTAAAATGGTAAGCTCTTTGAAAAGTTTACATACCAACATTTTGAGTTCGTTTTTTTTGAGAAGTTCTCAGATAAGGTCACAACTAGCTTTTAAATAACAACTTACGATTCATTGACACGTTTTTCCCAGCTATCAAGACATAGCATACATAAACTGTGACCACAACCAAGCTCAACAGCATTACGTATCAAAAGAAAGCAAACAAAACAATTCAGTTCTTTAATTTCTTCGTCCACAAGGTCATAATCGTAACCTCCTTTGAAGTTAGAAGCACTAGAAATGACAAAATGATGATCAAAATATGGATTTTGTTTTATGAGAAATAAAGGAAAGAGAGCTCAGGAGAGCTTTACATTATCAGACTACAAAATTAGTAGAAGATAACCAACACTGGACTAACTTCCAGTGCTTGTTTCAAATTATTCCATGTTTTAAAACCATTTAAGGAATTGGTAAGATCTTTGGCATAATTGTAGTTGAGTCCCGACACAGGATTGTAATTCAATCCCAAGGAAATTTTTAAGAAATTTCGTTAAGAAAGAAGAAAAATGGCAGTACTGAACTGCAAGTATATATATAGTATTTGGCGGGACTAAACTGCAAGTATATATATAGTAATTTGCGGGACTGAACTGCAAGTATACATATAGTAACTGAACAATAATTTTCCTTTTGTTAGTTTAGTCACTTTAAAAGAAGGATTGGCAGCTTGAACTTTGAAAATAGGGAAGAATGGGGCTAATTATAAATAATACGCACTAATTATAAGGCTTTTAGGTATTTTTCTGGGCTTTCAGACACCCTATGAAAAATAGCTTAACCAACCTGAAAGAATCTTGAGCCTCCCAAAAGGAAAAGAAAGTCACTAAGTCAGATTTAAGGTTTTTCTCTCAGGATATTATTAGGGAGGGGACTTAGAAAAGAACAATTAGTGGCATATGTAAAAAAGCTTTGTAAAGTAATTAATTTGTAATATGTAAAATTTGCCCTGATCTAAAGGGTGCCCTACGAAAACCTGTTTTAAGGCCTTTTCTGAATCTCGGACGCTGGTCTACATATTCTTTGAGAGCTTTCAGTATAGACTTAACTCTTCATACAAAAATTACGGGAAATGCATATTTGGACTTTGTACCCTATGCTGCACGCAAGCACTAAGCTAAAGTCCCACAAAAGTGGGACAAAAATCAATTTTTTGAAGTTTGCAAAAAAACGCCACATACAATTTTTCAAATTCAGTATGTGAAAAGAGCAGTAAAAAATATTGTCAACTTTCTAACTTGGGACGATTGGTCGAAACATGGGACTGGTTGATATCTGGCCTGTATTTTCACTTACTGTTAAATCTCTTTGACAACAAATTTGTTTTGATAACTCCACCAAGTTCATCAATCGTACTTTCTGTCATAACATGTCACAATAACTTTCACTGATAGCGCGCCCTTTTTAATTTTTTGTTTTCATAATGACTGGACGCCGATTGGAGAATTAGAGAACGTCCGCCGCCTAACCGCCTATCGCCCGACGGGATTAACAAATAACGAATGTGTAACATGCCGCGCAAGTGACGTCAAACGTTTAAACGCTCCATCGTTTGCCATTAATTTGGTCTTCTTCGTTCCAGACATTTATGTGTGTTCCACTACAGATTTTTTTCATATTTCAATTTAAAAGCCTACTCGGTGCGAAAGAGAAATCGTGTATTTTTTTAAAACGCCGTTCATTGACTCAAATCAAATGACTTTGGAGGTTCGGTGAAATGGTGGCCGAATGGCCGTCCCATGTTTTGTCAGATAGTCCCAAGTTAGAGCAGTTGACGGTACAACTTTTGCATCTTTCCTTTTTTTGCAAAAGTTCTAGGAATGAAAATAAAGGAATAGTGATAATTGAATACTATTTCAATGATGATCCGCGGCACTATTGTAAAGCTAGAATCACTTCGCGTCTTCGCTTGAAAAGACAGATGATTGGCAGATTAAAGTTTTCAGCTCGCGGGCGTTCTGCAAGCGTTCTCGGCTCAATTCTTGAACCACGTTAAAAATGGTAGACTTAGCTGTGACAGATCATTTCGATAGAAGTTTGTTGGAATGTTTACAAGACTCTTGACAGAAAAATCCTTTGTTTTATTGTCCAGGCGTAGTTAATCGATATAATTGATAATCTTGAGTAATCGATAAATAATCGATAAGTAATCGATGGATTAGATATCGATTAACCGATAGAATCGATAGGTAATCGATACTCAAGATTTTTTCAAAGCTCAATTATTTATCGATCAATTTTGTCATCGATTGTTTATCGATTATACTTCGATTAAATTAAGTATCAATTAAAAATCGATCGGCTATCGATCACAGCTTTTGATCGATTACATATCGATCAAAAATTGATTTGATCAATCATCGATCAAATAGTTAATCGATCAACTATCGATTTGTGATTGATTATTTATCAGATTTTAGGGAGTGGTACTTTAATTGGATTAACTTTCGCCTTCGCGAGATTAAATTTCTCAAATTTTCGCCATTTTCGCAAAATTAAAAGCAACATTTTTCGCTGATCTTGATTGGGATGTACTTTTGAATTGAATCCAATCCCCTGGTAGCATAGGGCCTAGAAAAGCTACTACACTCATTTCTTTTATAAGCATGGTTTGCCTTTTTTGAGGAGCATTATTAATTCGAAAGCGGGCGTTTATTCAAAGTAATACGATCGGTATGAGATTTGGCAAATTCCAGAAATTTTCTTTACTTCATTAAATACCTTATCTTGGCCCTTTTCACGCCGGACTTTATTAGCGTTAATTTTGGGCTTGTTGGTGGAATAAGGCACGGCGTAAAAAGGGCTGGTAATGTAGTCAATAGTCGGTCACGATTGATATATAATCGATAACGATACGTGATCGAAGATAAGTAAATAATTGATAAGTAATCAATGCATGAACGATAAGTAATTGATGATTGTTAACAATCGATACATGATTGATAAGTAATCGATAGGTTGTATGTAGTCGATATGTGATTGATAAGTAATCGATAGGTTGTATGTAGTCGATATGTGATCGATAAGTAATCGATAGCTTGGAAATAATCGATAGCTGATCGATACTCAAGATTTTTTGAAGGTCTGATTACCTATCTATTCTATCGGTTAATCGATATCTAATCCATCGATTACTTATCGATTATTTATCGATTACTCAAGATTATCAATTATATCGATTAACTACGCCTGGTATTGTCAATGTACAATGATGACAGTGCCGTTATTAATTTTGTTAGATCTGACATATTGATGTTTGTAAGTGCACTTTATAGTTTTGATTCCCATTGAAGAATCATATTCTGGACTGGTTTTCATGTATGTTATTAGTCATTAGTTGCTGTTTTATATATATAGTATGAAAATAAAATGTTTTCTCCTGTCAGATCTACATTCTACATCTATTATATATATAGTGAAGATATGTAATATCTGTCATTTTAGAAAAAGAAAAGTATTGATATATAAATAACTCAAACTGATAAAAACGAAAAAAAGTTAAGAATATTTTTGTTAATTGTGTGTATTTACGATTTTTTTGGTATTTTTTATTTTTTAATCAATTCCGAAACAGAGGGTAATTTAGCAAAAAGTTATATATATTAGAGCTATAGTCCTGTACTGTAGTCTGGCTTTAGCAGTTTAAACGAGCAGACTAGGCGCTGACTACTGGCTGTAAAAAGATGACATTTTACCCTTGAGTGTTTGGTATATTCAGCTCATTTCTCTCCTCTTCTAAAACAGCATTTTTGTTATTACTTTCCTCTTCCTGTTGGCTGTCAGCCATCGTCAGCCATTATCGACCGCGGAGCGGTGTATTCAGAGACGTTTTGTATGGTGAAAAATCTCGCATATTTGCGCGCGGTAATCCGTTCTCTAAAGTCACGGAAAGCTGACGAAATCAACAATCTCGTTTCTCTATCTTTGAAGTCTCTGAATAACACTCGCTCGGAAAAAGTAATTATCTTCCTTAGATTTCTGTATGTGCAAAGTATTACGGAGATAAAACAGTTTTAAAGGAAAAAGTACAATATACTCCATAGTTTTTCGACGCGACTGTTACAACAGCATGAAAACAGTGTCCCCATGTGAATTTGTTCCTTTTCAAAAGAAGATCAAGAATTAAAGACAAGACTAGGGAACCAATTAGCACTTAAAAGTAATTATTTTTTAATTATATTTGTATAACTTTAGAAATACAGCTTAAATTTGGGAATACATGTAGCTTTTCATGTGTTTATTAATTTGGATTGCAGTGAATACAAAATCAAAACTTTAGCTCAAATATTTTGGGTATTCACTAAAGTTAAAGAGTATGGAACACAAAACCTAGCATGAAAGCTGAAAAAGAGTATGAAAACTCAAAACTAGCATGAAAGCTAATATGAAAGCTCGAAAACGTAGCATGAAAGCTAAAGAGACTATGAAAGCTCGAAAACTTAGCATGAAAGCTAAAGAGAGTATGGCCACTCAATCATCTAATGTGAACAGTTCAATTGAAAACCACCTGAAAAAGCAAAGTATTCCCAGATTTACAAATGTTGTAATTCGTGAGTTACATCTTCCTAATTCGGTACGTTCTACCCCAGGGACATACAGTTGTGCGATTGATTCGTTCATTGATCTTTTTTACCATAGTATATTTGGTCTCTTAGACAGAACTTACGTTAACAGTCCACTTTTGATCTCTCTTCTTGATGTGTGTGACAAATATACAGAATTAAAAACTCTTCACAAAGATCGCATCTATAAAGAATCAGAACTTAAGTATCTAGTGTCTAATGAAGTTCGCAATCCAATTTGGAGCCACATTATTGATCACTGTCCTAGTTTCAGAGCAAGAGATTGTCATGCCGAGTTTTCACAAATTTTTCAAGAATCTGTCTTTGATTTTAGAAATGACTTAGAGAGGATAATGTTTTGTAGCACTTATAACTTCAATCAAATTTGCATAAATTGTGGCCAACATTGTGTAGACTCGGTCTCAACATTTTTGCAATATTTTTCTTGGAATGAAACTATAAATGATGCAGTGATCAATGAATGGCCAGACTTATTATTTTCATCGAATTTGTTAGTTCAAGAAATTGTGTGTCAAAATTGTCAAACCAAAATACCTGCAAGTAATTTAGACATTGTTCCATCGTCAGTTTTGTTTATTGAGTTTGCTGAAAATCTCATGAACTTGGTGAAAATCCATAGCTCTCTCAAAATCAGAAACATTTCTTATAGTCTCAGGTCTTCAGTTCGTAATCATGGGGCCCACTTTACAATTGCTTCGTTTGATTCGAATAGGAATAAATGGTTTTATATTGATGACCTCTTAGAGAGCATAGAAGTTTATCATTGTTTTGAGGATATTCAGTATCAATACCAGGAAGGATGGTTTTTTTGTTGTTATGTTCAGGAGGATGTAATTAACAGTGTTGATGAAAATATAGATTTGGTAATAGAAAATACAGAAGTGCCTATTGCATATGAATCATCCGTCTCTTTTCAAAATAAGGTACATGATCATGATTATTGTAAAGGGGTCAAGTGTATTTCCTCAGAAGTGGAATTTGATCACAACTATTGTCTCAAAAAAGACACTGAAAAAAAAGTTGAATTTAAGGGTAAGCAAAGACAGCAAACAAACAATAAAAATCAGATTCAAAAAGACTCTGTATCAAATGTTAAACTTCAGGGTTCTCAGACTTGCATAAAACATTCAATTGGAAAAATAAAAGAAAATTTAACAAACAAAAAAATTGAAAGTCAAAAGAAAGTTGAAAAGAAAATATCCATGAAATCGTCAGGTGCTGTAAGCTCTCATCTCGAACAGACAGAACATCTTACTATTCTAGACTTCTACAATGAAATGTATAAAATGCAAATAAAGCAATGCGAAGTTTGTGCAGAGGCTTGGTTTAATGTTTCTAAACAAGAGTGCACTCGATGTAAACGAGATAAACAATGGCCTAAAAAATTCAGTCGTGAGAATAACATGATCCCGTCACCAGTACCTCATGAGCTGAAAGATCTTTCGCAGGTTGAGGAAATGTTGATTGCTAGAGCATTACCTATTATGAATGTTTATTGTAAACCTAGAGGTAGACAGAGAGCATATAAAGGTCATGTTATTACATTTCCTTCAGATGTTCAGACAGTTGCAAATGTTTTGCCAAATTTGCCCTCTGATATACCAATAATTAAGATATCTAAAAAGGGATCTTGTGTTGACTCTAGAGATTTCAAGGTCAGGAAACAAAAAGTTGTAGATGCTCTTGAATGGCTTGTGAAGAATAACCCTGTTTATTCTGATGTTACTATTGATCAAAATCGAATAGAGGATCTCCCTCTAAATGGACAACTTTATTCCTCTATTAGTCAAGAGTCCACTGAGGATAGCTCTTCTGAATCAGAAAGTGAGCATAGTGAAGATGAAATTACAACAGACCTTGGTCCTGAAAATGAAGAAGACATAAGGCCTGATGAAATGAGTTCATTTGTACCTTCTTCTTTGAACACACAAATGCATAAAAACAAAATTTCTCATTTTATCAACAATATCCCTGAACTGGATATTATTGGTATTGAACCAATCAATGAATTCAATACTCCATTTTTAGCTACTATGGCTTTTCCAACTCTATTTCCTGATGGCAAAGGTGATCCAACTAACCTTGCCTTGGAAAGAACTATAGCGTCTAATGAACTTGAAAACTTTTCATTAAAGATTCGTCATTTACTCAAATTCTGTGATGTCAATGATGACAATTACTTCTATCGTTTTGCTGCACATCCTAGATTTGCCTACTGGGCTTTCAACATATTGTATCGTAGAAGAATTTTGAGCAGGGGAAATTTGTACATTAAAAGGAATCCAGGGGAAATGAATTTTACTTTGGATGAATTCAATGAAATGTTAAACTCTAACTGTGCTAATGAATTGATGAAAAAGGTATTTTATTACACCAAAGATGTAAGTGGATCACGTTCTTTTTGGAACAAAGTACGAAACAATCTGACAGCAACAGTTAAACAAGTTGGGGTATTTACAATTTTTTTCACATTTTCTATGGCAGAGTTTCACTGGCCAGATCTTTTGAGTAAATTTAAAGTAGATGTCAATGATGTGAATGGAATAAGAAAATTTATTACAGAGAATCCTCATGTAGTAGACTATTACTTCACTGAGCGTACAAACAAATTTGTCAAGCATTGGCTTTATAATTTGCTAAAAGCTACATGGCACTGGTACAGGTTTGAATATGCTTCTAGAGGTTCCATTCATTGTCATGGTGTTGCTAAACTAGAAGACGATCCAGGTTTGGTTGAATTAACAAATATTGCTCTGAAAGGTTACCTTGCATCGCAAAAATTAAAATCTGAGAATGTTGCTTTTCAGGAAAAAGAGTTGAATGAAATTATTGCTGAAGGTAGCCAGGCTGAGAAACAAGTGTGTGATTATGTTGATAAGCTTCTTTGTACTTGCAATCCTATGGAGGGAGAAAACTGGGTCAAACCCCAGGTACATCCCTGTAAAGTGGATTATAGAAACTTAAATCCAGAGGAAATGAGTACAGATTATGCCAATCTTGTTAACTCTGTCGAAAAACATCTTTGTAGTTCGGCATATTGTCTTCGGCAAAAAAAATGATGACACAACATGTCGATTTCACTTTCCTTTTGAAGTAAACGAGAAAACACATTTGGAATTTGAAAAGGTGAAATCTAGAGATGGTGTTGAAAGGTTCAGAGCAAAAGTTGTAACTTCAAGAAATGACCCAAGAGTCAACAGGCACCAACGTGTTTTATTACAAGGATGGAGAGCCAATGTTGATATCAGTGTAGTAGTTGATTACCACTCATGTGTTGAATATTTGACAAAGTATGCTTCTAAGCCAGAGAAGCTCAGTGATATTACACAGGATGCGTTCACTCATGTGGCTTCAAAAGTAAACTCTGATAATTTTTTCCCCAAGCTCTGCAATAAAGAAATTAATGATGAGATCGGTAGGTTTACGTGATATGAGTGTTCAAGAGGTTTGCCATCAAATATTAGGATTGAAGTATTACAGTAGTTCTTATGAAGTTTATTGCATGTCCTTAGATGGTTCTCGACAGGTTGAATTGGTTGATGGTGAAGTTAGTACAAAAAAATCTCACTTGGATATTTATGCATTTAGAGAGGACTACTCTTCTGATCCAAGGATTTCTGAGATGAATTTTATCCAATTTCATGCCAATTATGTTTTGGTCAATGAAGAGTTGCATAAAAGGAAAAAAGAAGTTGTAATCCGAACATTTCCTTCTTACTCATCTTCTCCAAATAGTATTCACTATAGTAAGTACTGCAAGTATAGTTTACTAAAATATAAAGTATGGAGACATACTCCAAATTCAGCTTGGGGTGAAATAGATGCAACTGATGAAGGTTTTATTATGTGTTGGGCTACATTTCTACGATCAGATGCTGCTGTTAGTGTTCCTAATCATTTAAGGGAATTAGAAACAATTGAAAATGCTATGATGAGTAGAGAAACAGGTACCGATTCTCAGGACTCTGATTCCGAAGATGATTCTGAAGTAATCAATGATGAGATAAGCAACTACAGAGAGGAATGGATGTTTCTAGCAGATCATTTCTCAAATCCCCAACAAGAAGATAATTCGAGTGGTAGTGAAAATAGAACATATTGGCTGGATCAGTGTTCCCAGTATAATTCAATATCTAGATTAGAAATGCCTGCTTGGATAAATAGCAAAAAAGCTACCTTAAGAATAGAAGGTCAACTGAATGACGAGGACACTGAATTACAGAATGTCTTAAAACTAAATGATCAACAGCGTAAAGCATTTGAGATGGTAAGGTGTCACATTAATAGTAACTCACAACTGTTGATGATAATTTTTGGAAAGGCAGGTTGTGGAAAAAGTTTTTTGATTCACAGACTTAGACATTTATTAGGAGATGCACTCATCATTTCATCATTATTTGGACTTGCAGCTTATAGTGTAGGAGGTAAAAACTTTACATCACTTGTTGAGATTGCCTATCAAAGGCAAGTTTAACTCCGAACTTGAGGGCTCGTCATTGATACAACTTCAAGAAAGGCTAAAAGGTATTAGGTACATTATAATTGATGAATATTCTGTAATTAATCGAACAGACTTAGCTTGGGTGAATCGGAGATGCAAACAAGCCACTGGAAAGTTTGATGTGCCATTTGGAGGTATAAATATGATCTTGTCTGGAGACTTGGGACAACTTCCTCCTGTGAAAGGACATCCTATTTATTACAACAATCCTAGAAATGAACTTGAAGCTGAGGGATTTTTCGTTTATCAATTATTCAATACAGTTATTGAGCTTACTGTGAATCAGCGCTCAGATGGAAGCAGTTCTCTTCAAAAAAGATTTCGCAGCCTCTTGAGTAATGTTCGTGATGGTAATGTGAGCATAGATGATTGGAAATTGTTACTGACACGTTCTGGACCTAGTATTAAAACTAATTTTCAAATGCCTTGAAGTTGTCCTATGGAAATAAAGATGTTGCAAAAAACAATTTCAGGCCCTTGAAAAAACTGAACCAACCGATAGCTAGAATTTCTGCTTTACACAATGACAAAAAAGCTGCAAAATGCTCTTTAGATGATATGGGTGGCTTGGCACCTACTCTCCTTTTATCAGTTGAGCTAGCTAGAGTAATGTTAATGAGAAATTTGTGGACTGAATCTGGTCTCTGTAATGGAGCCATGGGTACTGTTTGCAGCATTGTTTTTAAGGATAATGAAAACTCCACCATCTTTTCCAATAGCAGTGATTGTACAATTTGACCAATATTCAGGTCCAAGTTTTTCAGAATTACAACAGAATTTGGTACCCATACCACCTATTGCAAATACATCTGACAGCCTAGGTAGTAATTATGAAAGAATTCAGTTTCCCTTGCGATTGGCATGGTCAATAACTATACACAAGTCGCAAGGCCTTACTCTAGAACAAATGTCAATTGATCTTGGAAAATCTGAACGAGCATCTGGACAATCTTATGTTGCTCTCTCAAGAGCAAAGACTTTAGATAGTATTTATATTGAGCCAATGCCATATGAAAGATTGAAATCCTTAGCAAAAAGTAAAAGTTTGAAAAAGCGTTTGGATGAAGAAAGCAGATTACGTCAACTTGGTATGACAAAGTAATCAAATTAAAGTTTTTATTTACCAGCCGTCTCCTCTAAATAGTTTGTATATAGATTTGCAGTTTTTGTGATTCTTTCATTGTTTTTAAAAAAAAGTAAAGGGGAAATGTGGATATTTTCCTGAAAATTTGTTTATTTATCATTTTAGTTTCTTTTAATAACAAAAATTATCCTGTATCTTTATTACAGTGGCAAAAGGTGACAGAAAGAGGAAGCAAACTGCTGCTGATGCTAAGATGGATGACTTTGATGCATTAGCTAGCACTCAAAGTAATAACACCACCAAAAGTTCAAGTTCTTCTCCCAACGCCAGTGAAAGTTTGAATAACAATGAGACACCGGTGACTCCTAAAAAGCAGGCTGTTGAAGGGATGGTCAATACACCATCACGTTTGTTTGGGTCTCCATCACTCTTGCCGTCCCCAAGATTTTCACCTTCCATTCCACCCAATGCCAGAGGTAAGAAAAAGTAAAATTCAAGAACATTTTTCTTTAATTTTTTCTCAAACATTTCAGAAATGCATTATTTAATTCTTACCAGCTTTTACTAAAATAGTAAACCCATTAAATACAGTGGGACTGGTTTAAGTAAATGGTTTATGTATAAAGTCATTGCCTGGTCATGAAAAGTTTTGCGTTAATGTTATTTCTTGTGCTTATGTCAAGCCTTCTCTTTCAACACAGGGTATTGCAAATTGATTGTTACTATTCTTCTTTAGACATCCTTGGATTTGTTGGCGTAGTTGCAACGATCAGCCAAAATCAAGCTCGTACCAGAAATTTCTTCACGGTGCATCTCAAAACTGGCAAAACTGATTTTTGCAAAATAATAATCAGCAACCATAAAGACATCAAATCAATAAGGCAAAAATTTCTTGACGCCTTTCATAACAAAACTGCCATCCGTGCCGGCAAATTAGTACCAGGGAAAGAGGTATATTTTTTTAACAGCTACTCTTCAATCTCGGACATTGATGACAATGAACTCAGCTTTGGTTTAAATGATGCTGATGCTGTTCATCTTTCTGATATCGATGAGAATGGAACGGTTCTTTCAGCGGTTGGAAAAATCAAATATTCAGGTCCCACTGAGATGAAAGAATATGATAAGTTCGGCAAAACCAAAAAACAAGTCTTATGCGCCCTTGCCTTTTCTCTGATGGCGTGAAAACTGTCAGTTTGTCCCTGTGGGGAGACTTTGTTCATCTGGTTAGAGAAAACACACTCATTCAATTGACTTCACTTTCCTCAAAAGTGATTAACGAGGAGATTTGTCTTGGTACCACTTACTCATCTTCAATTTGTTACCTGACAGCAGATTTGGACGTTGAATTCCCAGAACAGGTTCTCAGCGAAGTTGACTTGTCTACCAAGCTAATAACAACGCCTGTTATAGCTAGCGTTAAAGTGGACAACTATTGGTCATGTAAATCATGCCAAAAAAGGTTAGCACCATCCACACAAGGTATGACTTCCTGTTCTTCATGCAGTAAGGATTTCAAGATTAGTTACCTTAAATTGCATCGAAATCTATTTAAAGTTGTCGTATTCGTTGAATTTGATGCTCCGGAAATGACAGTGAAATTATCAAACAACATCCTTATCGATATGTTCGGTTCAGAAACTCTGAATAATATCGACACAGAAGATGGTATGAACGACCTCAAGCTCAAGTTGCTTAATTCTGATTTCAGTTATGAAGTTGATGTTAAAAAGAAAATAGTTATGGAAATTGTGAAAGCTGAAGAAAGTTAAGAAAGTTAAGACTTCTTTTTTTCGCACAAACTTTTGAGAGGTTAAATCTCTTAAAAGAATCCTTAGACCATGATTTTATTATGCTTCTATTAAAAAAACGTAGTAGTAAAGACATATTTTCATCATTAAAGATTTATCAATGTACATTTTATCTTATAGTGTAGGTGGGTTGTCAGATTTCAATCTTCGTTTGAGTATAATGGGTAGAGCTAAGTTTTCATTGACATTGATTCTATGGGACCTATGACTTTTTGAGCCTCAAACTGTTCTTATTTGGTTCTTATTCTTTGGGGTATTTTGGGTCCTTTTTGCCTTATTTTTATTTTTTACCTCATCTTACCTCGTTTGGACCCTTATTTGATAAAAAATTAGACATCCCAGCCTTCAACTTGTTCTTATTTTTTGGGCATTTTAAGCCTCATTGTTTTTATAAAAAAGAGTATTAGCTTTTTTATTTTCCCATTTTGTTAATAATAAAAGAGGCGTAGAAAACAGATTTTTACCAAAAAAGATTTTTTTGTTAAGATTATTTAAAAAAGAGACGTAGAAACAGATTTTTATCAAAAAAAGGTTTATCATTTTTACCACTTGTTAATAATTTTAGAAAAGGTTTGTAGTTTTTATTTAGTTTAGTTTTTTATAAGCAGGTCATTTATGATATAACATTTGTATCAAAATGATTCCTTTTTTTTACAATAAATGGATTTGCTTTAGCCATTTAGAAGTTTTATTGTTTACGTATTTTAGCAATATTCCATACATGTACACATTTATCACCATTATACCCTTGCAAAGATTTATCAAAAGTTATTTACCTTTTAGTCTATCTTCATCGTTATTCGCAATTTTCCTTAAATTTCTTCCCAAATTCATTTAGTTGCTTGAAACTGCCCTTTTGTATCTCTAAAGTAAGCAACGTCAAACTTTTGTTTTGGTTTTCATATAGACTATAGACAGAACTTAAAACACACATGTCACGGGAAAAATGAAAATTGAAAACTGGTCCAAAAGCCTAAAATTTGTACTAAATTTCCTAATTTCTAGTCTATTTTCGTCCTAATTTGTCCTATTTTACTAACTAAATGGCAAAAAAATTGGCTTGGAGGCCTGAACGGTTTCCCTAGCCTGTAGGCCACTTGGAGCTTTTTGATAGACTGGATGACGCTGGTAGCCAATTTTTTTGTTAATTTTACTTTGCCAGCATAAGTTTTTTGTGCCTACTCAGCTTTTTTAAGATAAATCGATAAACTTTAAGGATTTTTTAAGAATGTTGTTCAGCTTCAAATTTTGTCTGAAATATGGTTCTGTTGAGAAAGTTTCAAATTCTTGTTTTCCATTTTGGTTTTTATGTTTGAAGAAATTTAATCCCTGCAAAACTTAATCTACAAATGGTATTGCAGGAAAAATCTTATTTTTGAAATGAATTTTATGGCAAATTTAGTTAAATTCACTTTTTTTATTTTTTCAAGTCTTAGAAACAAAAGAATTTTTTAGGGCTCAAATTCGTGACATTTTCAGATCGCGAATCACTTCGATTTTTATATAATTCTTATAAAAAAACTGTACTTTGTATATCATTAAAAATTATATTTTGATTAAAAAAAAACTTGGAAAAACGTCTGGTTTCAAAACTAACTGTAGTCAAACCAAACTTTCTATAAGATTTAAGGATTTTTCTATGTACTGTTCATATTAAACGGTAAATGGTGTACAAATTCATAAATTTCATAAGATTTGACCGCGGTCGCCTCAGTGTGTTACACTGTGACCTAGTATTAACAATCTGTGACGTGATAGGGAGAGTACAATTTAGTGATTGATTGATAACTTTGGTATGTATTTGTTTATGTTTGACTTTTTATTTCGAACACCAGCCTACAGCTATGTCGAAATTAGAAGACGCATGTCGATATTAGAAGATCCTACGGTAGTTTGGATAGAATAAAAACATACCTGATCAACACAACCAAACCTTCTGTCTTGCGTTTACTCTTTCCTTCCCAATAACTTTCGTTTTTGCTTAAATGTAGGTTTTAAAATCCACAACTAATGAACCTCTTATAGCTTTATCCAAATAAATCTGGTTGAAAACCTTCTGTCAGGTTTCATTCCCTACGTTTTTTATCCACGTGGTGAAGCGGTTTCCCTGATTTCCCGATAATTAAAAATTGGAACTTTCCCGTGGGCGCAATTGGGCATAATATTTTTCTTGAAAATTTACCGTATTTTAATGCTAATATAATCTAGATAGGAAAGAAATATTAAATTTGATTCTTTTTTTGTTCGTCTTTCTAAATTTCACGATAAAAAGAACTATTTACAAATTATTTTCTTTAACAGGCCTTGAATCGACATTGACATATTTAATGATGTCATAATCAATGCCTGCATATTTTGTCAGCGCCGTGCATATTTTGTCAACATCCTTTTCATTGGATAAATACCACTAAAATATACAAGAGAAGTAAACATAAATTTATCACCCGGGAGCACGGCTTAGCTAAGCGCACCTCTCTTATTCATTATCTAAGAATTGGAACGGGCAAAAATTACCGTGCGGGCTGATAGCGGTTATTTGAAGATATTTTCAGTTATAATCAAAGGTAGAACAAACTAAACATAGAAAGGGGGTATTTTTAAGTGCTCCATACGATGATTGGTATTTTTTTTGAATTCTATGTTTAGATTTTTTTACCAAGCCCTGTTGCTATGTACCGATCGCCGCGTAATATCGATAAAGTGAAAATTTTGAAAAATATTCTAATTATTGGGGCGTTGCAGTATAATATAGACCTAACTATTCATACAAAAATTACCGTCAACTGCTCTAACTTGGGACGATTGGCCATTTTCGATTTGTTCAATCATTTCCGATTTGTTCAATCATTTCTATTACTTTTCGATTACCTTCGATCATATTGAATACCTTTGATTGTATTGAGTACTTTCCAGCCTTCGATTTTATCAAATATGTTTCCAGTAGCAGCGCCTCAAAATAATCTGAAACCATATTTACTTCGGCCAATTAAAACACGTGATTCACACGCGAAAACCACTTTCGTCTTCTCCGACCAATCAGAATGCGTGATATGAGTTACTTGAGGAAACCCAGGGTGAAAGGCACACAAAAGGAAAAAGGTTGGGAAATAGTGGGGCTTCTTTTTGTGCTTTGGTTTGGTTTAGTCAGTTTTTTTGGTTTTTCTTAAAGATATGTCATACCGTGAAGTCGGGTAACTTGCATCAGTGGAGGCTAACATGCATAGCCCTCAAATGACTGACCAATCAAAGCAGCAAAGTTTCAAAACAAATGAACTATGCAGCTCCGGTCGCAGCTCTACTCTACCATTTTTGTTTCGATTTAACTTTGTATTTTAAGGACAAGCCAGGTTCAGTGAGGTTCGGTGAATTGGTGGCCAAATTGCCGTCCCATATTTTGTCAGATAGTTCCATATTAGAGCAGTTGAGGGTACGGGAAACACATATTTGTACCCTATGCTGCACGCAAGCACTTAAGCTAAAGTCTCGCAAAAGGACAAAAATCAGTTTTTTGAAGTTTGCAAAAAAACCCCACTTAGAAGATCAAACAAATCCAGTATGTGAATAGAGCAGTAAAAAATGCAACTTGTCTATTTTTCTTTCTTTTTGCAAAAGGCCAGGCCTAATTGATTGTTTAGTTCAAGTCCTAGAAGCTTTAAAATATGGGTCAGTCGGTCGGTAGCTAAAATTGTATCGATTAATAAGACAACAAATTACTTTTTCCAATATAGGTTTCATGGCAACCAGGGCAAACCGTTTTGTAGATCAAATTAGATTTGCTGATATTTTGGAGTTAGATCCTTTGAAGGAGAGACAAGGAGAGAGCATAGTGATTTTCTTCGTGTTATTTTTGATAATAAACATGACATTGGGTTTAGGGCAACAACAGAGTTTGTTAACCAGGTCATCAACAAGTTGTTTACCACGAATTCCGAGATAAGGAACTTTAATTTACAACTTTTAACGTCATCAGAAACATCATCTGTATCAGTTTTTGATTTCGGTTGCTCAGAAGTAGATTTTTGTACTTTTTACAAAATGAGTACAGTCAGGTACAGTAACTAAAGTTTAGGTTAGAAGAAAATTTAAACCTGATTTCTTTAAATAACTGTTAAAAGGTTCTGGTGTTATGTTTTCACAAATTAAAGTACTAGGCTTTAAAATTTTGGGCAGCAAAGGGATATCCTAGCCCAATTGGCTACACTGTTTTTTAGACCAACCCATTGTAAGGCGAATCCTCTCTGAGCTACCCATCCAGGATGTTTCATTAATTTGTAATCAGATCAATTGATACTGAAAGTTGTGAGTGCTCTTTTGACAGATCAAGATGCTGAGAGGGCGCTAATTGAAAGCGTCAATAGTTGCAAAAAAGAGCCTCAGGTAGGGGGGGTCCAAAAATGACTTTTTTTGGAAATTTTTATGTTTAACCATCTTTTTTAAATAAATTTTTCATGCTGATTCCGAATTTGAAATCCATTTTTCCACATCTCTTACCCCTGGGCGGCTATCGGAGACCCCTTTTTTCGGAAAACCACCCAAAACAGCTAAAAGTCAATTTTTTTAAATTGACAATTTTGAATAGCTTTCTAGTGATGTGATCTTTTTAAAATCAGTTTTTCATGCTGATTCCGAATTTGAAATTCGTTTTGTCACAACTCTCACCCTTGACCTGGTATTGGAGGCTAAGGAAAATTGATAATTTGAAAATGTTTGAATTTGAATGAAAAATCGTAGATACTAAACCCCGAAACGGGTGGGAAACTAGTGGAAACGAATGCAAACGGGTGGAAACGAATGGTGAAACGAGTGGAAACGAGTGGTGAAACGGGTGGAAACCAATGAAAAACAACTGGAAACACATGAAAACGAGTGGAAACGAGTGCTAGGGGGTAAAGATAATTTGGCATTCGCGTTCTATTCAGGTTCTAATGGTGATTGGTGCCATATACTTGATGGACCTTTACGGTTTGGCGAAAATATATTGTATTAAGAAGTATAAAAATGATGTTTGGATAAACAAATTTTCGTTACTTTTTGCTCACCGAAAACAATATTTCCCACTAAAAATCGTTAAAACTAATTTTATTCAGTCCCCTTAAAACAAAATTGAAAATTCCATCTTTTTTACCACCTTTTTTGTACACGAAAAGGTCGAAATTTGAACAAAATATACTTGACACGTTTTCGCGAATTTTCGGCCTTTTTGCAAAATCGTTTTGCATTGCTCTTTCACGAAATTAAATTACGCGAACAAATAATGAACATCAAAGAGTTTAAAGATACAATTTTATATAAAATGAAAAGCAATATAACAGCACACTCATGGGATTTTGAATTTATTAAAAAGAGTATTGTTGCATTAAACAGACTGTACCTTTATAATCATAAAGGTTGGCGAGTCCAGTCAAAACACAGATTTGATCTGCAGCGTCACGCTTCACCTTGCCTCAATAGTTAACTCAAATTGAAACAATCCATTGCCAAACAAACTCTGGTAGTTTTTTATTATTTCAGAGAAGTAAATGCTATATTATGGCACACAAATTGTTGTGTGTTTTTTCCCAAACGAATTCCAATTAGAGAAAAGCTTTATTTCGATTGGGATAAAAATGTGATCTAAAATATATTAAAAAACTTACCGCTTACAAGACTTCATCTTTCCTGACAAACACCGTAAACAAGCCAAGATTGGTCGCTCCCCGGGGGTCGCTCTCGCTGGAAGTAAACAAACACTGTAGTTAGTGTTATAGTTTGGAATGCAAATCTTCCTTTTACAAACTCTCCTGGTGTTAATTTTCATTGTGGTGCGAAGATTATACCAGATTGATTGGAGGGCTTTTCCGAGGGCTTTACAATGTAATAGTCCAGATACACAAAAGGACGCCCAGAAAAGGAAGGTTTTTGTAAACCCTTTGATAAAAATAAAAGGAAGGTTTTAAAAATTGGAAGCAAGCAACACAGTACAGACAGGTCTTATAAGGAAAAAATCTTCCCTTACATTAAAAAGACTTTGTAGTGATCATTCACATCCTAAGGAAATATCAAGAATATATGCTTTGCAGCAACAACCATGTTTCTTTGTCATAAAAAATCCAACCATAAAAACATATAACATCAAAACACAAAAGTATCTGAAATACTGGATTTGGTTTCAAATGAAAATAAGCTGCTTACTGACTACCAAAAAGAAAATCGCTTCCATTCTGTTATCAAAGCAGCGTTCTGTTTTTAACAATGTTTTAAGAGACATTTGAAAAAAAATTATTAGTTTGATATGAACCCCTAGCACTCGTTTCCACTCGTTTTCATGTGTTTCCAGTTGTTTTTCATTCGTTTCCACCCGTTTCGCCACTCGTTTCCACTCGTTTCACCACTCGTTTCCACCCGTTTGCATTCGTTTCCACTAGTTTCCCACCCGTTTCGGGGTTTAGTATCTACGATGAAAAATATAATGATAACAACTTGTTTTAGATCAAATTTTCATGCTGATTCCGAATTTCAAATCAGTTTTTGCATATCTCCTACCCCTTGCCTGCTACGGGGTCGGCTACATGAGGTTCTTTATTCAGATAATATCGCAAAAAAATGTGCAAAAATCGATATTCTTGAAAGGATATTTCTGAGCTGTTAGTTCGTCTGTGGCTTTTTGACACTTGGCTAATGTTATACATTCGTCGTCATAGTAGGGAGTTTTGAGTACTTTTTTCAATGAGCTAATCCTGTGTACTGCTGCTATAAGTTTATCTGCTGAACTAGTCATGAAGCAAAAATCAACCTGCTTAGAATCTCGTCTAAACTATCTTGAGCTAGTGAACTCCTTTGAAATACAATGATTCCCTACCCATTTAAACGTTGAAAAGTTGATAATTGTTTTTAGGAAGCCTTAATTATTAAGGGTTAAGTTAAAATTAAAACCACTAGGCTATACAGATAGCTAATTCATTTTTCTTGAGGAATACAGGGTTAATCCATTTTCCTACAGGGTTCATCCATTTTCCTACAGGGTTCATCCATTTTCCTTGAGGAATACAGAATTTCTTCATTTTCCTTGAGGAATACAGGGTTCATTCGTTTTCCTTGAGGAATACAGGGTTCATCCATTTTCCTTGAGGAATACAGGATTCATTCGTTTTCCTTTAGGAATACAAGGCTCATCCATTTTCCTTGAGGAATACAGGGTTCATGAAATTTTTCAAATAATTTTAATTCAAACGAGTAACATTAGAACAGGTTTATAGTGAATAGTGAATCTATTGAAAGCTACCAATGTATAAGAAATATAGCCTTATTCTAAAAAGTAACTTCCAAACAAATGGACCAACATGAAAGCATTTACAGGGTTGTATCCCTGAAAAGGAGGGACGTTTTACTACTTGAAAGTTCACAAGATGATTTCATTTCTTATTAAAACTTTTTTCTAATTGACTAACTTCTCAAAGAACCCTTGTTTGAACAGATAGTCATATTTGTAGAAGTCCTTAATTTATTAACCCCAATGATATTGTAATTAAATCAACAGCTTAAGGTCTCGTTTATTTAAAAAAGCATTAGTTCTTCAAATCTATTCAAGCACTTGCTTCACTTATAGGAAGGATAAAACAATAAAACGCCTTTCGATTGGTTCGATAAACAACTATTCAAATGTAGGATTTTTAGATTCTATCCTGTTTTTAGAGTCTATACATCCTTATGATTTTCAAGGCCTTCCAAACTATGATATACGGCTTGTTAAAGCCAATATCAACTTTTGAATGTCAAATGCTGGCAACCATTGCATTTGGAAGCAGTTTACTCAAGAAGTAAGTAAGTTAGTCAGTAAGCTCAAGATATTTTTTGATTTTTACAACTTTGATTATATTCTAAGTCTCAGAAAATTAAAAGCAGCTCAGTCCATAGGGTTGGATCATTGGATAAAGTGCTCAAAACTCTTTGTAACAAGGAATGTATAACCAGATGTTTTGATAAATGGAATCTAAGTACAAGAATCTCCTTTCAAAAATATTGATTTTTGCACATATGAAAATCTGATCTAAAACAAGTTGTTATCATTAAATTTTTCATTCAAAGTTCATTCAAATTCAAACATTTTCAAATTATCAATTGTCCTTGGTTTCAAAGATTTTAGTAAAAAAGCAGCTTCCTATACCCGGTCAAGGGTGACAGCTATGACAAAACGAATTTCAAATTCGGAATCAGCATGAAAAATTGATTTTAAAAAGATATCACATCACTAGAAAACTATTCAAAATTGTCAATTTAAAAAAATTGACTTTTAGCGGTTTTGGGCGGTTTTCCAAAAAAGGGGTCTCCGGTAGCCGCCCAAGGGTAAGAGATATGGAAAAACGGATTTCAAATTCGGAATCACGTGAAAAATTAATTTAAAAAATATGGCTATGTAAAAATATAACTCAAAAAGTGTAATTTTGGACCCCCCTCCTACTCAGAGCCTCCTGCAACTAAACCCAATAAGATAAAAATATAATTTATTTCCAGACAGGTTTTTGCTACAAATTTTTTTCTTTTCAATAGACACTCAGCATCGTCTTTTCTTTACTCTTACTTTAAATTATCTATTCTTTTTTATTCCTAGAAAACAAACGACCAAGCAAACATACACTCAAGAATGGCTTCAACAAACAAAGAACCGTTACCCACAGATGAGAGAAAGGTACAACATTCATCCATCGATAGTCGAAACAACTCCTTTGACTCTCTCTACCCTGATGGCGATGATCATGGTCTGATGGCATCAATCGAAAGTCATGGCTCATTGTGGAGGCAATATTCCCTTATCAACAAGAAATACCAAGACAATATCAAGTCACAAGATCTATGTTTCTGTTGCGACAGTGATTCTTTTCGCCATGGAACTTTGAAAACATTATTTCTGCTTGTGGTTGCATTTGGATTAATTTGCTCTTTTTTTGCTTTGAGATTATCTGTTTTCTCAACTCAAAGTGTAACTCTTACAGGAGGTGATCAAAAACTGGTTCCCATCTCCACTTATTTCAATAAAGGTCTTAAACTAAAGGAGAGTTGTAATCAGGTCACCCAGGAAGGCAGCAAATTATATTTGTTACCAGAATTACCACAAATATCAGCAGAACGTAAAATTTACACCGAAGCTGTACAATTTCTCATGCCATCTTGGTCTTATCAATATTGGGGCTTTAGACTCTTGAAAGGAACAGAGCTGACTATTTCAATATGTGCTGATCTTCACTTACAGTTTTATCTCATTAAAGGTGAAAGAAAGCTGAAATCATGGAAAGAAACGACTCTTTTCAACGATTATGACTTCCAAAGCAATATACGTCCAAAGGAAAGCTGCTCTAAGAAGGAAAACCTTAAAAGTCACTCAGTACAAGTTCATGAGAGCGATATTTTCTATATTTTGTTCTCGAGTTCAGTAGGCTGGCGTTTTTTCACTGAAGTCACTACCGTCTTGCAATTCAACCGAACAGTATATGATACGTCACAAAGCTATTATTCTTGCTTACTATCAAATAGTTCTTGCATTGGAGAACTTCATCATGGTTCAGAGGACATTGCTTTAGTTGAAACAGAACTAGACATCAATCATCCAACGACTTCATTCAAGAATTACAAAATCTCTTACGAACCTTTACCGAGAAACGAATTCTATTTTAAATTGTTTGGTTTTGTATATTTGACTGTTGTCTTAGCAACCGTACTGTACTCTGTATGGCGCTTTTGTGTCACAATCCACGGGAAAGGTCGGAAAGAGCCAGGAACAAGTGAAGAGCGTAAACCACTGCTCAAAAACACGAAACCGCACTCATACTCGTTGAGGAGTCACCCAGGCGGTAAAGATCAATGGCTCGTTGTCAACCGCTCAAGTGGAGAATCAAACGACTTACGTATAGACGAGCGAGAAACATCGTCCGTTCTTGAAGAATCTGTTTCGCCGTCACGTCATCGTCTTATTACGACGACGTCAAATTATTCGACATACAGCAACGAATCTGAACAGTCGTTATTTATGAACAGACGTGGTACGAACAATGCTGATATGATGCGTGCTATGCAACAAAACATGGAACAACAGCAGCTCTTGGATTCTGTCATGACGTCTGCAGGTGTCAGTGCTATTTGATTTACTTCTAATCTAACGAATTATCAAAATGCGTAATGTTAAGATTACCGCCCTAACCGCACGATGGGTTATTTTTTCTCTTTTGACGCCTTCAAAGAGAGCAATTAATCGTTAATTGAATTAAGAGAGCAATTAATCGTTAATCACACTCTTCAACGAGGTGCCAATGTTTACAAAATATAGTTTAATGTTCTTTCTTTCGTTTTTTTGACTTTTTTGAAAGTTTTCGTTCTAATATTTGTGTCGTCACAAGCAATTTGAAGTACAAATAAAATGTAACGTTCTCGGACGTTCCATAGCGTTCATGGAACGTTCCAGATCGTGCTTAATCGTTCTCAAACGTTTCAGAACATTCAGTAACGCTTAAGAACGTTGGAACGTTCATGAACGCTCTCGAACGATCATATGCGTCAAAAGGTTAATAATGAACTCGATAAGAACGTTCTTGAACTTTTTAGAATGTCCCTAAACGTTCCAAGACATTCCTACACTAGTAAATAATAGGGAACGCTTAGGAACGTTCAGAAACGATCAATAACGTTCCATATCGTTCGTTTTACTGGAACGTATCATTTTATTTGTATTTAAAGTTGTTTATGATGACAATTTTTGTGCGATAATGATAACCGGTTGTAATGGAGATTCGTATTTATACCACCTTCACACGTCATTACATGTTAGTTACGGAATCAACCAATAGAACGAATTCGTTTTGAGTTGGTACGAATGATTGTAAAAGGTATTTCTGTATAGGGAGCATATCTATAAGGTTTGCGACCAATGAAGTAAAAGCCCGAAGGACTAGAATCGAATCTTTAACCTTTCTCAGGCAAGAAAAAGTGAAGCCTTAAAATATGCGCCGTATTTTTGACGACGGATTGAATCTAGCGATTCCTTTATTTTAGAGTGATATCTTTTTTCAAATTTAGGTGTAAATTTTAGTTTCAATCTGTCATTTCTGTAAAAGCCAGGCGGACCGCGCTAGGCCGCGCAACTTTGTTAGGATTTGGTAGGCTTTAAATCCTACCAAGGAGATTCGATTCTAGCTCTTCGGGCTTATACTTCGAGATGCCTTGGAGTTTTTACAAGATACTTCACTAATTGGTCACTTAAAGTGATAGAGATGACGCGTTCTTTAGAAAAAGTAATAAGATTCTTTTATTACATCTTAACGACCAACCAAATCAAATAAGAGCTTGTAAAAACTCCAGCTTGTCCCTATACTTCATTGTTTGCGACTCAGACTTGGAGTGTATCAACTGTACACATGAAATGTGAACCTCTGTGAACCAAATATGAAATTTATAATGTTGCCGTAAGTAAGGAAGAAAAGACATTTTTTTTTATTTTTTGTTACTGTTAAATTTTTTAAACCATAACTTTATATTGGAATATTTTGCTAGATTTTTAGCGCTCAATTTTTTGGAGTAATATTTTCTAAGCAGTGTGTATTTTATTTTCTAATTACATACCTATAATAGATAAATTTTTAAAGTTAATTTATTCAAGAATCATGACAAACTAATCAAACTGTTTACACATTTTTAGCACCACTATGTCCGCTGTTCCAAGTGTAAAGGCTTGGGGACACGAGAAGTTTTTTTTGCACATGCTCCATCCCACCAACCTGAAACGCTTTCTCTTGTCTCCACCCCGTTTTTCTTTCTACCAATAAAAGTGAAATCTCACTTTTGTCCCTGGGACAATGGAGCAAAATCAATTCGAGTCAAATTGGCTCCATTGTCCCAGGGACAAAATCAGCATGTCTTTTGGGTGAAAGAAAGAAACAAACAAAGAAAACCATGGGGCACGCACTTTTTTTCATTTGTTGGTGGGATAGAGCATGCACCAACACGAAAATAACTTCTCGTGTCCCAAAGCCTTAAAAACAGTGATCTCGTATTGCTAGTGGGATTGCCTTTAATTTATTCTCACGTGCCTGAAATAGGTGGGCTAAAATACGGGGTCCCGACTGACTCGGAAGAGATGTATCTCTTCAAGCCCAATGATTGGGTTAGCATGACACTTTTATTTTTGTAGTATACCATCTCTGGACAATACAATTTCGAACAAGAATATGATGAATAATAAAGTTAAGAATACTGAACCTTATAAACCTGCCCATTGCTCACACCGGCCAAAAAAGAATCGTTCTCGATGAAAAGATTTCCTTAAAATTTCATCCCTAATTCCCAAAAAACTAGATATTCCCCTGGTATATAAATTTTATACTCTAGTACAGTAAAGTTTTTAGTGATTCTCACTGGCGTCACAAAAAAGAATTAAGAGTCATTTCATGGTCATGTAGTCTGAATCACAGACCTCTACAAAACCCTAGGTATCTATAAGGAGCACGAATCCGTTAGTGGATGCCACCAGCCTAATGGTCATGGGATCATGGGTAATCGCTCCAACGGGAGCGTTTATGGATCACCCATGATTCATTGCAATTAACAACCATTCCACTATCGCCCTTATCATTCATCTGAGGTTCAACATATTCGGGGTTCCATTATCTGCGTGTCTGCAATGATTCGTTTGGAAGAGAATGATCCTTCGCCTAAACCGACAGTTTAGTAGGCTGTCGAAACTAGTCCATAAAGGGAAGAAGGAGTCACGCCCTACATCTCAAGTGAGTTACGACATGTCCAAAGAAAAAGTGAACCAGTTCCACTCACTTTCAAAATGTCAAACATAGCTGGAAAGAAGCGCCTTGTGATGTAGTTCAACGTGATAGGTGTTAGAAAAATTTAACTTGAGGCTATAAGAAGTTAAAGCCCAAAAACCTGTATTATGACGTCATAAACATTACATAACATTACGTCATAAAACTAAAAATTTGAATATCTCGTGAACTAATAATCATATAAACGTCAAATTTTGACCACAAATAGATATTGATGTAAGAAAATTTTTGAGTTAAAAATCTTTTGAAAAAAATGATGACGTCATTTTTTATAGCCAAAAATCGAAAATGGCTTAAAAACGCTGACGTCATCATTTTTCAGGAGATTTTGAAAATTTTACTTCTAGAGAATTACGATATATTTGTTCTGTCAAAATTTCATATTGATATCATTAATAGTTTATGAGTTATCTAAATTTTAAGTTTCGTGACGTAATGTTACGTAATGTTTATGACGTCATAATACAGGTTTTTGGGCTATAACTTCTTATAGCCTCAGGTTAAATTTTTCTAACACCCATCAAGTTGATCTACATCATATGGCGCTTCTTTCCAGCTATGTTTGAAAATTTGAAAGTGAGTGGAACTGGTTCACTTTTACCTTGGACATGCCGTAACTCACTTGAGATGTAAATCTCACATTTATCGTTTCGTAACCGTTTATATCGGACCTGTGTACAGACTAGTAAATGGAGGGCTCGTTGTGTTCATTGTCTGTAAAGACGTCGATGCGGTTGCGATAGGATCTACTTTATATATAGAAGTCACATTGTCGAAAAGGATGATTGGGAACAAAAATTGTCATCGTTAAAGAAAGTATGAACAAAATATAAAAATCTTTCGAAATATTTTCAAATTTACAAAGTATTTTGTTATTACATTTTACAAGAACTTTCATATCTATACTGTTGAGTCTAATTTGTTGTAACGCAGAGTGTCTGGTAAAAGGTCTGGTTCATTTAAAGTTCATAAATATAAGCTTGTGAGGTGCTTGATTCGACCAACCAACCAGACACGCTGCAAGTATCATAAAGAAATTATTAACAAATCTAATTTTTCAAATATCTAGGAAAAATACAGATATTGAAATATCCTCATAAAATATGACCTTTAAAACAAGGCGCATTAAAAGAATCATTATACAGAATGCTTATAGCAACACGGAACTTAGTAATAAAGTTCGAGTTATAAACGTCGGTAATTGTATTACACATATGTTACAGCATAACACAATTGTACTACAAACACGCTGTATAAGGGTTGAGAAGTAAGGAATTGTTTGTTTATTCGTTCAAGAGCATCCTATCAAGAAAAATATAGTGTAAAGCAGTAAAATGTGACCAGTCTTTTGACACCTACGCATCAAAATATGTGGAGAGGCTCTTGAAAAGAAATCCAAACCGTAAAATTGTTTATATGTCCTTTTATAGTCAAAGAAGACTGAATGGTACTATTTTGGTCCTTCAAAAGGATGGCTTTAGTCCAATAAGGTCGGAATATCTAGGTAGCGTATGTCTTGAAGTCTTGCATCGTGCGTCTTTCTTAGAGACATATTTTGAGCCATTAAGTAAAAGCGGATGTGAAGTCAGCCAATGGAAATCAGTTAGTATTAGAGTCCAGCTCTTCGAGTGTTTGCTGGAAACACTACAAACCAAAACAAACGCATCCAATAAAAATCATCATTGCAGTGTCCGTAAAAATCTTTGGAGACAAAATAGCACTTGAAATTCTTTTGACGTTGTCACCTCTGGCACGATAATTCGACAGTCAAATTAACTGCATCCTTGCAACTGATCTTGTAGGTGCAATGATAAATCTTGTTAATCTTGTTGTTAATCTCAAGGAGATTGCATCTTCGATCTTTCTTCTGTAGCCTTCGCCCAGGTCTTAATTTTTCTCACCCGACCAAATCTCATTTCTGTCTTTAGTGGTGATCAACTGACAGCATTGAGCGCAGACCAACCGTTGGAAAGAGAAGGGTCGAGTGAAGAATGTTTAGCAAGTGATTCTTCGTACGTTAACATTTCTTCATCATCAAAATCATCTTCGTAATCACTGTGAAAAGAAGCAGAAAAGAAAGATTATATCACTGTAATTGCACATGCTAGCTGGGCGTCAACGCCATCTTCGAACGCCCAGAACGCCAAATAATGTTAGAAAATGGTGGAAAACTTTAAACTTTGATAAGGAAAAGTTTCTTAGACATAAAAAAAACAAGTTTAATCTGGGTCAAACTTTATTTAAAACACAAAGTTGTCAAACCTCAAAAGAAAGATCAAGTTAAAATACTGGCTTTTTTATTCCCATGATTTTTAGATGATCAAGTTTTTCACCAAAAAAAGTTTGTTGAAAGACATGTCAAGCCTTTCTTGGCTTAGTAAAGGTCAAGGTTGTATCACTGTAGAAACTGAGACTCGATTTTTTCGGATTTGACATGTCACATGTGACAAATAGAGGGTGTGTCTTTTAATTTGAGATTTAAGTAGTAGGTCATGGGGTCATGTTTGAGACAATCATCTATATGAAAAAATCCCTTGGGAGCTGCTTGTTACAATACCGTGAGTATCAAAAGGTTGAGAGTAACAAAGTCACAGAAAACATAGTTTGAAATTATAGTTTGGCAAAAACTATGTGGAACGTCTATGTGGAATGATGGTATCTTTTGACAGGAAAAGCTTTACGAGAAGAACTTACATTTCTTGGTTGATTTGAGATGCTCCTTCTTCGGCGACGAGCAATTCATATTCTTCTCCTACGTATCTTTCCCATGCGCTCACTTCCGGTTCTCCGTTCTCGTTCTAAAAGAAAGGGAATTTAATTCAAAGGGTAAAATAATGCGCAGACAGTTTTAAAATTATCCCAAATGATAGTCGAAACTCCTCCATTATTCAAACAGATCTTCTTACTCTTTGAGCCATGTTCAAGTCATAGAAGACACTGCATTCATGATATGCACCATTGCAATGTCTTCCACGGATCTAACAGCTGATTGGTAGAAAGTGACGTATTGACTGATTTTACGTCACTTACAACCAATCAGCTGTTGGGTCCGTGATGTAATGTCAGAAGACACATCATGAAAAAGAATTTGTATGTGTGTCTGAGGAAGAAATTGTTGAAACAGGTGAAATTTTTACGTTCTTTCTTTTCCTCATGTTTAGCAAAAGGTTTCATCCTCTTTTCCTCAAGCTTTAAAAAGTGACAGTATCAGCCAGACAACTTCTAATTACGTAACATCGGCGAATAAATTCTACTACAGTACACTTACTCTAGAAGCTTGAAAAGGATCTTTTTGTTCATGTTCAAGCCATTTCTCCAGGTTGAAAAATGTATCAAAGAAAACAGGCGCTAGTTTACACTTCTTTAAATCTCTCAACGTCACTTGGTAAGGATGTGAAGGTTTCACTAAATCCAACATCTGTAAAAAGCAGGAGAAAACTGGTTGAATTTAAATTCTTGATGGTCAGAGATTTTACTCATTTGACAAGTTCGTAAAACTTTGAAGCTTGGTTTCAAACCTTGTGAATTAATAAATAGGTGACAAAATTTCCTTCGTTGGTCCGACTTTTGTAACAAAGATATAATCTAAACTCAAGTCGATCTCAAAACAAAAAATTTCATAAACGACAAACACCTACCTGACATAAGCAGTCTTGGAATGAGAGAGTTTCCATGCCAAGTTCGATCATCTTTTGCAGTTGATCTTCGTAGAAATATTGTAGTTCGTACATACTGATCACACCGTCACCGTCCATGTCCATGCAACGAAACCAGTACTCCATTCTGATTGGAGGAAGGAATGTTTAAAAAAATGATATTAAAATAACCGGAGAGCCTTTTTGCTTGCCACCTATATATTTTTACTTTGAAGTTTATTCATGTCATCTTTCCCATAGCTTCTTATTTCTCTAGATACTGACTGACTGAGGAATACCAGCATTGAGTTTAAGCCCCGAAGGGCTAGAGTAGAAACTTTTTGATGGGAAATTAAGCTACTTAATCCAGAACGCCAGCGCGTGGTTTTTCCACAAACAACGCCGGATTGAAAGTAAAATAAAAATGCATAAAATTTGCTAAAACATACAGCGAGAGAATCAAAATTAATGAGCTACTTTTACGGAGAAGATAGAACAGCAGTGTTGCTTACCCAGTTGGTGAGGCTTTATCAACTTCGGATAAGATGAACCAAATAAAATCTACGTATAACATTTTGCCTTCTTTCAAACTTTGATCTCTGGTTACACAGCCAGAGAATAATCGATCGATCATTCGTAATGAAACCGCTAAGAATTGAAAGAAAGAAAATTACACATTAAAAAATGGATAAAAAAATCAAGCAATTTCTGGAAAATGTATAAAGATTTAGAGCAGATAGCAGAAGAGGGAGAAAATTTGAATTAAAAATAGGGGAAAATTACTACGAAAAAGACTATATTTCCCCAAAAATCGCAAAAAAATTACAGGCTAAAATGGGAAACCAAAAAGTAAAACACAGCGGGGGTTTCCATGGAAAGTAGATTGTCCGTACCTCCATTGGAGTATCTGGACAAATCATCTTTACTGATAACCATATCATGGTCGGTGTCCAATTCCCAGAATTTGCAATAGATGACGTAAAAATGTTCGTACGAGAAGAAATCCACAACCTGTTTGAGAGAAAGGAAATTGGGTTAGTTCTCCCATATGTAAGATACTCGTGTTCTAAATCCCATCACCTTATTTGTAATTGACGAAAACGAAGTAGCGGTTTTTTCAGTTTTTTCCCCCCTGTGGAAGGTCGGATTACGGGGATCAAATTCGTTACAATTAGGTGCCTAAGATACAAGGGTAGGGATATTGAATATCCAAAATTACCGAGGTGACCTCATTAGACACCCTTGAGAAAACTTTCATTAGTTTTACTATGTAAAACTCATCACTGAGACAGCTCAATTTTAGGTGGATGTTTTTTTAAGTAAGGTTTAATCAAAAGCCAAAGGAAACCAAATTTGGTTTTCAGCACGTGATCAGGCAGCACTCATGCTGAAAACATTTGCCTGTCTTTTTGCATTGAAAGCAAAACAAAGAAGTTAGGAAGCCATAAATCACATTAAATCTACTTGAAATAATCTACTTTTTTCCATAAATCTATTTTATCAAGATTGCTGATCCCGATTAATTAAAATAATTAATCTATGTAATTAATTTATGACCGCAGCAACTGCATACGACCTCGTTAATCCTATTGACGTAGGTTGTTTGCTTAATGGGGCCATGTCACTTGGCATGATGCCAGAAATTTCTACAATTTGATTATCTTTCAGGAAAAGGAAACAAACGAAGTGAAGAGAAGTGAAGAGAAGTTTCTCTTACTTGGTTGATATCTTCTTCCTCTTCTAAAGTTTTCAAAACCTGAAATTTGAAGAAAACGAAAACATGTCAATGCCCAAATGACGTCATGTGATTAGATATCAAAGAGACACCTTTTACTTCAATTTTAATGTTAAGTTTTTCTTAAAGTCCTAGCAAATCTGTACATCGAATGAAGAAATCAAATCGAATGAAGAAATCAAATTAAATTTATCAATTAGAGTAAATCAATAATATCAAGAAACTGAATCGATAAACACACACTGCATCGTAATAGTTAAGGAAACATACCGTTAAGAAATTACTCCGCCTTAGTTCGGTTAAGGAGAGTTTTCCGTTCCAAGATCGGTTGATTGTGTAGAATATCCTAGCCACAACCTGTAACAAAAAGGAGATCGTTTGTTTAATATGAGTCTACTGATAGATACCTTAGACGTTCTCTTATACGACGTTCTAATTTTTGATACAATCCATTATCGATACAAAGCCACCGTCAACAAGAGACTCTCATAAACGGCACTCTATGATTCGATACGCTTCCTCATTCGATGAAAATCGAAATTGAGAGCGTCAACTGAAGGTTATAAAGAAAAATAGGCTTGCAGAAAAACGTCATATATCACCTGTCAAAAGGAAATTCGTTTGATAAAGTACATTGAAAATCAAGTCAGAAGACTTTTATGGAGAAGTCCAAATTACTGAATGACAGTACGGGTTTCACAGGATGGGGAAACGTAGCCTAGATATCTAAGCCAGTTTTCAGTCACTTGCTATAAAATATGAAAGTTAAGTTGTGACTGAAATACTGTTATTCAGCGCTAACTTAAATTTCACGGATATAAAAAAATCATTAAAGCACCAAAAAAGATATACATCTTTATACAGTATATCGCGCGCTGTAATATCTGGCTTGATTAATCAGGCTAGGGGAAACGAGGAAAAACTGATAGAATTCTGACAGAGAAGGGTCACCAAGAGCTAAAAGTCGCATCCGAAAAAATCATGCAAAAATATAAAACTGTTATGATATCAGGAAGTTTTCGTTCAAAACACTTAACGGTAACGGTTTCCTTCATTGAAAACAGGGAAATCAGGTACAAGCTCATCAATTTCCTATTAGCAGATCAGAAAGATTAAAAGACGGAAATAACCCGGTTATAGTTTCAAATCTTTTCGGCGGGTATATGGCTTTATTTTGAGTGCATAAAATAATTGTATTCGATAAATTAAGCTTAAGAAAAAGGTTTTTTCTTAACCACGCTTCAGCAAAACTTCACGGTTAAGAAAATTAAGGAGAATTTAAAAGTTTCATCTGAATTAGATTTAGGGAAAACACTGAAAGCGAATTAACACAAGCAGGTAGTAGGAATTATCTCAAGAAAATTACCATTTAAGGTAAAAAGCACCAACATTTTGAAGGGAATCGGCTTTTTTATGATCAAAACAGGAGATTTAAATACTAAATATCCTTCATTTTTTGAATGTATAAAAGCCATGCGTGGGAGGATTTGAGCATGTTTATCCTGCTAAGATTTGTTGAGATGAATGGCATACTACTAAAAGCTAAAGAATTTAAAGAGCGATAACCAAAAGTCAATTGATTACCAAGGCATCTCGTTTGAGGACGTGTAAATAAACAAGAGAAATATAATGCGATTGTTTGCCAATGGATGGCTTCCTACCACGAAAATAATTTCTTTACAAATGGCATTCCATTACATGGACCGAAGAAATCTTAAGATCTCTCGGCCTATAATTGCAAATCAGGATTCATGCGACTTAATTGTTTATACAGACTGAGAGGCACTGAATGAAATTCATTTTTAATAGTAGGCATACTCAAGCACGCGGCATCATTAATGGATTATCAAGACACTTCATTAAAAGGGGCGTTCGATCAGAGAGCTTATCGAAATACATGTTTTTACATAAGAACAAACTATACCAGAACATAAGCTTTCGATGGTCAAAATATTAAGAACAGGTTAAGAACATTTTTGCAGAGTCATAATTTCTTAGAAAAAATGCCCAAAGAATGCTCACAAAATGGTGAAAAATGAATATTTTAAGATCATTATTATAGGCTTAAAACTCAAAAAGTTAATAACACCCGAAGGCTTCAAAAGTTTCGGATGTTCTTATAAAAAAACCCCGTGTATTTAAGACATCTATTCTTTATCTTACCGTAATGATGTAGCGTGAGTGAAATTCAGGGGCGTCTAGTAAGAACTTCAAACCAGGGTGCGTGTTGATAATGTCCTACAAATTTGAAAAGAAATAAAAGTCATCTCAAATGTAATTTTTAAGTCAAGGACCGAAACGGGATTTGACACTTTTTAAATTTTTTTCATGCGCCCGAGTTGACCACAAATATGTTAATTTACGAGCAAAATAAGTCCAAAGGGCAACTATGCTTATCTTTCACATCAACGAGTTTAGCAACTGCCTAATATTACGTATGATGTAAATAGATAAAGAAAAGGGTGTTTTGTAACCCGAACAAATATCGATACCACTTTGTAAGAGATCGGACTAAAAACCACAGCTTTTTTTCTCGTTCTAATTTCGGTTAATTGGTTTAAATATAGAGAAGAACTATTTTAAGGGTTATCGATGTATTGTGGATTCAAGGTGTTTTACGCTTAAATAAAGGCAGAGGAAGCAATGTAATAATGTGATAATTACATATAGAGGGCTCTTCATAAAATGTTCCATCAGACCATGAACATATAAACGACTGGACATCTATCTTTTATTGTCTCTTTGAAGCGAGCTTCGTTGCCGCCTGTATTTCAAAACTGCTATAAAAAACCCGACAATATTCCGTCGTAATTTTATTTCTTTGAATTGTTTAGGTAAAATGATTGATAGAGCTTGAACATTACTCCTAATGCACAAAAAAATTATTTCCAAATTTTTTCACGGGTTTGCAATATATTTTATCAACATTTTCAACTCTGAAATGCAGAATTTCAACTGCGTGTATACTTTTGAATCCCTTTTGTCACTCCAATAATTTTTTTTATGATTTGAAAAAAATAGCTTGCCAAAGTTGAGAGCCTGTGTCATAAGAATATCGAAATTAGAATGTGACACTCTCTAAAATTATTAGACACTTTTAAGTCAAAATTTGGAAATATTAGTCGGAGTTTTGACAAGCTGACGATGATTTTGCCTCTGTTATCTTTGTTATGATACAGATGAAAGACTTGAGAAAAGTAGAACAACAAAGACTTTTGTCGAAATTTTGACGTTGTTAGCAATGTATTCCCAAGAGGTATACCATCAGAATTTATTGTTTCATTTGATGATTTTAACGAGGCGGCAACGAAGCTAGCAGTGTTATCTTCAAAAATACAAAGGAGATGGATGTCCAGTCGTTTATATGTTCATGATCAGACGAAAAGTACTAGAATATAGGACTCGAGTGTAAAACCTTAACCTCTAGCTTGATTTTAAGAGGAGATACCGGAGAGAGACAAAAAGAGAATATTTAGGGCACAAAACACAAAATAAAATGCCAAAGTTATAAGTAAAAACCGCAGTGGTTTTCAAATCATCTATCTTTAGATTTGGGGGGATTGGGTTTCAATGATGTATACAACTTTCAACGTCATCCTGTTACTGTTTATATAGGGTGGTAAAATACCAAAGTCATGACGAGATTTGGAAAGGTAAATAGATATACAAAAATAACAGGGCCGTACCCTCCCTTTATGTAGGGCTGTTTTGAGAACTCAACAAAGGTTCAACAAAGCTTTCGAGGTTGCAAAAGCTTATTTTCAATGTTGATTTTAGTACATATCACGTCATGATTTTATGAAAGCATAACTTTCGTCTTTCGTCAAAACTTTATCAAAAATGACATAGTGTTAAAAATTTCGATAAAAAGATTATGAGCTGATTCGTAATTGATCGTTAAACAAACCAAAATATCAAAAGATTATAGTTTGACTAACACTAACGCTAAAATCGATGACTCGTCTAGAACGTCTAGAGTGTAGTTCATAATGTCTGTGTTTTTGAAAATGAAATATAAATTAAGGCAGGGGCATTTTAAACAAATCATTGTGCGAAATTTTGATTTACTGCAGAAATTTGAAAAAAAATATTTCCTATTCCTTAAAATGACAAATGAAAAGCATTTTACCTGTAGTAAGCCTTCGAAATCGTCATACGTGAGATGTTTTTGTGAATCTTTGGATAGTAAGTGGAAGAAACGAGATGCTTCGTCGTGGTATTTCGTGTTGACACTACATGGAAACAAGGCGAGGAAATTGACAGTAACGATAAGACAAAAGGAAAATCTTGAAGCCTACCATGAAGCACTAGCAAATTTGTTGTTTTTGAATTGCTGTGTTGAAGTTAAAGACTTGCTATATTTAGCATTGTTGAAATTTAAAAATAAAGTACCATAAAATTCTTTCTGTTACTCAATACACACCTACACTACGCTAAATTGAGTATAATTAATTTTGCATCATTATGTGGAAATGCCTACCGGCCTAATTAGCGAGAATTAAGAAGCACTTTAAGACTTCTATTTTTAGTCACTATTAACAACAAATTAGTCAAAGAGAATGAAAGATAACGTCGTTGTGACGTTAATCGACAAAATAAACAGTTTTCGGATATTACTAAAGCAAGGCCAGGCAATAATAGAGCCAAATAAAAATAATCAAAAAGAAATTAAAGTACATACTGTTTCCAAGTTGCGATGAATTTCTTACAAGTAATTGTATTGCTTTTGTTGCCACCGCACGCTAAGAAGTATGGGTATTTCCAGTACAGCGGTGCCCCGCAGATCTAAAATAAGAAAGAAGTCGAATCTTAAAAATACTTGGGTAAAACTATTTGAAAAGTTGATATCCCTCAGATGATCTCATTGCTTCATTAAGTTGACTCTCTCTAAGTTGACTCTCTCTAAGTTGACTCTCTCTAAGTTGACTCTCTCTAAATCGACTCTCAAGAAAAAGACCATTTTTTGAACTAAAGAAACATTCAAATTAAAGGGAAGTTACTACTTTCCAGCTGAAGAAACTGAATTTTTAGCCCGTTCTTCAGCATTGACACAGCAAATTTTCGAACCTTCATAAGTTGTGGAAAGTCGTCCATTGTGGCCGTTTGATTTTTCAGTCGATCAAAATACGTCGTTATGCTATTCACAGTATTTCCCTCATTTTCTAACGTTCTTGGTTCTCCGAACGGAAAATAAAAAGGTTTCAATTTTTCCGCACATCCGGGGTAAAGGGCCGGTTTCTGTTCTTCTTGCGTACGCCTACGCGGATTTTTACGTGATCCTTTTCGTGATAAGTCGGAGCCGGTACGCCGTCTAGGACTACGTGGTGTAGTGGGACTACCCGGTGGTATGGGCGGAGAACTGGGGCGGGATATGAGCGTCGTTTGTCCGCCATGGGGCGATGGAGTTAGAAATGGTGTTGAGATGGGGACGATTTCATCGTGTGTTCCAAGGATGTTTGAAAGTTCTTTCCGTAAATTTTGTTGTGTTTCAACCTCGCTGAACCAGTGAAGAAATAATTCATCAACTTTCTCTTTTAACAATGGTATCATTGTGGGACCCATTTTAAATTTGTTTTTATTTTCAATTATCGAGTTTTATGTTTTTCAATTTTTATTTATTTCACTAAAACGAGAAAAAAGAAAATATTTATTGCTGTCCAGATGGCAAAACGTCTTCTACCAATAAACCACACTAGAAGCAACAAACGATCAATTGTATGAAAAAAATCGTCGCTTTCATTTCTTTCACAGTATTATGTGTTTTAACTTCTGCCAGCAACCACCACATCACAGTATCAAACATAAGTTATTTTGTCCATTCGTTCACAATTAAATATCAAATAAATTGGTACACTCACTCACACCTCGCTGACAACAATAACTATATACCAAAAATTTTAAATCATCCGCAAATTTTAAAACATACGATTTCTCAATCCCTTAAATCGTTATCTAAACAAACGAGGATCAAAACGATGAATTCATGAAGTCATTTGTACATAGAGATACCACATTGATAACAAACAAAGATTTAATTGTATGAATACAACATTTTGATTGCTGCCCAAGACACGATAAATAAATTAAGATCAGTAAAATCAATGATAAGCCCATGACTACAGTATTTTTTTTTATAAACTACCTTCGGACTATTTTCAATACTTAATTATCAATGGGTCATACCAACATGCCCTATGTAAGGAAAACGAAGACGTTGAAATTTTCGCTATTATTAAACTTAAGTAGAGGATAATATCGATAAACTGTTCTCTGGATGATTCAATGATCTAAGTTTATTCTTCTCGCAATAAAAGCACAGTTTATAAAGTATGTAAGAAGACTTGGTGATTATTACGATATTGTGATAAAATCTTGAATCATAGTACAAAAAAGAACAGCCCATATAGGCATCACCACAGTATCAGACCGCAGTAAATACCATCAAAATGTTCAAAACAATTAAAGTCTTGAGCAAAGACAAAATACTCTCTGAACAAAAATAAAATGTCAATGCCTCTGTGAGCACTTTGACGTAAGCCGTGTTATATCCTTTAAAAACACACATAAGTTTAGATTAACCTTTCCCCTGCCTTGAAAATCATGCTTTTGTTTTGAAAAACAACATTGAAGAAAAGCACACGAAACATAGCGGTGAATATACTATGAAAGTGTGTGACGGTATTTCGTATAAAAATGACGTCACTTGTTGCCCAGTGTAACCTATAGTAGTTCATTGAAGAAAAACAAAAATATTTTTCAATCAAGCATACGTGATGCTCCTTTTCGAATGCAATTCAAATACTGAAATATATTGAAAAAAGGAGGAAGCATTTTATATGAACTATTTTTAAGAAGAATTTTTTTATAAATTTAAAACGACAAGAAATGGTGTACCGGTGATAAACCTATCTATAAAATGCCTGCTCAACTATAACAGGATTAAAAACTCGACATGGAGTGATTTGTCATTGAGTTAGTACTTCCTAATGTGTTAATCCAACTTGCACGAGTTAGAATTAAACGGAGAAGAAAAACTAAGCATGAAGAAAAACTAAGCGTGAATAAAAATGGTAGCACACATCCTGATAAAAGATGTGATATGAAAAATATCCGTACCTCTGTTTAACTCTCGGGTAAACACAAGTAGAAAACGAGAGCTGTATGAAAATCGGAAACTACAGACGAATCTTACCTGTTTATTTTGCAAAGTAAAAACAAAATCATTTTGTTGTAACTTGATTTCAGCTTCCCAGTTCAACTTCTTTAAAAACAGTATTTTCTGGGAAATACTCGTTCAAATTAATTAGATTTAAAGTCTTGGAACATTAGAGACTAATCACAAAAACATTTACCTCTTTATCCCACTATCAATCCGATGTCAAAGTATGGAGTGGGACAAGATTTAAAGTTCCTCCTTTCCACGTCAACAGCACAAAAGAAACAACGAACTATATTGACCATAGCTCACGTTTCGTGACAAAAAGAATGTTAATCGTCCTCAAAAGTATCAAATTTTTCAGAAATATTTTGTTACAGGCGCTAAAAATAACAGTATATTAAATATGGCGTCGAAAGATAAAGTAGATGATCAGATTTTTCAACGAGACGAGCGTAGACAAGAAAGAAATCACTTTCGTTGGACAATTGTGTAAGAATTGAGTATCGAATTATGTTCAGACGAAAAGTTGAATAACCTGAATTCTTCAGGGAATGATTTACGATCATGTCGTTTTCTTTTTCATTGAAATTTGGTCAAAATATCGCAAATGTTTGGCATTCAAGTAAAAAGTAATAAAAACGTCGAAATTTACGCTGATCTCAGACTGTCTAAACTAAAAATATAAAAGCAAAATAACTTAAGGTTGTCATACCCGTAAATGTCTTAACGTTAAAATGAAACTTTTACACAAAACAGATTCATATTAGTGATAGTTTCCTCTTGGCCTGACTTTAATATCCACGAAAAGAACATAAAAATCAGGTAAAAAAAAGGAAAAAGTGCGTTTCAATTGCAACCATTCTTCCTAAGCTTCAATTATCTGTCCCATCTGTTACTTTTCCGATAACCCCACAGATATTTCAAATTAAGAAATAGATGAAGCTACTCACATTGTTTGCTTTAGCAGAGAAAAAAAGAAGAAAGAGGCTTCATCTAGTGTTTTGAATAAGATATCTGTGGTTTAGCTCAACATTACGAGAAGAAACCCAAAAGAAAAGGAGAAAACCTTCCTTTTCATTCACAGCAACGCAAGGAAGATGAAAAGTCGCCATTAGAAAAAAAGATATTGTAAACTAGATGAAAATCATGTTGCTTCATTGTAACCATGTTTCATTTCAGAATTTTGATTCATTTTTTTCCGGCTTTTGAAGATTTGCCGTAAAAAATATGAAAGGTTGTTTACTGGGTAATATAGCATAGTCATATATCAAAAGAATTATTACGAAACATCTTGATCCAGTAACAAACCGTAAAATCTTGAAATGAAAAATGACAGTTTTCTATTTTGATAAAAGAGTTTTTGTAAGAAGATTATCTACGGAAGAATTAAGGATGGATGGAAAGGAGACAAAAGTTGGAGACATGACGTTTCAGAAGGTCTTGGCTAGAAACATAACACAGGAAACATAAAAGAATTAAAAGTAGATATCAAAATCTAATCGATACTACGTATGCAAACTCATGTAGTGGTCAATCAACAAAAAGCATTGTCAAATTAACTCCCATCCAATACGGTCTTTTCGTAAACCAAAAGAGAATATTAACAGTGCAGTAGCAACGAATTTAGTTTGTAAAGAGAGATTCCGAACGACATAAGCGTTAAAAAAATTCACGTGCAAAATATTCAGTAAAACTAATTGAAAACTCCAAAAATACCTCCACTACACCCTATAATTAAGAACGGCATATAAACAATTTGATGCTCAAAGGGCTAAAAAAATAAGAACAGCCGAGCCTCAGAAAAATTTTACTGGTTCTTGTAATTCAAATCATTTTTCTCTGAAGATCAAATTGAAGAGAGATAGCTGTATAATGTCTTAGATACAAAATTCTAATTACATTTTACTACTAGTTAAACCTAACTTTGAAATCTCTGTGGTCACTTTGATAAAAAAAACAACTAGTTCGTTCATACCAACATGTTCAATGGAGAAACGCATTTTCACATCAACTTTCGAAATCAATTAGAACTAACGATCAACAGAAGACAGACAAGAGAGAATCACAGACTCGTGTTTGCTTGCAATCAAAATACAAACAAAATGTCAAATCCCAATTAACCGTTACTATAACTAACCTAACTAGTCCATTACAGTGTCGAGGAAAATCCTTGCCCGTCTAGTACACGCAGCCCAACAACTGACTGACATCTGAATTCAAAAAGCCGTGTCCGTCAGGTACAGGCAAACCTACAACTGAATGACAACTTCAAAAAAACTGTTTCCAAAAATTTCCAAGATGAACAACTCTAAAATTACATTACCAATGAATAAGTCTATCATTTCTAGGTGTTTTATATTTTACGTTCGACAGTGTCTCGCTCAGATCCAAAACTTAAGGTCAAGGTCCGTAAAATTTAAATACAGTAAATACAGTGGAATCTCGCTTATTCGAATTTCTATCATTTAAATCTTTCTATAATTCAAACTAATTCTCAGTTCCCGTCAATTGGAATCCTCGTAAAATTCTCCCTATAATTCCAATTCACGAGAGTAAACTGTAACGCTAAAAGTTTAGCAAGATTCAATCCTTCAAATCATATAACTTTCTGTGAAGTGAAATCAGTACTGCTGTCGCTAGAAGAGAGTAGAAAAAACACAAACTACAACAAAACGCCATTGGATCAATCAATCAATCAATTCATTCATATTATAAATGATTATAGTAATTATACCATTTGCTCATGAGAACTGGAAATCATCATATGTTCAAGTAATTATAACTTCCCCACCATAATTAAAATGTAGTTTGTGGTGTCGTTGTGTAGTAGATTCATGAATGAAGAGGCTTTGTCAGCGCAAATATTTGGTCTTCCTGAACGAATCTTGGAAAAAAAAGCGAGGTTAAGCACGGGTTTATTTTGACCGTAAAGTGCGATACCGTAGGCCTGTACATAACTTGCCAAAACAAACCATGCAAGTGAAATCTTATGTACAGACCTTGTCAGCGTAAATATTTGGCTTTCCTGAGCGACTCTTGGAGAAAGAACGGTGAATGTTGAGTTTACAGTTATCGTTAGAGACTTGGAAAACTCCACCTCTAGAAAACTCGTAACGAAAAATATAGCAACTAGCCAAAAATTGAGGTTCAAGGAAAACAAAATCCACAAACTTAATACATATAGTACAAGAAAAAGTAAAAGAAGGATAAAATAACATAAGCAAAAAAAAGAGCGTAAAAAGTATCGAACTTATTTTTAAGTCGCATTATTATGACAGAGCGATTTTGAAAGCTTGCTCCATGCTAGTCGACAAAAAAACTTTCTACTACTATGAAAGAGGCGTATGTCAGAGATGAGAGAAAAAAACTTCATTCATTGTTTAAACAAAAGAGCGGACTCAGCGACAAACTAAAATCCAACTGATTCATACTGACTCTATATAAAGTGAATCAAAACTGATAAGAAAATACATACACGACATCATGACCGCAATACACGTTGTTTTTTATAAGAGCATACAAAGTTTTTGAAGCCTTCGTATGTTCTTAACTTTTTGGGTTTTAAGCCTAAAAATGTTATTAACATGTTCTTATATAATTCCCCTCCCCCATGCCATTTCGTGACCATTTCCCTACGAAATTAGGTTTTTTAGAGTCCGCAAAGCCTTAAAATGTTCCTAACTTGTTTTTAATTCTTTTTCCATCAAAGGCTTATGCACTTAGTTTGTCCTTATAAAAAACGTGTAGTAGTCTTTGTATACTCTATTGGAACATCAGAAAGGTCTACAAGCACAGTGGTTTGTTCCTGTTCTTGGTAACTGTAAGTTTGAATTGAAGTCTCTTCCTAAATTAGAAGGGCTCTTCATCTCACTGAATGATAAAAACGTACTTGGTTAAGAAAGTTCATGACGAATCGACTAGATACTACGCTAAATGATCTGCAGTTTGAAGTATGAAATCTTTACAATGTTCTAATAAAAACACAAGAGAAGTGCTGCTGGCTTACACTCATGATAATCCAATAATCTTATGAATGATTTTGAACTTTAAGTCAACATCAAATATATTTTTTGGCAAAGGCTACTTGCTTTACAAGTGGAGGATCCAATTCTTGGTTATTGCTAACAATCTGTACATAGCCTTCATACATAAACAGAGCTTACGAGCCTCTTACTATCTATATACTCGTTATATCAAAGATGAAATGACGTTATTATTATATTAGTTATAAAATACAAGGAATGATTGAATTGCCTGATCTTGGTTAAAGAGCTATACGATGATTACTATGAATAGCAAGGGCTCCGCGTATTGAAATAGAAAAACAATCAATTATAAAATAAAAAACACGCGTTGTAATTACGAAAGTAGCCAAAGTGGTCTCGTACAGCCCCCAACAGCCCCTCGGACCCCTTTGGGTACCCTTTGCCTTGCTCTCCCTCAAAGCCAGCAACCTCCATTTCAGTCGAGTGATCTCAAAGCGACAATTGCTTAGCTGTATAAAAAACTAGTGAATGATTCTTTCTATAAAAGACATCCAAGATTACAAAAAAGTTGAAGTTACCTCCTTCAATAATACAAACAGCGTGACAACACAGTCCTGAGGTTGGAACTAAAAATCGGAAGCAGCAAGTCAAAATAGTCTGTAAAGGAAAAAAGGATTTTTCTTAACACGAATACGAAGTTGTTGTTATCAGAGTTCTCACTGTGACGCTCTGACAAACTAGAATAACTTTTTTTAAACACGACACAATGCTCTACTAAATGAAAAAAGCCCTAAAGTGAAACTCTAAAAACACATGTCTAGGTAAGACAATTTTAACAAAAGATTACAATAGATTTTATTATAACTATTTTCCTGAAATGCGGTGCAACACAAGTCGAATTTCGAAATGGAAACAAAGTCAAGAGAAGGTTTTTTTAAGAGGATACAGGGAAAAAGTTGGGAAGGTCCGGTGGTCACTCCCTTCGGATTAAAAGAAACCACTGATCAGTAATATCCCATAATGCAATTTACAAATTTTGATCAAAAAAGAATTTGGAGATTTACTTTATATTAAGAGCTATACAAAAGCCAAACTCTACTTGCGTCTCTCAGCAAACAACGAAAAAAATGAACACGAGACATACATCTAGACAATAAACTGTTCTCTGTACTCTCGACCACACGCAAAAACACAAGTCTCACCAGATAAAACTTGAAATTTCATCATAAGCATTATTATTCTTAAAAGTATCATGTAATAGCATTATCAACCTTAACAATACCAAGAATTTTGACCTTCAAGTTTTCGTTTTTTTTTTAAGATATATTATTGTTGTTGAAAACATTTTCAGACATTTCTTCGAATATCTTTCATAAAACAGTATGTTTTTACAATAAAAGTGAGCACGTTCGAAAATTGTTTTCATTCACTTTCATTCGAAATACGTAATAATGCTCAATTATGCAGAAAACATGCATAATTATTACTTTCAAACATAATAGTTCTATTATGCTCAATAACATAATTACAGAAAAACCTGCCTAATTAAGAATAATTACAGAAAAACCTGCATTATTATGCATAAATTATGAAAAATATGATTACTTTATTATTTTAAGAAGCTACAAACAAACATAAATCAAACGAAACCATAAAATTATGGTAGAAGCTAACTATCAAAATCTGCGATGGTACAGCAAAATAATACATCTAGAGTTTGTGTCTTACAAATCGTAATGGGCAAACAAAGTTTTCACTTTCCATTTTAAACTTTCAGGTCATATAAGTCTAGTCGCATTAAAAAAATGCATTCTTTTGCTGCTAGCATGTGGACACTAATTGTAAATAGTAATTCTTTTACTTAACTCTTAATATGACTGCCATGCCCCATGACCATTCTGGACTAAAACTATCTGAATCAATATCTAAATATTGCGAAATTCGGGAGGGGAGTTTTCAAAAATTTATACAGTCTACCAGTCAATGTTTGGATAAGTGACGTCAAACAAACCACAGAATATTCAATTCGATTGTTTCTCCCATTGTTCTTATTTCGAATATGATTCATGTTTTTGGGATGAGAACAATTTTTCATAAGAATCTTTTACAGAACATCCTCAATTCTCGTTGATTATTTCAGCATACAAAACTAACACATTGTTAAAATTCCAAGGTTACACATTGTAATTACATAAAAATTCCAAGGTTACACATTGTAATTACATAGAAAAGGGTCGCAATAATTATCAATTTTATTATTTAAAGTGTGTTATTAAAACTCAAATCTCTCTTTCCAACATGTATGACTCTAGAAAGATACGTTTAAGATATTAAAATATATGTATTATTAATGAATACTGCATAAAAAATGAAAATCAGAAAACGTGCTAATTCAAGTGAAATGAAAGATAATGTCGTCACGAGTGTATGTATTAAAAATTCAAAATACCTTAGATTCTTTCAGACTTTCCACTCTTATGATATAAAGTCTCCAATAATAGTCAATGCGCCAAGATGTATACTTTAAATTCTTTATCTATAAAAAATCTTTTCAACAATTTAGAATTTGTCAAATTTAATTCCCACGAAAACCTTTTCCCTTAGGGTACTTAGACCAACCTGGTTGGGTTTTTAAGACTTAAAATTGGGAAAGTTGAACACAAACATACAGGTTGTTCAAAAAGCTAGGTTGGCTAGGTTGTGGGGTACCCCCTTTTTGCTCAAATGTTTGAAGCCTAGTGCTTTAATTTGTGAGAATACAATACTAGAATCTTTTAACAACAGTCATTTAAAGAAAAAAGGTTTAAGTTTGCTACGTAACTTTAGTTACTGTTTGTTAGTCATCTTTGTAAAAAATTTACTTCTGTTTATTGAGTGTGGTCGCCATCTTGTCTTCCTTCCTCTCACACTTTGAAAAAATACAGACCAGACCATTTTTCTAACAGAGACTCGAAATGAAAATCAGAACAATGGGTAATTAACATCAAAAGATAATTTACTTTTTTTAAGGTAAATTAATTATACCTAATTATACGTAATTAATAGGTGTACGCCTTACACCTATTGTAACTTAGGGATTCACACCTTATAAGGAAATCACATTTGATAATTCTATGTAATGAGAAGGTATAAAGTTCAAATAGTGGAGAAAACAAGCTCTGACCACGTGTTAAGTTAATCTTTGAATATCTTCTGCATCATAAATGAATAATTTTACCCCTTGGTTCCAATTAGGATCATCATCTAAAAAGTTTTATTTTCTTACTGGTCTGTGAAATACATGGCTACCCCACAACCTAGCCCAATCGGCTAACCTGCTTTTTAGACCAACCTTAAACATCCAGCTAATGTCATTGGCTAATTTTTAAAAATACTAGAGAATAAGTGAAAGGAGATCTAAGAATGAGGACAGCATATAAAGTCAAAACATATAAAGTTGTATAGGAACACTTTTTAGACAAGTGGTGCAGAAGATTTGACCCACAAATAATGCTCAAATTTATCCACCAAACAAAAACTGGCTGAATGTCTGTTTTATCACCCCCTGACTATTTAATAATACCTCTTGTGTGCAATATCACTAAACCGATTTTCGAAGAATCAACATTGAATCAAATTGAACGCAATCATAATCAACCAATCGAATATAATAATTATTATGTTTGATAAGAATTGTGACTTACTACTGTGCATATCTTTTATTTTGAACGGTGAAAAAGAATCCGGCCATTATATTGATTTTTCTGTGCCTTATCTTATCTTAATAAAAAACACAATTGTACCCAAGGAAAAAGAGAGGCGAGTGGCTGAGGTTGAGGTGAATATTCTTTCATAACACCAGAAGACTTTTTGTGATGGAAGCATTGAAAAGTTTCAGTGCTTTTGGCACTTTTTGGCAGAGGCAACTGAATTTCCAACTCAAATATTATTTCGAGATCTACAGCAGTCATGGAAACCACATAAAATATACATCTAATCAGACGTCAACATAAAAATTGCATTTTTGAAGACATCATCTTGGGGGACTTTCTGTACTTGTAGCTTACTATTCAAAGGTCTGCTCAGTAATCCAATCAATCCAATTGGTTGAATTTCAAAACTATGATGCAATTTAACCAGATCAACCAACCATGCTCTGAAAAGGCTTGTTTAGCTAACTTTTGGATAGTAAATCCATGGTATGGTATGGTAGTTCAACCAAATCCCCAGCTTTGTTAGCTTGGCAAAAACTGGTTTTGATGTCTAATGATGAGAAGATAAAATGAAAACATATATATACCAGGCTTTAACATGAGCAGGCCTCCACACACGCTTAAAACTCATTTGAGTGGGCGATTTGTATGAACCCCACAGACAAAAAGTGAACTTTCTCCTTAGAATTCTGTACTGCAATTTTTGCGAATTTGATAAAAAAATCTATATTGCTGATTTGCAAAAGGGTTAGTCTATAAAAGCAAGTGTAGCCAATTGGGGTACTCAAATTGCCTAGGTTGTGGGGTACCTTTTTTTGCCCATAATTTTGAAGCGCTGAGTGCTTTAAATTGTAAATATACAATACTAGAACCTTTTAACAGTCATTTAAAGAAATCAGGTTTAAAAATTTGGTCCAAAACTTTAGTTACTGTAGTTATTTTTGCAAAAAGAACAAGACTCTACTTAACTTATGTTTACTGAATGTGTCGCCATCTCTCGAAACATGAATCGTGGAAAAGTTTCATTTTTAATTTGAAATGGGGGATTTGGAAAATTTTCTATGTTTATTTTTTTGCACAAACCTCTGTAACTATGGGCAAGCACCCCGTTGCTAAGATGTTGGCTTGAAATCGAAAATGAAACAACTGAAAACAAAAGCAAAATAGTTTTTCTTCACAATCAAGTTTGAAGAGAGGATGAAATTAAACTAATATTAAGGACACTTATTTTTAGGATTCATGAGTAGTAAGAGTGTAACCAAGAATTACCCTGATTTCCACTTAGCAAGCAGTGATTGAAATAGCGGTCGGTTATCAGTTAAAACTGACCAGAAATATAAATAACATACCCAAAGATTTTCAGATTTAAAGAAATAACCAACCAATGATCTAGTGTTCTATATTAATCCTATACTGTTTGGTTAATGTTGGTCCAGTTATCTTTTGGAATAATCATTCTTTATCTAGAATTTTCATGTTTTGTACATATTATATATTTGCAATAAACTAATTTAACATTTTCAAAGCATAACTCGTAGAAGGAAAGTTAGATTCGTACCTTTGTCAAAACATCTTAAGGAAAATTTCAGTTCATACCAGCTAGTCATCAAACTAGCTAAGTCGACAATCGAATCGCAATTATTCGATTGCATTCAATTAGGTTCGATTGCAATTTTTGTTTGAAGTTGTTCGATTGACACCGTCTGGCTGAAATTGATTTTTCATGTGAAGATTTCTTTGCCACGAAAGAACGCCAACAAATTATACCCCTGTACCCCCTAAACGTCCATTTGACGTTTTTCGTGGCAAGTCTGAGTTTGGAAGCAAGGCTCCCTCTCTTAAATGCAGTCTGTACATGTACCACCACCGGATGCATGTCACTAGTCCGACACTTTCAAGGCCGACAGTAAAATAGTCTGAATCTATAAAATAAATTGACAACTTAGAAGTCTATTTTTTCCGCCGTCTTTTTTGTCCGAAAATGAAAGATTCTAGAGTGTCGAATGTTGAATAAGGGTTTTTCACTGAGATAATATTAAAAAAGTTCATTTTGGCAACATTTTGACATAATTAGAAATAACGGACCAATCAAATTTGCATAAAGATAATTTATAGCAAAAAGAATGCACCGCCTTTAAGGGTCCCTTTTTGCATATTCAGAATTATGCTATATTATTAGGTGCCAAATAAAGGGGGGGTTTGAAAATTTTTGAAATTTTAATAAACGGGGGGGGGGGCTAATTGCCTGGGGGGTTGGAAATTGCACTTCTGAAAACCCCAAAATAAGGTAAATATAGGCTAAAATCAGGCTTTTTGGAGCTTAAGGGGACTTCTTTTTGCCAACTGAAAATGTTATTAAAAATTAATAAACGAGGAGGGGGGTCCTAATAAGGTCTGGGGGGGGTTGGAAAATTTTTGAAAAATTAACAAGCGGGGGGGGGGGCGTTTATTTGGGTAAGGGTTGTAAATCACAAACTTTAATTCCAGCCCCCTCCCCCCCAAAAGAAGGGTCATAAAAACAGCTAAATTCAATTTCTTGACTTTTGAAAGCCTAATCCTAATAAGTTTCCCAAAATTTAAAAAAAATTGGGTTTAGGGGCCCAACCTCAAAGCCAGAACTTTGGATTTTTATAAGCACGTGGTTGCTTATAAAAGATTTGCCTCCTCTTTGGCAATTCATATTTTGTTTTGTATGTTTTTTTACTCGTTGTCGGACACAATTGTTGTCGGAATACTGACGCATTCGTCATTAAAATGAAGCACAACTGAAAAAAACGAAACTTCAGAAAGTTACGTATTTTCAGTGAGTAAACGATTCTGTCAATTAACAAAATTGATGATGATGATTTTTTTTCGGTCAGGCAAATGTCTCGTATTGGGGGTTCTAGTCTTGACCCCTAAGCTTACGCAAGATTGAAGCGTTTGGGTAAGCGAGAAAAAACTCCAAAAAAGCTGGTGTTTTGACGGTTAGTGTAAAACGCAGGTCACAGGTCTCAGGTCCCAGGTCACAGGTCGCAGGTCACAGGTCACAGGTCAACAAAGTACAGACCGGGAAAATTAAATAAGATCATAACATATATATAACATAACATAACATCAAAAAAGTAATACATGCTATTTAGATATTATAAAATGACAATTGAATAGAATAACAACCTATTTTGACATAGTGACACTTACTTACAAAAATAATGACAAAATCATAAAATATGATGCCTAACAAGACAAAAGCACGAAAAATATTTATGATACAAAAATGTGATGTGGATGGTGTGAATGGATATAAAATGGCACCAAACAGAAGCTTGTGAGGTCCCTAAGAGAGTGGTTTTAGAAGGATGAAACTAATTAATTATTCAATTGTCATTTTAATTACTTAATGACAATTTTTGACAAAAATATTGACAGAATTACAAAATATCATGTCTTACAACAGAAAAGCACCAAAAATATTCAGCATGCCGAATGTGATGATAACAATATGCAGAAGCAGCCGGCGATGAGATTTTTTTGAAATATGTGTTCTTGTCTTCTAGGAGACCAAATGTTATGACCTTTCAATTTTTTATGCAAATGATGTGTTCTGGTTTCTAGGAAACCTTTATCGCACTATTTGTCTTCCCTAAACTTGTCACTACATCATGGTTTGATGTGTTCTCAAATATAGGAAAAACAGTTGGCAAGATAAACTTGAAAGATGTTTGTTTTTTTCCACGAAAGATGTGTTCTGAAAATTTCTAGGGTTACTAGGCAACAAGATTATATCAATTTTCTCTTGATTATACCCCTGTCTCCTTAAAAGATGTGTTCTGAAGCTATCTAGGGTTAGCCTAGACAACAAGAGCACGTTAGATAAATTTGATTATACCCCTGTCTCGTCAGAACACATCCTTTTTTTTAGCTAATTAATTTTCGAAGTTCTGATCAGAACGGATCAAAATTTCTAGCTGAAATATGCTCTCAGAACACATGGGAAAAAAAGGTCGCCTTGCCGGCTGCTTTCGAATATGGCTGGATATAAAATTACACCAATCAGAAGCTCCGAAGCTCGTGAGTTCTCTGAGAAGGTAGTTTTAGAGCGATTTGTTTTATTATATGTAACCATCATATAACATCACAAACATTACAATATGTAATATACCTGTTATACGTATAATATGGTTTCAAATATTTTCTGGTCTGCGTTATACACGGCGCAAACTGCGAAAGATCGATAAAAGCACATGGTTAAATTTTGTTGTTTGAAATGGTTTTATATGGATGAAATTGCTTGAGAATTATGTTTTTGATAATTCTTTGTGTTTTCCAAACATTTTCTTCTGCAATTACAGTTAACCTGTCATCACTGACCTGTGACCTGTGACCTGCGACCTGTGAAAATGACCAAAGAAAATGCTCTGGTCTCACGTTAAAACAATTTGAAGTCCTTTCCCTTTCTGGGACCTGGTTTTGTCCGAATTGCATCAATTACTCCCTTCCTTTTCCTGTTGAATTAAACATTAATAATTCTAATGGTGATGCTCCTGGTGACATGAGTGATAAACTTCGATCCTTAATATCTGATCTCAACAAGGTCGTCACTAGCCTTAGTGACGAAATTGATGATGAGCTTGAATTTCAGTTTCAAGCTCATAGCTGTAGTTATGTTGACTGCGATGAATTCAAATCGCTTGCAGCCAACACTCCATCTAAATTCTCTGCCTTTCACCTGAACATTGCTTCACTTTCAAAACATTTTGACGACCTTGAAGATTTGCTTGCCCTCCTCAATTCTAAATTTAGTGTCATAGGGATTTCAGAAACCAAAAGCCTTGTTGACACCGAAACAGAAAGTCCTCTCGAAAAAAAAGAGGACTTTGCTATACCAGGTTACGAAAAGTTTTTTACACCAACTGAATCTTCTAAAGGTGGAGTAGCCTTATATATTTCACACTCTTTCTCTTACAAACCTAGGACAGACCTAGACCAAGTTTGCTATTCTTCATGTAGTCTTGAATCATGCTTTGCTGAAATTATCCTACCAAACAGTACCAATATCATTGTTGGTACTATATATCGCCATCCAAAAATGGTTGGCTTTAATCAAGATTTTCTAAAACCTCTGCTTAGTAAAATTTCTTCTGAGAAAAAGCAACTCCTCCTTCTTGGAGACTTCAATCTTAATCTTTTAAAATGCGAGGATGATTCAGAAATAATGTCCTTCATGGATATCCTCGATTCTAATCTTATGCTTCCACAGATCCTTTTACCAACAAGAATAACTGAGGACTCAAGGACTCTCATTGATAATATTATTTCTAGCCCATCTGATAATGGAACTGTATCTGGCAACATATGCTTTTCCATATCAGATCATCTCCCCCAGTTTTGTCTCTTTCCATCATTTGAAGGTAAGTTTCCCGGTGAAGATAATACTTTTTTTCAGCAAGACTGGTCTCGTTTCAACCGAGAAGAATTTATTCTGGATTTTCTTGAAGTTGATTGGGACACCCTTTTTTTGAGATTTGGTCATAATCCAGACTCCTGTTTCAATATTTTAATGACAGAATGAAAGTACTTGTAGAGAGACATCTACCCACAGTCAAACTTACCAAACGTCAAGTTAGATCAAAAACAAAACCATGGATAACGCCAGGAATTTTGAAGTCAATAAAAAAACGTGACCACTACCAAACAAAACACGCTAAGGCTAAAACTAAGGAGTCCAAAGATCGACTCTATGAATTATATCGTAGGTATCGAAATATGATAGTCACTTTGACTAGACGTAGTAAAAAAAACCACTACATCAGATATTTTGATTTCCATTCTAAAAACTCTAGAAAAGTCTGGTCTGGTGTTCGCGATATAATCTCAACAAGGGCTAACTCAGAATCACCCATTTCAATCATCACAGGTGACTCTTTGACATCAGATCCTGAGAAAGTAGCCAATTCCTTCAATGATTTCTTCACTACTATAGCTGATTCTATTCGTGAAAAAATGCCGCCTTCTTACAATCACTTCAGCAGTTTCATGAAAGATCCAAATCTGCATTCCATCCTCTTAGCACCAACCACTAATCAAGAAATTGCGAAGGTGATTGGCTCTTTCTCATTAAATAAAGCAAGTGGTCCTCATAGTATTCTATAAAAATCCTTAAACTTTTAAGACTTGATATTCTGTGCCAATATCGGCGCTGATAAACTACTCCTTTCTCAGTGGTATTTTTCCCTCTACTCTCAAAATATCCAAAGTTGTGCCTGTCTTCAAACACAAAGGTTCTCCCCTTGAAGTCTCTAATTATAGGCCAATTTCACTCTTATCTAACATTGAAAAAATTTTTGAGAAAGTGATGTACTCACGTCTTTCTGATTTTCTTGAAAACCATAATCAAATCTACTCTCGACAATTTGGTTTTCGTAAGGCTCACTCTACTGAGCATACACTCATTAATATTGTCGAACGTATCCGAAACTATCTTGACAATGGTGGGTTTGCCTGTGGTGTATTTGTCGATCTACAAAAGGCTTTCGACACAGTTGATCACGAAATCTTACTTGAAAAACTTGATCACTACGGAGTCAGAGGCATTGTTAATGACTGGTTCCGATCTTACCTCACTAACCGCTCCCAGTATGTTTCTCTTTCAGGCTCAAATTCCCTTTTAAAATCTATTAATCATGGAGTTCCTCAGGGTTCAGTCTTGGGTCCTCTGCTGTTCTTGTTGTATATAAACGATCTTCACCGCTGTATAAGAACCTCTGAAACATATCATTTTGCTGATGATACTCATTTACTAAATTTTTCAAAAACTGTATGGAGTCTTTGTGGGAGGGTTAATGCTGATCTCAGAGTTTTAGTCAGCTGGCTTAAGAGCCACATTCTCTAAGAACCAGGTGGTTTTGGACAATTTTGTTAGTATGAAATTCTGTTTGCCTTCATTTTTGGATATTTGGTAGACAATAGTGAAAAACTCAGAATCCCAAAATTTTGGGTCCCAAAAATCCATAATGGCGGCTTGAGGGCAAGTTGAAATTTTGGACTTTTTTTGCCAAGTGTAAAAGTCTGACTTTGAGAGGAAATATTTCAAGTTGCAACTAAGGTCACATGGGTTTCTTTTGATTTTCTGAAAGTACTCACAGTAAAGTGTCAAAAAGTCCAAAAAAACCCATGTGACCTTAATCGCATTTTTCATAATGGCGGCCTAGATATGGAAAAAAACTCACTTTTTAACAAATTTAAGCCTCGATTATTCAGCTTTGGAGCATTCTAGGAATTTTATTTTTGGCAAAAAGTGTTCACTAACTAACAAAGATCAAATGTTGAAAATTTGAAGTATTTCACTCAACCTGGCTGGGCTCTACAGGCTCTACAAGAAGGTGCAAATCTCAAAAAGTGCGATATTTGCCTCGATTATTCAAGAGTTGCGACTAATGTTGGGAAAAACTGTTAATTGTTCCTGGTAGAGAAAGTTGCCTAGTTTCAGGAACAAAAATAATACCCATGTGATCTATAAGCAGATTTGAGAAAAATTAAGCCAAAAATTTTTTTAAGTGTGATTTTTCTAGGCTGGCGAGACAAAAATAAGGCCCTGGTTACACCAGAAAACGTTTTAACGTTTTGAAAATCATTGAAAAGTATTATTTTCCACCCCAGGAATGAAAAAAATCCAAATTTCTAATCACTGTGTAAGCCTGGAATTGTCAGTAGCCTCTGTAAATCCCTTGTAAAGTAACTGGATTTTCGGGAATTATGGGGGGTCTGTTGTTGATATAGCAAATTTTCAGGGACTTTAATCAAATATTTGAACAAAAGGAATAGCTGGAAATGATTTTCTGAGGAACCTCACCAATATCTCTCAAGATTTCTCTTAAATGTAAGAAGTCTTACAAACCAGTATCTGTTTCCTGGGTAACTGAAGGTTGTTTTAAACTTGAGATTTTGTAGATTTTTGGCTACATGAGGTTTTCTTAGTATTTGTAGATGGCAAAATGGAAATTTTGGGGTTCGGTAAATATCTGATTTTCAATTATCTGTCAGTATACCATGCAAACTTTAGAAAAAAATCAACAACATGGGTCAGAATCACTTCTAATCAGCTCACAGGACTCATCCAAATTGGACTTAACTCTATGAAATAAAGAGCCCTATAAAGACTAAGTCCTAGCAATCTAAGCCAATATTCAGATCCTACTATGAGAAGATTGTTTCAGGTTTTAGGTCTGGATCTTTGATATTTCAATACTTTTCCAGGCTATTATTGAGAAGTTTGAGAAGTACCTATCTACTATTCTCTGTTTTACAAATATTTTCATTTCAAAACACATTTAAGATCATTAAAATGAATGCTGCAAATCGATGAGTTGAATATGATAAGACCCTGAATCAAAAGCAATGTAAGAATTGAACACCTGAAGTCTTTCCTAAACTTCTCAATAATAGCCTGGAAAAGTATTGAAATATCAAAGATCCAGACCTAAAATCTGAAACAATCTTCTCATAGTAGGATCTGAATATTGGCTTAGATTGCTAGGACTTAGTCTTTATAGGGCTCTTTATTTCATAGAGTTAAGTCCAATTTGGATGAGTCCTGTGAGCTGATTAAAAGTGATTCTGACCCATGTTGTTGATTTTTTTTCTAAAGTTTGCATGGTATACTGACAGATAATTGAAAATCAGATATTTACCGAACCCCAAAATTTCCATTTTGCCATCTACAAATACTAAGAAAACCTCATGTAGCCAAAAATCTACAAAATGTCAAGTTTAAAACAACCTTCAGTTACCCAGGAAACAGATACTGGTTTGTAAGACTTGTTACATTTAAGAGAAATCTTGAGAGATATTGGTGAGGTTCCTCAGAAAATCATTTCCAGCTATTCCTTTTGTTCAAATATTTGATTAAAGTCCCTGAAAATTTGCTATATCAACAACAGACCCCCCATAATTCCCGAAAATCCAGTTACTTTACAAGGGATATACAGAGGCTACTGACGATTCCAGGCTTACACAGTGATTAGAAATTTGGATTTTTTTCATTCCTGGTGTGGAAAATAATACTTTTCGATGATTTTCAAAACGTTAAAACGTTTTCTGGTGTAACCAGGGCCTTATTTTTGTCTCGCCAGCCTAGAAAAATCACACTTAAAAAAATTTTTGGCTTGATTTTTCTCAAATCTGCTTATAGATCACATGGGTATTATTTCTGTTCCTGAAACTAGGCAACTTTCTCTACCAGGAACAATTAACAGTTTTTCCCAACATTAGTCGCAACTCTTGAATAATCAAGGCAAATATCGCACTTTTTGAGATTTGCACCTTCTTGTAGAGCCTGTAGAGCCCAGCCAGGTTGAGTGAAATACTTCAAATTTTCAACATTTGATCTTTGTTAGTTAGTGAACACTTTTTGCCAAAAATAAAATTCCTAGAATGCTCCAAGGCTGAATAATCGAGGCTTAAATTTGTTAAAAAGTGAGTTTTTTTCCATATCTAGGCCGCCATTATGAAAAATGCGATTAAGGTCACATGGTTTTTATTGGACTTTTTGACACTTTACTGTGAGTACTTTCAGAAAATCAAAAGAAACCCATGTGACCTTAGTTGCAACTTGAAATATTTCCTCTCAAAGTCAGACTTTTACACTTGGCAAAAAAAGTCCAAAATTTCAACTTGCCCTCAAGCTGCCATTATGGATTTTTGGGACCCAAAATTTTGGGATTCTGAGTTTTTCACTATTGTCTACCAAATATCCAAAAATGAAGGCAAACAAAATTTCATACTAACACCACCCACCTGGTTCTTAGAGAATGTGGCTCTTAATGCCAACAAAATTTCTTTGAATGCTAGCAAAACTGAGTTTGTTATTTTTCGTTCCCCTTGGAGACAGATGGACTGTATTCCAAGAATTAAGCTTTGCGGGAAAATTCTATCACCAAGTAAGAGTGTGAAGTATTTGGGTGTTCACCTTGACAATCATCTAAACTGGAAGGTTCATACTTCTTTCGTTGCCGCTACATTGAGAAGGGCAAATGGGGCAATATCCAAACTTCGTCACTATGTTCCAATTCACATCCTTCTAAACATTTATCAGGCAATTTTTGCTTCTCATGTTCGCTATGCTAGTCAACTCTGGGGACTGTGTGACAATACTGTCACACATAGAATTCTTACTCTTCAAAACACTGCACTAAGACTCATGACCTTTAGTGAACCAAGAACTTCTGCCACTCCCCTGTTTGCTGAACTTAAATTACTCAAAATCTTTGATCAGGTGAAAGTAATGAATATCTTATTTATTCAAAAATACCTCCAGGGTAATCTTCCATCTGATGTCCTATCAACACTTAATTTTGATGAAATTGATCACAAAACTGGCACCAGGGGCAAAGCTATTAAACTACTAAAACTTTCAACGGTCAAAACCACAAATTTTGGACTTAACTCTTTCTCTCGTCTTTCGTCAAAACAATGGAATGAGTTACTAATAAATCATCCTGACACTGATTTTCACAACCTTGATACTGATGAACTAAAATCTTTAGCTACAAAATTCTATTTAGACAAATACAAAGCTGAAAACGAATAATCTTTGTGTGTGTGTGTGTGTGTGTGTGTGTGTGTGTGTGTGTGTGTGTGCGTAATTGTGTGTGCATGAGCTTAGTGTGTTTTCCCAGGGTGGGAGGGGGTGGGTCGTGTAACAGGAAGAACTTTATAGATAAAACTACTCAAAGAAATTTTCATAAAATAAAAGTAAAAATATTTCTTATATTCATTATTTTGTGTCACTATTAATATTATGATAATCGTTTATTCATTTGTTCTTTAGTTCTGTAATAATTTTTCAGTTTCTTCTAGGTTCCCCATTGTATTAGAGAAATCTATTTTTTTTTGTAAGGGGTTATCCTGCTGTGTTGCAGCGAAAATATATTCAATTCAATTCAATTCAATTCAATTCAATTCAATTCAGTGACCTGTGACCTGCGTTTTACACTAACCGGTGTTTTGAAGCGTTTCCGTGCAATCGAAATATCGCTGTTTGTGACGCACTGTTTACCAGACGATCTCAATCGAACGGAATTGACGATCGAACCAGTCGAATCAAATTGAACGCAATTGACCGATTGAAATTCGATTGTCGAACGCAATTGAATCTCAATCCAACGTCAAAATTCTGGGTAATATTCGATTGGTTCGATTGTTGTTCGACTGGTTCGATCGTCGATTCCGTTCGATTGAGATCGTCTGGCTTTATTCTTGCAGCTTCCCAACATCCAAGCTCTCAAACATCACAAGCCGAAAGAAATTACTTTCGATTTCCTGCTGTAGAAATTATGCAATGAACAATCCGGGGTCAATGAATCGACGAGCGAACGCAATCGAACATCAATCGAACGCAATCGAATATCAATCAAATCTGAAAATTGCGGTAGTATTCGATCGAGATTCGATTGCGTTCGACAATCGAATTTCAATCGGTCGATTCTGTTCGATTGAGATCGTCTCTCTCTCTGGTGGTGTTTAGGAAGCAAATAGACATTTTTGGGAGTAGACATTCCAAAGAATTCCTAACTACGGATTCAAAAATCTAAGTTAACTATATATATAGCTATATAATAATAATTGATAGAAATAAAATAGTGTTGAAAGATATTATATTATAATTATCTATTCAATAAAACAGTGTAGACCTAGCTCTTCATACAAAAATTACGGGAAACGTATATTTGGACTTTGTACCCTATGCTGCACTCAAGCACTTATGCCAAAATCCCGCAAAGGCGGGACAAAAATCAGTTTTTTGAATTTTGCAAAAAAACGCCACATAGAAGAAGATCTTTCAAATTCAGTATGTGAATAGAGCAGTAAAAAATACAACTTTTCTATTTTTCCTTTTTTTTGCAAAAGTTCTAGGAATGAAAATAAAGGGATAATGATAATTGAATACTATCCATTGATGATCCGCGGCACTATCGTAAAGCTAGAATCGCTTCGCCTCTTCGCTTAAGAAAATGATTGACAGATTGAAGTTTTTCACCCGCGCACACCCGCGCACAGGAGCTCGGGGAGCGTTCTCGGCTCAATCCTCTGACCGCGCTAAAAATGGTAGACTGAGCTGTGATAGATCATTTCGATGGAAGTTGTTGGAATGTTTTACAAGACTCTTGACAGAAAATCTTTGTTTTATTATCAATGATAACAGTGCGGTTATTAATTTTGTTAGATCTGACAAATTGATGTTTGTAAGTGCACTTTATAGTTTTGATTCCCATTGAAGAATCATATTCTGGTTTTCATGTTATTAGATGTTGTTTTAGAGCTTTAGAGCTACACTGTAAAACATTAAAGGATGCTTCTGAGACTTTTTTATTTGAAAAAGTCTTATTGATATCATACCTCCTAATCTGGACTGGAAAAAAAATTACGAAAAGGATGCTCCAAGGCAGCCAAAAGTTTAAATGTCTTTGTATGTATTATGTATGTATGTTTCTCTTTCTTACACCTACCACCTACTCCAGAGCAGAATCACCGCCATTTTGAATAACAAAATTATCCCGATATCCCGATTTCATAATCTTTTTTACCTTATCGGGAAAAAAAATACGGTATCAGCCTTTTTTCTGTCCGGTTTTTCGGTATTTTAAGAAAAAAAGTACCGTATTCCGGTACTTGAAAAGCTGCCGGTGACGGTAAATTGCCTAAAAATGCTTCGGTATTTCGGTATTTACTCGTAAAACTTCGGTATTTTGGTAACTTTAAAGTCTTTCCGAACTGTTTTCTTCAAGAGACTTCCAAAAATCGCCTGCGGCGCTAGACTTTCTTAAATTTTAGTAACTACACCAATGTTATCTAAACCGATCAGTTTTGACACAGTATGTATATACCACTTCAGCTCCCAAACAGTAGTGTGGTGACATGGGATCAGAAACAGCTCCACCTCTAGTCAGTCCAGTGGCAACCTTTTCGTGGTTATAGTCCATCCGAGAGACTAAACCTACCCAAAAAAAGGCACAGGCCTCATAGCTGACTATGAGGCGCATAAATTAAATTCTAAAACTAATGAAAATACTATACTACTATCAAAAATAAATAATATAGTAAAGTCTTAGTGGAAAATACTAGTCGAAAATAATATCATCAATGTAAACAATCAATAAGGGACAATTTTCACAGAGTAAATCAACTTTCTCCATTCCAATTTATTCATAGCTAAAACATGCCGAACATTAGTATATATTCCAGATTTTTTCATACATTTATTCAAAGATCGACCGTAGGTGTACCTCGGAGCACCACGAGGACGTTTCGCACGCACCCAACATGATAACACTTTCCTTGGATGACGATTCCAGGGCATTAGTATAACATGACCAGCCCATCTATGTTGCTGACGACAAATATAGGTATCGATAGACTCCAACGAGAGCCTTTCTAACAACTCTGAAGTGCGTTTATGATCACAGAGGGACACGCGACATATATTTCGAATACATCGTCGATGAAACGATCTGAGCTTATTCAAAAGTTTCTTGGTCAAACACCAACATTCAACACCATATAACAAGATGGGCAATATGAACTTTTGATAAATATTTGCTTTTACTCGAACATTTTTTTGGAAGATGAAAACAAAGAATTTCTGATCGTGCCGAACGCATTACTAGCCTTTTGTATTCTGCGATCAACATCAAGGTTATCTGAAGAGTCACAACTGATAACACTTCCAAGATATGTGAATTCCTGTACGATGGGAATGAATCGGTTACCGAATTCTATGTTTGATAGGTCGACTTAATCAAAGGTAGACGGGTCTTCATACAAACAAGGTTTGGAACAGAAAAGAACGACAGACTTTGAGTCGGGAGGTCCTGAATGGACTTCCATCCCAAATCTTTGGAAGTGAGTCATGCAGAGCGGTATCCCTTGAGTGACGTCTTCTCTTGTATCAAATATAAGAGCTGTATCATCAGCGTACTCCGAATCATTGACTTCATACTCCTCCCCGTATGCACGATAGCTGCGACCAGTCATCTTAGCATCTTGGTTTGATCGAAAAATACAAAGTGGCAGGTGGGTTGTAGCTCTCCATGTTATCATTACTGCCGCAAGGAAGAAAGTGAACAAAATGGGACCGAGAATGTCCCCTTGCTTTACCCCGATGGTACAGGTTATCGTATATGTAACATCATCTACGGTAAATTTCACCTCGAATTTCTCATGAAGTGATTTAAGCAAGCTGATCAGTTTCGGTGTTACTCCGAATTTCTGTAAAATTAACCAAAGTAGTTCCCTGGGTACGCGATCGAATGCTATAACTAAATCGAAGAAAAATACCCATGACTCTTTTGAATGCTCTCGTCGCTTTCTGTGAAAATTGCGTCGATACAGCCACGCTCAGGTCTAAAACCACATTGCTGCTCGTGATCAAGACTTTCTTCTATTGGTAGAAGACGTGAGTGTAGGATGATAGCGATTATCTTGTTTATAGCATTAGCGTGGTTGAAATTTCTTTTTTAATCGTTTCATAAGCTTAAGTGCCATGTGATCATTGTCAAGAAGGCTGGCAGTAATTCCAGCATCTCATACTCGGTGACTCATATCACTGTTGACAATAAAATGGTCGATTTGGTGCTTTTTCTTACAACGTGGGTGAACCCATGTGGCATATTCTTTCTTTTCGAAGCAGCTTGTCATGGCAGTGAGGTTATTGGTAGAAAGATAGGATCGAAAACGCTTACCCTATTCGTTGATGTGAGAAATACCAAAATTACCGATAGGATCCTCTGTTTCGGACGAGGTGCCCATACTCGAGTTCGTGTCTGAACCAACCAGAAGTATGTCATGTTTTTTTTTTTTTTGGATATACAAGAGGTGAGTCGGTCAAAGAATAGGTCCCATTCACCTTCAGGTGTATTTCCGACGGGAGCGTATGCTGAAACAAGAAATACTCCAACATCTTTCTTTTGATGGTCAGTTAAAAGAAGTCGAATCGCTACTACTCTTGCACCAAAGTTCGTGTGCTTTTCGTAACCTCCTGCTTTCCACGAAGCGTCACCATCTGCATTTAAGACGATTGAAACTCCTTGGGAACCTCTTTTACCGTGCTGTGTACTTTCGTCAAGACCAGACGAGACAATTTTAAAGAAACCGTGCTCCAACAGTTCGTTTCCGCTTCGCCATGTTTATTGGACACACATTGCAATAGCGTTTCTTTCCTTCATTACGTTTGACAAAATTTCGATACGAGTATCATTTTTTATACCCCGAACGTTTTGAGATAAAATTTTGACTGTCTTGATATTATGTCTGTTTTTTTGCTTTTCCAAGCTTGCAAGGCCTGGAGAAACAGCGGAGATTAAAAGCCCAATTCTACTTGAGTGGAAACCAGTGTGATTTGCGTTAACTCGAAGTCTGATGAAAAGGACGTCTCCTTCTTCTGTGCTAGATGTTTGTCATATCCGTATTGTGTTGTTCCTCTTCTTCTGGGTGTGGTAGCTGGCGGACCTTGTGATGCCGGTTCAGGTGGCCACTACACCCTATTTTTATGTTTAAGTCTGAAAGAACAACTTATTGACTAATTCTTAATGGAGTGAATTTTTTAACTGTGAGTCCATCTACTATCCTTTAAATAATGACTTTTTACAAAAAAAGTGCTACCTTCTCTCAAGCCCTTACAAATGTTTTTTTCTTTATCAGAGTAGAATTTGATCCAAACTCATAGGCAAATGGACGGACTAAACCAATCTGGAGTACCTTTCCCTAATTTCACATCACAAAACACTATTTTAAGCCACAATAGCAAACCTGTAAATTAGCACAAATTTTTCGCGCTCGCTTCGCTCGCATTATTTTGTAAAAATATTTCCCCAACCCTTGCAGATTGCCTTTTTTTTATATTTACCTCCCCAATCTTGGTCAAGCAACCATGCTATTGCCCTTTTCTCAAAGGAAAGTGATGGGATAGGTAATGTCTAATTCTCAAATTAGATCTAAAGAATTATCCATAAAAAGAGCTTTTTGAGGTACTTAGTTACAATAGTAAAACCATTCTAAAACATAGTGCTTTCAGCCAAATAAGTCAAATCAAAATTTTCTTCGGTCGGCACAAACCATGGTTATTTGTCAGTAATTAAACTTCACTTATTCTATGCTATTTGCGATTGGAGATCTCTCTCGTACATCTCGTGTGATATACTGAGCTAATAACAGTTGAAAATGAAGTTTTCAGCAGGGTATCCCTTACTCATCAACAATTCTTGCAGTTGAAATACCTTTCCTCACGAAATAGGTCCAAAATGAAATGTAAAGATTTTCGGTGACGGTATTTGGAGTTAATTGTGTCCGGTAATCCGGTATTTCGGGAAAAAATTGCCGGTATTTCGGTATTCAGTACCCCTTTGAACTCCCGCCTAGTTAGCTATTTTAACTTTGACTCTGAAACCTCTCAACTCTTTGAAAACACTGGTATAACTACAATCACTCAAACTGTGTTCAAGTGTAACATCAAACTTGTAGACCAAACTATTAACAAAATCTCTCCACTAGCACTACAGGAACCTCTTGATTTTAAAGTCTTTTCTCATGCATATCAAACAAGAAATATAAACCTGAAGCTCCTAGAACGTCCCAAAGCTAAAACCTTGAACTATGGCTTAAAGTCCATGGCTTAGAATACCAATCGATATTAAATTGGAACTAACTAATATTGCACTCAAAAGAAGACCTAAGTTCACTGTCTCTGTATCTGCTAACAAAAGAGCCGATAATCTCCTACACAGCTAACTCTGATTATGTCCTTACCTGTACGTTGAGAACCTTTTCTTTTTTTAAGTTGAGACTTATTTGAAAAGTTGGTTAAAGTTTATTTTTCATTATTACAGTACTAATTGTTAAAAAGCATCCTTTTTTTGTTCTTTTCTGTTCTATCGCTACTTATATGTGTTGTTGTGTAATAATTCCTCCCCTATTATTAAAATCCCAAACATATACTTGCAACCAGGTAGTCATCCCCGAGGGGTAAATCACTCGAAAAATAGTGTACGAGATTTATGATTTATTTTTGTTTATGATTTATTTTTGATTTATTTTTGATTTATGATTTATTTTTGATTTATTTTTGATTTATGATTTATTTCAGATTTGTTTTTGATTCATTTTTGAATTATTTTTGATATTATTTCTAATTTATGAATAGGAGTAATTTGATGGAAATTTTTTTTCAAATTATAACGAACTGATACTCAACATCAATGTCAAAAAAATTAAAAAAGTTGAAAAGTAAATTTTTTTCGAAAGATTTTTTATTTATTTTTATTTATTTATGATTTACTTTTGATTTATTGATTTATATCTGATTTATTTCTGATTTATTTCTGATTTATTTATGATTTATTGATTTATTTCTGATTTATTTTTGATTTCTGATTTATTTCTGATTTATTTTCGATTTCTGATTTATTTCTGATTTATTTTTGATTTCTGATTTATTTCTGATTTATTTTTGATTTATGATTTATTTCTGATTTATTTTTGATTTATAAAATTGTGTACGAGATTTATTTTAGTGATTTGCCCCTCAGTCATCCCATTGATTAGTCGGGTAACCTCTATATGGGTGACCAGAGCCTGGCCTGCTCCCTAACCTAATTATATTTTAATTAAATTTTAGTTTAAATTATGCAGGCAAATAAATCATTTTTGAATTGAATTGAATTAAATTGAATTGAATTTAGAGCAAAAAACTTTTCTCTTTTTAAAGCAGAGTGAAAAGATGTGATTATTTTTCTAGAAGAAGCTTAATTTGGCCATGATGTCCAAATTAGGACGATTTAAGTTCTACATGCAGCGCGCCATTTTTTTGTCTGAATTTCGGTATCGCTATCTTGGATTTGGTTCGGAGCAAGAATACCACGGTCGCAGTAGAATCGATTTTGTTTACCCCATGCATCCTAAGGAGGCCCGAGCAAATCGATAAATTTTATGCAAAGGTCAGCAATTGAATCGTTAAAAGTGTTCTTAAATTCAGGGGGTACCTTTGACATGTTTGGAGGTACCTGCATTTTAATAGGGACGGGGGCTGTTGTTTTTGTATGAAATTTTCCTTAACTAACCCTATTTCCCAATTTTGAATCGAACCTTTTTATTCAGAAGACTTTATAACTTTGTCTGGCTTTCCCTTTTCATCCAATTTGCTTCGTGTACACTGTACTTTAAATTACAGTAGAGGAGAACAAGCCAGTCTTGCAAGGAGGGGCTTTTTTAGAATTCTAAATATTTTGGGAGTACCAAAAATGATTGGGGGTTTAAATTTTGTATTTGACAGGGTCGACTATTAGTTATTTTTGACAGTTTTCAGGGTGAAAGTTATAACTTTTTTTCAATTTCTCGTCTACTTTTTTGTCATCTTAGCCACTTTTCAGGTCAATAATTAGAAATTTTCCATTCTTCATTCTGACAGGGTCTCAAATTTACCAAACTTTTCAAACTCCAGCGGCATGTCCCCGTTGGCCACAAGGTCAGTGCCCCCGGGCGTTAGATAAGACAGTTGATAAATAATCAGTGTGATTATTAATATACAGCTTGATATCACTGCTTGATTTCAGGCTCGAAAAAACTTGTTCGATTTTTTTCGAAATTACAGTGCTCAGTTTAAAAATAAAAAATGGTGCAGCTAAATTACAAAAGTAGGCAAGAAATCACAAATAACAAAACACCCTAGCCCCACTGAAAATTTGGCAAGAGCTTCGTCCCCAGTGGGAAAATACCTTGAGAATTCAGCCCCACTTGAAAATTGACTTTGATTTCATTCCACCGGAGCTGTGAGATAGGATGTAACAAATCTATATATCAACAACCAGTCTATCCTAAGGTATTAAATCTAATCTTGATGTAAAGTTTTTTTCAAGTCCATCGTTCGTGAACCTTTCAGAGCGCTTAAGTAGTAAACGCCCATTATTTTCTAATTCGTAAACTCAAACGAAAATAACTTTATTTATCATTTTACTTTCATCTCTTCTTGTCACGTTAGTGGGTCGTCTAGAAAGCGTACAATGTGCAAGATACGTAAATATAACAACAACAAATTACAAATATTATCAACTATAACACTTTAAAGGTTTTATTTTTACATAAATGCTCCCGTTTCATATTTGACGCATATTTCCATGGCTAAGATAAAAAGACATGGACTGATGTTAGTGATATAAAACGGCTTCTCAATAGTAATTCCTTACCCAAGCTCTTTTAAGACCCCTAATTCAAAAGTCCGCTTAAAACGCTATTTACCTCTTCATTCCATAAACTAGATGTTGAGCAGCACGAAAATCGTATATAAAGTTACTACCCCTCTAGGTTGGCGCTACCCGGCACTCAGGAGCTGGTCTAAAAACACATGGCTTGAAGCTGTAAGGAGATTCGCTGCCATTGAAAATAGGGAATACTACTACATAATTCAAAAATAGTTGGCCAGAAGGGTCTTTTCTGATACTCATAACTCTTTCTGTGTTTATTTTCATGACTTCTTGTAAGCAAATTTTTTGTTTTTTCTTGAAATTATCTTTTTTTTATATATAATACTTGTATATTTGAACAAGTTTATCTCGGACATATTTTCCGGACATGTCCGGTTTTAAACTGTCCGAAAAAGTGGTTTACCCTGTCCAGATTGATGGGGATTTTTTTTCGGTAACTCAGTATACCCTAAAGAACATCTGTGCCAATTTTCAGCTTGATGGCAATTTTGTCCGGGTTGTGGTGAAATTTCAACTAATTCTACCTGACACAATAGATAGACTGCAATAAGTTTATAGCTCCTGCAGTGGGCGGGAGAGTAGTCATCAGTGATCTAACGACCTGTGAATGGTTTCACACAGCCACCCTTTTAAAGTCTGATAACACGTGAATATGAAGCGCCAAAAGAACAATAATAAATTAATGTAACTTCCGTAGTAATCCAGTAAAGTAATACCCTGAGTATCAGAGGTTAAGTTTTCAAAGAAAATAGTAACCTCTGAAGACAAATAATAGAAATTTTATCGCGCATGTGTCAATCTAATCACTGTAGAAAAAATCAAAGATGAAGAGCAAATATTACCATATTAATGTCTAGCAGACTGTATCAGTATGCAGTTTACTATTTACGAATTCCCCAGAAACCTCCAAGTGTAGTTGAAATGAGTTAATTTCGAAAGAAAACTTTTACATGATCCCCAAATGTATAACAGTAATTACTAAACTTTTAATTATGGAAATGTCACTTTAATTGAATCGAAATAATAGACAGACTTTATGTTATGATTCTCTATCACTGACTCTTTTTACAAAGCATTGATGACTTTTTGTAAGTTGTGTTTTCAACGACGGGAATAAAAATATCGACTATGACGCTCATCCAAGATCTTGGATGGTCGTCATGGTTACTTTTGTCTTCGCTGATTGCGCGATGAATAGAATCTCGATTCGTCGGCACAGCGTAAATATATGATTTTGAGCTGTGCTTTTCACGGTAGTAAAGTAAAGTAAAGACACATGGACAGACAAAATTGTATTAAATTTTAACTTTCGCATAGCTGTCTGTAAAAGGACGACGAACGCCCAGCAAAAAGCCCCGTCGATAGGATAATGGGAAAACTTTATTCTGACCGAAAATTGAAAAATATTTACACAAAATACGCTATATAGTTCGTGTGCAGTCTTGATTTCTTGGAAAATGTATGTCTTTTATAATTAAGTCATTCTGGTGATCGATAAAGAACTTTTCTTAAGACTTTTTTCGTTTCCAATAAAGGCTGTCCAGATGATACCTTGGCGATTCGTAGTTGCTTCATTGAATTTGTAAACACCGTTGAAGTTCATCTTAAAGCAATAATTGAACCACCACCCACATTTGTAAGTAAATGGACAATTAAAGCCATTAAGATCTCGATCTATCGTACTGAAAGGTTTTTGATCATGGAAGATCCAGTCACCATTGACAGCATAACTGTCAAAATTTGGATGTGGTGTACCAGTATGTATTGTGTAGTTATTTGCTTCATTCTCGATAAAGAAATTTTCGAAAATCGTGTAAATTGAATTCCCAATAAATGGGTCAGCTCCAATTCTTAACAACATATTTCGTCCATATGTTAATTTGTGAATATTATCGTTCCCCAACCAATATTCAGTTGCAGGGTCACCAAAACCAACTTTATATTCATTCCAAGTGCGATTGAAGTTTACTGAGCCATCTTTTCTTTTTTGGATTTCAATCATCCCTACAAAATAGGGTGCTCCGTACATCTTACACCAAACTTTCATCTTGTATCTTTCATAATAAATGAAAAACACACCAGATTGTTTATAACCTTTATCATACCAGTCTTGGCAGTCTATGTTTTGGTGGACTGCTTGGGCCAGCATCTCCCCTTCTGTTGAAATCAAATAACTCGACAGATCTGATATGATTCCATATAGTTTGCAAAGCCATGTTGTTGCTGAAACCTCTTTGTATTGGACATATTCGCAATTTGTGAAATCTTGTTTAATACATTTGTGAAAGCAATGATCTTTGGAAGGTACTTCTCCATCAAACCATGGTTGAGGTCCATCAATAGCAGTGTTTGTATGCAGGTGTTTGAACGGTAGGAAAGGTAGAGTTGGATTTTCTTGACCAAACGAAAATCTAAAGGCCAAAAGTGTAATCAATAAAGTCAGCTCCATTTTGACTGCCCAATGTAAGTGGCTACTTAGTTAGTAGTTTTTCACGAGTGAATGACAAAGCAAGGTCAGATTTTTTCCCTGCTAGATGTGATCGAAAATAAGAAAATTTCTTGAATTATTTATAGTGGATTTTTCAATTCCGCCACCCGTCCAAAGAATTGAAAAAACTTTTTTTTTGTGGTTGTGTGGTATTGAAAGTGTAAATATTTCATCATGCTATCCCATCAAAACCTGATTGCCCCCGCAGGAGCGCAGCAATTATCACGCATATATAATGGAAATGAATCTCGATTTTTGTACTTTGTGTTTATGTTTGTGTCTGACATCGGCGTTAATTAAGGTGTTCGTAATAAATATAAATTATACAGCGGTAAATGTTATACATATTTTCATATTACGTTATATACTATTACGTTATCTGCTATTACCATTACATGTTTTTTTTATAAGCAAGTGTCTGTCCCTATGTCAGGCTCGCATTATGCTTAGTATTCTATTGTTCTCAAACAATAGAGCCATTGTTTGTGTACCAAAAACTGAGCCTGCATGTGCTTATAAACGTTATGCTTATAAAAGAAAAAACATGTATTACGTTGATTTAGCCTTGAAAAGCTGAAGCGAGTGTTATAAATGCAAGTTATAGATACCATAACACGAATTACAATATTACTCGTGCAAATCAAAACAAACAAAATGGCAGACTGGTTTTGATGATGAGCTGATTCATTGACTGGAAAAAGTATTTTGTATGTCAAATTTTGTTTCTTGTCTTTGAAACTGAATACTAAAGAGTAATTTAGTCAGAAGTTCATTTCAGTAATGATTTCAATTCTTTTTCTGGAATCTTTAAAGAAATTTGCTCAAGTTTTCAAATGTACATTTGATATTTTTTTGTACAAACTGTAATTTATCTTTGACTTTGTCTGCTGCTATTATATTAATAACTAGCTTTATTGTTTATAGAGCTATAATTGAGCTTTAAAGACCATCATATGGTCGTAACTCAAGAAAGTCCTTCTTAATTTGGTAAAACAAGATACCGGCAAAGTACAAAAAAGTTGAATGTACGCATAAGTAAAGTTAAATCCAAAGGTGATTGAATGTGTTGAATGTCAATCTATGTTTTTTTTTGGTCTTCAAAATAGATTTACCTCACTTAGAGTGTTTTCACTGTTTGTTCAGTGTGGTAAATCAAAAACCTGAAAAAAGTTTGTTTACATTTGTTTAACTTTACATGCGCACGTTCAACTTTTTCACGCAGTTGTGATAGCCTAAATAACTTACGCTCCAGGGGTTTGGTGAAATAGCTCCGATTCTGGCTTTCTTAGTTAGGAGGGACCTTCCCGAAGGCATTTAACGGTGGTTAGACTAGGCACACAGACAATCATACAGAAACACCATAAAGTGAAAGTTATATCATTTGATTATGAGTTCACTAGAAATGAAACAGTAGAACTCTTGATTGATCAACCAATCAACGATCTTCATAAGAAAATATCAAAGAAATATTCCTTCCCATCCCTTGTCTGTAGATTGCCTTTGTAGACATATCCAGAGAGAGGCGTACGGGGATCACAAATATTGAAATACCGATGCTTATTTGATATGTTACTCTCTTCTGATCTAGCAGTATTCAAATGAAAGTATTGGAATTGGAGTTTTCGAATTTTTATGTTCTCGTTCTTCAATTTTCCAGACTTTCAAAAAAAAAAAATCAACAACTGCATAACGATGAAAATTGGCCATCTCGGAGGATATCCTTTGTAATACTTTTGAAAAATCAATCAAAAAAATATTTTCTTTATTTAAAATATTATTCCCACTATCACTATAATGAAAAAATTTAGGGAGGATTTTATTATGTTGCGGATCAACAGGAATGATTTTTCTGACCTTTGTTAGAGACTAACGGTTTTGAAAAAGTACATTGTTTAGCGGTGCATCTGTTTAGTTCTTGTTTGACTATCCTAATTCTCTGGAATGAGCTGGAGTTTTTACAAGATACTTCACTAATTGGTCATTTAAAGTGATAGAGATGACGCGTTCTTTAGAAAAAGTAATAAGATTCTTTTATTACATCTTAACGACCAACCAAATCAGATAAGAGCTTGTAAAAACTCCAGCTTGTCCCAATTCTCTAGGGAATTAAAACTGAGTTTAGATAAGGATGTGGGAGAGGATATCAATCTTACCGTTACGAAAAATAGAAATAAAAGTTAAAAAATTTAAAAGGTATTGACAGTTAATGTTTTGTGAATATTAACTTCACAAATGAACGGTAATCTGTAGGAACCACACGGGCGATCATTCAAGCAATTGCCAAGAATTTCATCTCGAAGCTCAACACAATCTTCATGGCCGCCCACATTGTTTGGTTGGCCATTACACCATTGTTTGAAACCATCCTCTGAATCATCTTTCACCCAACGAAATCGCCCTTCACCAGCTCTATCGTTTAAACCAATCCACACTTGTCCGACTTTCAGTTCACTTAAAGGAAATGTTTATGAAAACAATAGACGATATCGGCTTTCCGAATTCTCCCCGAATGATTACCCATGATGCATTGCGCAAAAAAATTCACGGACGATATTGACTTTCCGTGATTTTTTTTGCGCGCTGCATCATGGTTAATCATTCGGGGAGAATTCGGAAAGCCGATATCGTCTATTGTTATCCTACACCTGATATGTTTTCTGCCTTATTTAAATAAATATTTAAAGCGTCATTACAGTATTGGTTATTCCATGAACAAGACGTAATTAATCGAACCAATCGAACGGTATTTTTAATCGAACTTTGTCAAACTTTGATTAAAGAATTTAATAGAACTTTTGTCGTTCGATTAAGTTCGACAAAGTTCGATTAGTTCGGTCATCGAACTGTTCGATTAATTACGTCTGGCATGAAGAAAGATTTTAGAAAACAGCAAAACTTTAAATTTTGGGCCCTTTCAGATAAAAATAGCGTGAAATTTATCTTAGAAAACTTTCTAGAAATTTCGTTTCTACAGGCTTGTACTGAAAATTCCACGCAGAAACTATTTTTCAAAGGTTAGGGCTTTTTCTATCAGACTGATTTGATTGCAGTCTTTGAAAGAGGCATGTGTCGAATCGGAAACTCTGCCAAAATAAAACCAAGCAGGAATCTCAAGAAAAAAACTTACTTGAGTTTTTGAATGAGGTATGTGTGTTCGGCCGAATCGTCAATGGTAACTAGATTGCCACCGCAACTTTCGCATTCGGCACGCGCTTCGTACCAAGTCAGTTCCTTCTGGTGGATTGTGTATTGCGAGGTATAAATGATTTCTGTTTTTCTAACTCTCAGCAATTCTGGAATCGAAATAAAGTATATATCAGTTAGCCTGACACCCCTGTCCCAGTAGAACTTATTCCAACAGTGAGAATGGAAATTTCAATCGAAATCCTAACGGGGGTAGAAATCGGGGAAAAGTGACGAAATTTTGGTCAAGTGACGAAAATTTTCCCCGGCCTTAATGCGTTTACCAACTACCAGCAAGTGACGAATATTTTTCCCCGACGAAAATTTTCCCCGACGAAGTTTTCCCCACTAAGGTCAATCGTACCACTTAAGAATTTATGAAAGTTTCCCTACTGGGTCACTGAGACAGGGGTGTTTTAGAATAAAATACCTATTAAATGCTTACGGATAGTGTTTGCACTGCAGTGGATTGTTAGAATCAAAACGACTAATAGCTTCAATGTTTCTTTAATCATTATGTCTTCTATGACTTAATTCCTTGTCTTGTCTTGATTTGCACTTAAAATCGAGCTCTATTTATACTTGAAAATGTTGGCTAACGTTAATGAATTAGATTGAGCCTAAATGGTAAGAACCTAAAATTCCACTTAACAAAGCATCAAAAGAATGCAAATTTTAACTAAAAATAAAGTTTGTGGCGAATAAATCAATCATATTTCGAATGATCTTGGCAACTTTGCCCCAATTATTTTAATTTTTCGATTAATTGGCAAATAATCGACATAAATCCGTTTATATTTGCAAACATCAATAATTTAGAGCATCTTGTATCCTTACATGGAAATTGTCACTCGTTACTATTTAGTTGTTCGAATCCTCGCGCACTCATAACACGTGTTTAAGGCCCCGAGGGTGCTAGAAAGAAATCTTCAACCTTTCTCAACCAAGAAAAAGTGAAGCCCTCAAGATTTGCGCCCCATTTAGAACGACGGATTGAATCTAGCCCTTTCTTTCTTTTTGTGCGACACACTTTTCAAAATCGAGCGATAGATTTTACTATTAATCTGGCGTTTGCGTGAAAATGTTGAAAGCCACCTGAAATTTACCCAATTTTTTTATTTTTCTAAAAAAGTGATGCATTGTGGGATTGCTTTACAATATAATTCCCTCGAGGAATTCCTAAGAGATTTTTATTGCAATACTCCCGAAACAATCCCACAATGCATCACTTTTTTAGAAAAATCAAAAACTCCGATAAGGTCTATAGAATTTGATATTTTTTCTCCATTTTTATCTCACACCGGGTCAATGATGCAGGTGTGTGTTTTTAGCAGCATATCTTCTGATTACTGTGCATGAAAAGAAGGTAATGTTGTTACTGATGTTGGAAGAGATGGTTATTTCATTAGATAATACATTACTGCAAATGAAGTTTTATGGCATCAAAATGTCGATGCTAGAGGTTATTTGAGTATTAATTGGTGGTTTGAGAAACTTCTTATAGCTCATTAGAACCACGATGGTCATTAATGTGGGATTTGTTCTAAGAAATTAAAAGCTTATTTGATGCACGCGGGTAGACTCAATAATCACTTCCTCCTCTTTTTTCCAAAAATGATCAAAAGCTATATTGTATTGTAAGCTATTTCGGCGTACCCATTAAACTGTCATAATCATTATATCTTTCAGTTTTACTTTTCTCTTCAAGAATATTTTCCTCAAATGCTTGAGTTTATTTTTGGCAAGGGCTGGTAGAAACTAAGACTCTTCTGATTCCACCGTAACATTTAAAAGGGTATGGTCTGTGATGATTCTAATTTATTATTGCAGGATCTAGAAAGAGATTCTTGATTCAACGATTCATTAAATCACATCTTCGTCCCTCTGGGGATAAAAATATTCTGAACTTTAATACACCCCCTTCTCACAGACCCACTGGGAACCCTTCGATATCGTCCCCGGTGGAAAATCATACCCTAATTTTTGTCCCCACTGAAAATGATTAATTAAACCAATCCCCACTGCAAAATATTATGCTATTTTTCCCATCCCCATTGACATTTCTGACTTGAAAAAAAAGAATTTGAATCTCCAGCCATGAAAGATATGGGAATTATCAATCCGCATCGAGTTTTAGTCATATTTTTATCCCCACTGGCTGAAAAAATCCTACCAGGTCTGGGAGAGGGGGTGTTTTAATCTCTATCGGAAACATTCAAAAATTACAAGCCATCCTCTACTGAATTTTCTAGCTGTGAACAATCAAATTTGTAATCTCAAGCCAAACTCTTATGGAGAAGACATTGCATTGCTTTCCATCGTAAATTGTGGATTAGGTTTATTGGCATATAATTACCCAGTGGAGTCTCCATAACTCGAACAAGCTAGGGGAACCCAAATTTGTTTAAAGTTATGGAAATTTCGAGTTATGGAGTAATACCGTGAATAGCACAGGTCAAAATCATATATTGACGCTGTGCCGACGAATCGAGATTCTATTCAGCGCGCAATCAACGAAGACAAAAGTAACCATGACGACCATCCAAGTTCTTGGATGAAGTTCAAAGTTGATATTCTTATTCCCGTCGTTGAAAACACAACTTAAAAAAGTCATCAATGTTTTTTAAAAATAGTCAGTGATAGAGAATCGTAACATAAAGTCTGTCTTTTATTTCGATTCAATTAAGGTGACATTTTCATAATTAATAGTTTAGTAATTACTGTTATACATTTGGGGATCATGTAAAAGATTTCTTTCGAAAGAAACTCACTTCGATTACACTTGGAGGTTTCTGGGGAATTCGTAAATAGTAAACTGCATACTGATACAGTCTGCTAGACATTAATAAGGTAATATTTGCTCTTCATCTTTGATTCTTTCTACAGTGATTAGATTGACACATGCGCGATAAAATTTCTATTATTGGTCTTCAGAGGTTAATATATTCTTTGAAAGCTTAACCTCTGATACTCAGGGTAATGGAGTAAGGTACATGGCATTGTTAACTGATTGGACGAGAAAACTTGTTCAAGTTAAGGAAACGTTCGAGTTATAGAGGTTCGAGTTATAGAGACTCCACTTTAAAAGTAGGTAATGCAATAAATCATCGTGTGGTCACCACCTCATCAAGATACGAGGCTCGTTAGCAATGTGGACATATTTCATAAAAAGACTCCTGAAAGCAGATGTTTATCTAATGACTTCCGCCCACATCTTCCAAATCGAAGCATCTATGTTATTGGTAGATTTGTTCCTGGAAGCCTGGCGATGAAAACAGTTAAATGAATCCTATATTTTTTATGAATTTTATTAACGATTGATCACTCAGAGAAAGGTCCCATTCCGAAGAGTTAATTCCCGTGATAAACAATTAGTAGTGAATCGGTAGGGGTGGTTCAGTCACTTTTTCGTCGGGGTTGTGGATGGCCAAAAGTGGACTTTTTTTATTCTTCCTTTTTGACCTTTTCGATATTTTCGATTTTTGATTATTTCGATTTTATCAGTTAGGGTCAGGGTTGGAGCTCGAAACATTGCGTCGCTTTCTTGGGGAAATTGTATACTCTTCGGAACAGGACCTTTCTTCCCCTCTGATTCAACAAAATCTGCAAAGGTAGCGGAGATCTCTGCGCTCGTAAACACCTTTTCGACCGTAGTCGCGCGGTTTGGCACGTGCAACTTCATTAAACTCGATCCAATCCTTTTTTTACAACTTTTTCTATTGTCTATAGGCGCGAAAAAAAGACTGGGACGGTTTTAGGGGGTCAATCGGACAAAAATTGGGAAGTGGGAATTGGTAGCTACAGTCGAAAAGGTATATTTTGATAGGATCAGAAATCTAGAGAACATGATTATGCTACGTGTAATGACTTGGGAATTGTCGATGATGCGTCAAAAGACAAAGGACTTAAGAATTCGCAAACTGTTTTTCAACAAATAATTTGTAATCAATACACTTCATAGCATATTACAAGATTATGAAAAGGGAAGTGTATGCATAGTATAAGGGCTTTCTTATACTATGGTGTGGGGTGTATGTAGACATGATCTAGTTGTCCTCACGCTATTAAATAAGAAAAGTTAGTCACAGTCAGATCCTGGCTATTAGAAAAGTTAAAATCTTGTATCTGTGTATGTGTAAGAGAGTATGTTTTGGCCGATGTTTTTTTGGGGGACGTCAAAGACAAAGGGCACCAGGAGGCCTCTCTGATCGCTAATTTAGGCGCAACTTTTCTGAGGAGAAATTCCAGGGGTAGAATAGACCTTTCATAAATTACGTCACAAGTAACGCTTACCTCGTTCTCAAAATAATTGCTATAGTAGTATTCATGAAAAGGACAATCTCCTCAGAATTTCAGCCAAAGTTTTCAAATTTTCTTCTGAATTTCAAGAATTTATGACCCTCTGAGGTAGTCGATTTTTCATGCTCGTAATTTTGGAATCCTGTTGTACCACTTTGAGGGAGTTTCGAGGGTGTAAAAAAGGGACCCTTATGGCTCGCACATACCCGCAGCATCCATTTTCCTTAAGTACCCCCTTCCCTCGGAGTTTACGATGATTCGTATATCGATTCCTCCTTTAACTAAAAGTAAACATGCACTTGCCGCACTTGACGAAAGACTTTTTGTGGCTAAATGCAAAACCACTGATTTCGCTTTCGCTTAGAAATCACATCAACCAAAACTTTCTACCAAAGCAATTAATTAAAGTCGTATCTGGATTTATGAAACTTTCGAAAATGGACTTCAAAGCATGGTTGACCATGCTTTAAAGTGTTAAAATTAGAATCGATGAACTTCCTTGTCGAGAATAAGGTATAAATACGGGCGTTTGTGAGCCTTCCATTATCAGTTCATCGAGTCATCAATACGAAACAAGTATTCAATCATCACAAGAAACCAACACAAATCGAAATGTTGAAGTTAGCTTTTGGATTAATGCTGATTGCAGTCTGTGGTGCAAGCACCATTCGTAAGCCACTTATTACCCTTTTTTCGAGCTTTCAGTTAGTATCTTCAACCCTGCAAACATTTACTTGTTTATTTGTCCCAAAACTTTCTTTGTTATGATTAAACACTTGAATGATGTGTGGCTTATACGACATAGAAATAATCTACTGAAGCGCAAGTAATTCCAAAAAACTTAAAGTTTCGAAGTATTCGACAGGCTTAAAAAGGGACTTTCCGGAGGTAATACAATCTCAGTGTGGTATAACAGTTTTTTCTCATTTTCATTTGCAGAACTGTTGAGAGTGCGCACAACGAAGAGTGTTTACACTTCACAATACACCATCCATCGCAAAGCATACAACTGGCTTCAAGCACGTGCTGAATGCAGACGATGTGGTGGTCATTTGGTTACCATCAATGATGCAGCTGAGCATTTCTTCCTGACTAGAGCGTTACAGTGAGTATTTATTTCCGGTTTAAAGAAATTATCAAAGATCGAGCCCCTCAAAGAATCATAAAATCTGAAAATTTTGAGCTGAAAATTGGATTATAGTCTATCAAAGGGTCACAAAAACTTCGATATTCAGTCTCTCAAAAGGTCGATTTTCGAACTTTCGCTCAAACATCACCTCGCAAACCTATTCCCCCACCGGGGGATTCGAATTACAGAAAGCATTTTAGAAGCTAAATGAAGGTCGGGTCCGCTAAAACCCTTTTTTAAAAAAGAGTTGGTTTTTTGATGAATTTATTCCAAAAGCTTTACTAGAGAGGTCATTCAAAAATGATAGTAATCGCTATACCTCTCACTCCCGCAGGAGATACAAGATTCGCTCTGCATGGACTGGTTTGAACGACAGAGCTAAAGAAGGTGATTACCGTTGGGATCGATTCAACTCAGCAGGAGGATACAAAAGATGGTGCAAGGGAGAACCAAACAATTTGGGAAATGAAGATGCTGCTGAGCTTTTTGCCCATACGTCTTCATGTTTGAATGATTTGGGAATCCATCATAAACGATTCTTCATTTGCGAAGTCAACGTTCACAAAACATTGAGCATCAAAACTGTTTAATTTTGTTTTATCGATTTTTTAGAACGTGTCATATCTTTTCCTTCATTATTTCTTGTGTTAAAAAATTCTTTTTGGGATGAAATATAAAAACTATCTTTGATATTGTTTTCTCTTTAACCATATTAGCCCCAGGGGGGATAGAATCTACCACGCTGGAGTTCTTATGTGCATATCTCAGAGAAATTTTTTTTAACCGACTCGAAACTTTCTGACGTTCAACAAAATCTTAATAAGAGTTCTTGTGCAAAATTTTAGGGCCATAGGTTGTCCGGATCAGTTTTTATGACTTTATTGTGAAACATGACATAAAACCCAGCTAAAAACGCTTAAAACTCAAAATTTTAAAGTGCTGATTACTTCTGAACTATCTATCAAATCATTTTCAAATTTTGACACGTGATAGGCATTGACAATAAAAATTCAAAAAATATGACGTCATCAAATTTTGAAAATTCTACTCATCTTCAGCATAGATTTTAAGAAAAAATCTTTATGGAAATTGCAAAACCGGCAAATATGTTAAACAACAGCCTTTTATCTTTCAGAATCTTCAAAATAGGATCTAAATATCTTTATTGGTTCGACTGGAATAAACATTTTTGCAAACCATATATTTAGGCCTTTTTCTGACAGGTGGAAATTTTGTGATGACGTCATCGGTTTTTAAATGACGTCATCAATTTTTTTTCTTCCTGGAAATTTGTCTCATGATGAAGAACATATTTATACCTTCATGGCCATAGCTCTTCTAGATAAAAAATAATCGAGGGTGGTAGATTCTACACCCCCCCCCCTGGAGATACAAAAATCAAAAAAGCTTGGGGCTAATAGGGTTAACCTATGAAGAGATTTTCGAGGATCTATAAAAGCAGGACGGGGGTTTTTGTATCATTGTAATAAGATACTGCGCCGCTTTATCTATACCGGGATTCCGAAATGTGAAATGTGAAATACTTGTATCCCAAGACTTCAAAAGTCTCAACAACTGTAAAGTTTAAAATGACGGAAAATTTTTGTGCAGGAATGATGGTTTTCACAGGCGTGTGATTTGATGATTTTTTCTTTTGATTGTGAGGTACATTTAAACGAAGGCTTATGTATGATTTAGAGACGATTTTTTCCTTTCTTTGTGACTCAATTGGAATTACTGACACCCCTGTCTCGGTGACCAGGTGAGGTTTTCTTTTACTTTTATCTCACTCACCCTGTTACGATTCCTGACACCCCTTTCTCGATGACTCAACGAGAATTTCCTTTTCCCTTTCTTAGTTACTCTGTCAGAAATTTTAATACCCCGGTTCTCAGGACTCAGTGACCCTCTAAGGAGCCCTGTCTCAGTGACCCGGTGAGAATTTCTGACGCCCTTGTCTTAATTGACTCGGTGAGAATTTCTGACACCCTTGTCTTAAGTGACTCGGTGAGAATTTCTGACACCCTTGTCTTAAGTGACTCGGTGAGAATTTCTGACACCCTTGTCTTAAGTGACTCGGTGAGAATTTCTGACACCCCTGTCTCAGTGACTGGCTTGAAAATCACTGGAATTCATGCCGACGAGGTTTGTAGTTTTACAGATAACATACCTTTTACTTATTAAGTCACTAGAATGGAACAACCTACATTAACGGAAGACATTTTGGCGAATTATTGCCTAAAGATTTCACCAAATTCGCCTAAATGTCTTTCCACCAAATTTAAATTTATAGGTCATTTGCCAAAATAAATTCTCGCCAAAATTAATTGGTCAGCCCAAGCTGAGCTTTCAAATCGGCTTTTTCCATTCGCTGCGTCCGTGTTCAAAGAAGTGTTTCCCCGATTTTTCCGATTTATTCCCGATTTGACTTTCGGTTTCTTTTCGGAAAATCGGGATACTGATCGCGTTAGCTGCGCGAATATTCTTGCATCAGCAATTACCTCCCTAATAACGTGCCACTTAAATTCTTTAATCGTTTCTTGTTTGTGAAAACATTGAAATTAGCTAAGCAATAATTAGCCAGTTTTGTTCGTGTAAATTCTAAATTGGTTGGTTGGAATGTTAGAAGGACGAAGTAGTTTCATTTCACAAGGATGAGAGTTTGTTTCTTCTTCATTTCAAAGTGTACTTCAAGTACTGATTTATCATTACTTACATTCCAAAAAAATAAGATACAGCGTTTCATTTTTCAAAACAATAAAAGATGGCAGAACAGAACAGAAGACCAACGAATCTCTTCGATTTTTGTTGTGTATGCATTTTAACTTTGGACTGTTTATGCTGGCCCATTGAAAGGTAAATCGAGGTTATCTTCAATTTTTATGCCTTTATAGTTTTAACTACCTTTGGAATGTTACATTAGTATCCTTTCTTAGTCAGTTAGTTCACACTAGGAAATCTAGCTTTCAGAAAAAAACAACATCAGTCATCTACAGGATGTATTTCAACAACAAGGATGAGAGTTACCTGAATCAAGTTCGCAAGACAATTAATTAAAACTTGAAAGTTTGAAACAAAATAAAACGTGCAGCAGCCAAAATCAACCAACCAAAATTTGTCATTCAATTCCCGAGACAGCGCTTCGATTTTTAAGGCCTTGTTCATACTCTAAAGTAAAAATATTTCCGCACATGTAAATGGGTCATTGTTTAAGGTCCGGAAAAATTTCCGGGAAACAGCCTATCCGGTGGTGCGCAGATCTAAGTGGGTTCCGCCTCCCCCGTAGATCTTTTTCTTGGGAAGTTGATCTTCAAATTAGTTTTCAAGGTTGGCTTGGCTCAAATTTTTTCATCTATGGCTCAAATTTTAGGCAATTTCTCAAAGCTTTTGAAAATGTTGATTTCATTAAAAAGCGCCGGGTTATTTGTTGATGAATCACTTTAGAAGTTTTGCGGCGCATTTTTTTACTTGAAAGTCAAGTATACGATATAGCGCTTTTGCAGCATTAATCTTTGATACGCATTTTGACGGGACGCTAGTGTGACTAACTGTTAGTGTTGACCTTTTTGTAAATTGGATTTCATCTCAAAACAAAATGTTTTTTTCTCGGCCATGCCATGTCATGTGTTTCATGACACCATAATCCCAATCGAACCAATTGAACGTAATCAAACGCGATCGAATCATTGCGATTCGATTGTAAGGCGGCAATTACAAATATCTTCGTTTCGCGTCGCCCGACCGACTCCTGAAAATTGAGTAAAATTGAGTCAGAGAGTCGGTAAATTCTTCTGACTTTTTGTTTTGATGACGTTTCCTTTGCTCAAAAATTTTATTATTGCCGATTTTTGTGAGCGATTTCTAGCGCATTCGCAGCATTTTAACTTTGTTTATCATTACACATGCCATTATGTGTCAAAGGTCACAGTGTTTAAACTTCATAATCTGAAAGCACGCAAAACATGCACGCGATTGGACCTCCTGCCGCCTCAGTTAACGCCCTTTTATCTTTTACCGCCTCAAAGACCAATTTTTAGAAAACCCGAAAATTTTTACTACCAACCAAACGACCGACTCACTTTTTAGATCCAACGAGGACGTGAAATGAAGAAATTTGTGATTGCCGCCTAAATTTCTAAGGTAATCCAAATGGCCAATTCCTGGGTATAATATTCGATTGCGTTCGAGTAAAGTTAGATCGGTACGGTTGATTGTCAATTACATTTCATTAACCTTCGATTTCGTTCGATTACGATTATGTACGATGAGTTTGATTGCGATTAAATTAAAGAATTGGATCACTCTATTAGTGCTTTTTAGCGTTGGCGGCGTTCGATTTGTTCGATTGAGACCGTCTGGTCATGGCCACATTTTCTTTCCACGGGCTTATTTTTATTCATACGGGTCGTGTGTTTATTCCATAATACTCTAACTATAATTATTTTCATCTCTTCTGTCTTCAGGTGAAGGAGCTTGATGGGTGACTTTTAACTACCGACTGGCTGATCAGCAGTGCTTTGGTGGGTGATGAAAATTCATGGTTGCTGTTTTCGTCATTGAAGATTTCTTTAATATTTGTTCGATATAGCAGGAATCATTTTGATTTGGTTTGATTGATTCCATCGCTCTTGCTGGCTCTCGAGAGATTTTTGTTTATTGGAGCTTGACCAATTACAATAAGACCAATGTATATTTGTACGATAAAGTGAAAAGTAAAGCATGAAAAGAGGTAGCACATTTTGAGAGATTGTACCCTGAGATCGGGTAACCTGTATCAGTGGAGGCTAACATGCATAGCCCTCGAACGAATGACCTGGCTGGTAGAGTAGAGCTCTGCGAGCAGAGCTGCATAGATCATTGATTTGAAATTTTGCTGCTTTGATTGGTCAGCCATTTGATGGCTATGCAAGTTTCACTCGACTGATGCAAGTGGACTATACCCGACTTCACAGTATAGGTTCTAATGGCTGGAAAGCTCAAGATCATCTTTCAAACTACGCATTATTTTCTTTTAAATTTTGAAGGGAAATATAAACTGTAATATGTTTTTTGAATTGTTGATAAATTTGTCTTTGTAAAAATTTTATAGAGAGCTAATTAATTGTTTCAAAAAGTCACAAAAAGATGGGATAAAAAATAGAGTTTTTCAATCTCAATTTATTCAGATAAACTACCAGCCAAAAGGCTAATATCTTTGCTGTTGGTCATTCAGCCATAACACGAGAAACGCGTGTGTTATTTTTTGTCACTTACACTCTTTTTTATAACAACTAGTAAATTTTTTCTAAGGTTTAGATGTTCTTTTGTCCGGAAAATTACCACGGACTAGAAAGAACGAAAAAAATTGAAGGGGCGGAATTGCTGATTGAAACTAGTTTTCACCGTTTACTCCAGCAGATTGCGGATCAAAGCCCGTTTGTCGCGTTGATTTTTATACTGAAACTCGCTCTATTATTAACACTTTTAATCTAATCTTTATTCCCGTGAATCTATTAATAAACATAAACTACTTGAAAGCTATCCTAGCTAAGCTAGCTAAGCTATGTTGGCTGACCTTCCAGCGCAGCTGGTTTATTTTCTTTCAATTTGGTCTCTATTTCCTCCTTTTTATTCCTCTTTTTTCAGCTAAAGTGTAATTGATGTGAGTTTCTTTCGAAAGAAATCTTTTGCATGATCCCCAAATGTACAGTAATTACTAAACTATGAATCATGAAAATGTCACTTTTAATTGAATCGAAATAGACAGACTTTATGTTACGATTCTCTATCACTGACTCTTTTTAAAAAGCATTGATGATATTTTTTGTTGTGTTTTCAACGACGGGAATAAAAATATCAACTTTGAACTTCATCTAAGACTTCTTGGATCTTGGATGGTCGTCATGGTTTTTTTTTTTTTTTTTTTTTTTTTTTTTTTTTTTTTTTTCTTTATTGAAACATAAACACAGGGTACATTACGAACATATAATACAAAATACTACTAAACATTAATATAGTCCCTCCCTCCGCTAGAAACTTAAGTTATATCGCCAGAGGCAAGGCTATGAAGAAAGGAAAAAGTAAAACAAGGTGTGACGTGGAGAGAGCTATGGTTGTAGTAGACTAAAATAACGCACCACTGAACCTTCCAGATTCATGGATATATTCAACGACAGAAAAAATTATAGTTTGATTTAAAATTAAAGTCAAGCTTTCATCACCGTATAATAAAAACCGACAAAAATAAGAAGGGTTCAGTGGGAGGAAAATAATACCTAAGTCTTGTAGTTTGTCGAATAGAGATTGTCTCGCAAGGGAATATATAGAGCAGTGCAGAAAAAAGTGCTGAGTATTTTCAACTGAGTTAGTTCGACAACCACAAAAAGGGTCTAAAGTATCACGAAAACCATGCCTAAATTTGTGCTCGTTCAGATGACTGAACCCTACCCGAAGTCGATTTAGAAAGACTACACCTTGATTGTCAGAAACATCAAAAACACGAGATTGTTTGGGTCTCAAAAATTTTAAAATTGCATTCTTAAAGGTCTTAACAGAAGGTAGATCTCTTATATTCGCGCCCAGGACATTCCACTGTGATATGCAGTAAGGAAAAAAAGTATTACGAAAACGCTCAGTTCGTATATTAAGAGGATAAATAGGATTTCTTGTTCTTATGTTAACTGGCTCTGTAAGCCTTGCTGGCAGATAGTTACGTAAGTAAGACGGAGCCATGGTTACTTTTGTCTTCGTTGATTGCACGCTGAATAGAATCTCGATTCGTCGGCACAGCGTCGATATATGATTTCGACCTGTGCTTTTCACGGTAGTTAGAGGCAGCCTAGAAATGCCGTGTGCCGAGAAAAAGTCTTCCTTGTAAATTCACTACCAGTCTCCTTAAAAGCCGATCGCCGAACCGTTGATAAGTGCGCAGGAATACAAGAATTAATAGAATTATAAATGTGTTTTCTAAAGGATCTTCTCCAGCGCATAATTCCGTTGTAAAATACTGTGGATAAGAACTATCCTGGCCTAAATTTCTTTTCTTTAAACTTACTACTCACCAAAATGTAGGTAAGCTTTTTCCATTATTATAAGATCGAAAAAAATTTATCATATTCTCAACTTCAGTTGGTATGCCCGCAAACTTTTGGGCAGCGTTGAGAGTCTGTTACAAAATTGGTTTTCGTATCGGACGGACCTTTTGATACTTTGAGCACCTCTACAAAACAGCTATCAAGGGATCTGATCAGAATCACAGCAGAAAGATTATCAGTGAAAAAAAACAAAAAAACAAAAGTTGATTTTGGAAGAACAATTTGGTGTGAATTTTAGAAGAACTCAAAACAAAGCTATCTGTGGTTCATTAAAGTGATGGATCATTAAAAACAGAAAACCAAATAACTGGGTTATCATCACAAAGAGAGCATTCAAGTCTGGTATAAAGTGACATTTGATATTCATCGAATTTTCATCAAAGAATTTTCTTTTTGAGATCAGAATTATATGAGAATTCTACATCAAGACTGTACTTAAGTTGTAAAAAATAATTTCTGTTTGAAATTAGTATATGAGAGAGCTACATTAAGACTGTACTTATTTTGAAGCAAATATTTTCAATTTTAAAAACCCAACCATGAGAGCTACGTCAAGACTGGACTTACGTTGAAGAAAGAATTTCGTAATTTTAAAGAAACCAATTACACGTGACAGCTCCCTCAAGACTGCACTTAAGTTGATTTAAAAATTTTTATATTTTGAAAACCCAATTATATGGGAGAGCTACATCAAGACTGTACTTAAATTGAAAGAAAAATTTTCTATTTGAAATTCCAATTGTATGGGAGAGCTACATCATGACTGTACTTATGTTGAAGTAAAAATTTCTTAACTTTGAAAACCCAATCACGAGAGCTACGTCAAGACTGGACTTAAATTAAACTAAAAATTTCTAAATTTTGAAAAGTCAATTCTTTGGGATAACTACTTCACTGTAGTTAAGTTTTAAGAGTGAGGGCGAGAGAAGCGAACCCACCGAATCATTCGGAATGGGCCCTATTCCTAGATAGATACCGGGAACCTATATCTCGTGATTGGCTTGTTCGTTTACTTTCAAACTCGGCATGTGTCACCTTGATAAAAATGTCTTGAAATAATCTTATAAGTTTGTGACAATCTTGGTGATGAGGTCATCATTTGAGGTTATAAGTTCATAAAATTTACAAGAATATTTATTCAAAACTTAGATTTTCATTTATTTTATTCATTTCATTGGCGGACTTTTCCATTGCACTCGCGCACGTTCGTGCTCAGGCTCTCTGGATCGTTTAGTCCTTTTCCTTTTCATTGGCCTTGCCTTGTTTTCATTTTGGGTCAATTCAGTTCATTTTCTGGACTTCATTTTTTGATTTTTTTCATTTGCATTTGCACGTTCGTGCCCAGGTTTCATGGTCTAGCTGTGCACTCGTTTCGCCCTCATTTTCATTTGTTCGTTTGTTCGTGCCTTTTTTTGTTTGATCATTAGACATTTTTTCATTAATTAGACATTTTTCACTAATTAGACATTTTTTCATTAATTAGCTACTTTCACTAACTAGTCTTTTCACTAATTTGTCATTTTCCTACCCTAGTTTTCATATTTATTTAGTCAAATTGTCAATTTTTCTAAATTATTTTCTTTGTATTCATTGTAGTTTGAACTACAACATATCACAAATTCAATCGTGTTACAAATTTCCCTAGCTGTCCAGGGGGCTAATTGCTAGGGGGTTGGAAATTGTACTTCTGAAAACCCAAAAATAAGGTAAATATAGGCTAAAATCAGGCTATTTTAAGGGATAATAAGGGACCTTTTTTTTGACAGCTAAGAGTAACGGACGATACGCTTTGTGTATCAGCGTAATAAGAATCGATGACGTCACGACTTTCTTTGTCATGACTTCTGTTTTTGGTGAGTTTTTTGAGTTCTTCTAAAACTCATACGATACCTTAACTATTCTTCCTACAACCAAAATTATTTTTTCTATCAGGAATTGCGTTACGTTTTTCTACACGGCTATCTATCAATAATTCGAATCTTGCATCACTGATAAGGCAATTCTACTCATTTCAATATAAGTATCAAGGTAGCCATGAGTTCTAGTCATCATTTTTGATATAATCATCTATTCAACGTGATCCTATACCACGTTAAGTGTGTTTTAATAGTATCATTATCTGAGTCATTGGCGCAGTATAAATAGAGCAGCTGGATAGAGCAGTAAAATTTACAAACTTCCAAGGTCTGGGGGAAAAAACTTCTGGGAAAAGTGGCAAAGTGACAAGATAATGTTTAAGTTAGTTTTTAGTTTGGTGTTGATCGCAATATGCAGTGCTAATACTGTTCGTAAGTGGCACCGGTTCTCATCCCAACTACCTAATTCTAGAGAATCTAACTGCACTGGGCAGGTTTTGTTACCGTGCTCTACACTCCTTTGAAAAAATCGTTTACTGTAATGTCTGTTTTATTGACATCGAACCCTTACAGTGCATTTTACCTACCGACTGTTTCTGAACCTTACAATGTAGTTTGATTTCATATATTTTTTTGATGAAGCCAATTGTAAATGAGCCTGAGATATCATATCTCGTTATTTTTTTAGAGCTTCTGAGAGTTCGCAGCGTAAAATACGTGGAAACATCACAATACACTATCCATCGGAAAGCCTACACATGGACTGACGCACAAAAGGAATGCAGAAGATGTGGTGGTTACCTAGCAACCATTAATGACTCAGCAGAACATTTTTACTTCACTAACGAACTCGCGTAAGTTAAAGATTTCGGTTAGGTGAATCCAAAATACTGTCAGGAAAACAAATATATTTCACACAAACATAAATTTATGACTTCCTAGTTTAATCTATTTTTTAAAACATTATCAAAACGTCCCATCCCAAAGGTCTTTTTAAACGGCCTTCTTTTTAGCTAATGAGACAAAGGGAGAGATGAACTGAGCAGGTACCATCTAGGACAGCAAACTATCCTAGAATAAGGAAGTCACTCCACTTATCTGACTCTACCAGCTTGTGACCGCGACGCATCAAGCTCTTATAGTAACTCGAACGACTCAGGAGGACAGTGCATCCTCGCACGGTCGAACCTTACAAGTATAGGAGCCACACCTCAAAGCCTCTCCATACTCTTGTATCAGAATTCCCTTCACATGGCATGGGTAGCCCAAGCGAAGATACATTCACGTGCTAAGTAAATCACGACACCGAATGGGAATCGAACCCCGGCCTCCTGGACGCAAGCCAAGACTACACTACTGCACCTGTTAGCTAATGAGTAAAATATATCCTTGATCAATTTAGACGACTAAAGATTTCTGCAGTATGGATTGGACTAAACGACAGAGCTGTTGAAGGAACCTATCACTGGGATCGCTTTAATTTGAAGGGATTCTACCAAAGATGGTGCAAAGGTCAACCCAATAATTGGAGGAGCAGTCAAGATTGCGTTATGCTTACTGGTGGCAATAGCAAATGCTTGAACGATAGCGCTTGTCTTTCCCGAAAATTTTTCATTTGTGAAACTAATATTTTTAAATTTCTGAGTGACGTAACTGTTTGAATTTTCTATACATTGATTCTTCATAATGGAGTACAGCGGAGTCTTCGTAATTCGAACCTCTGTAATTCGAATGTCTCCTTAACTCGAACAATTTTTAGAATCCCTTCATTCAACAGTGCCTTTTAAACCTTACTCCATACTCGAAATTCCTTTAATTTGAGCAACTCTGTATTCACTGCGGGTGTTCGAGTTATGGAGACTCCACTGTATATTTATTTTTCAATTAAAGTCTGTTCCAAAAGTATTTATATCTTAAGAAACCTTTTGAACAATTTCTTAGCATGTAAAGTTGAAAAAACGAAGAAAAAAAATAAAGATGAAAAAAATTAAAGATTTGAACATTATGCTGATTTTAAATCTGTCTTCAGATGTTTCATATCTTTTTGGATAAAACATTACAGTCCTTTAAAGTAGCCCTGAATTGACCAAAAACAGCAAAAATGACCAATAAAATTCTTCTACACATAGATGATTAAACTGTGGTACTCACGGTATCTAGCACCTGATGCCAAATCTAAAGGATATCTAGAGGCGAAAGTTTAACCCTTTTCAAGCAAGAGAAATTGAAGCCACTTATTTCCCATCCAAAACGCGCAAAAAACGCGCCTTAATAATGACGGCGGATTGTATCTAGTGGTTCCTTTGTTTTGGAGGACTTTATTTTTTGAAATCTAGCGATAGATTTTAGTTTCAATTCGGCGTTTGTGTAAAAACCACACGCGGGCGTTCTGGATGGGAAATAAGTGGTTTCATTTCCCATCCAAGAGTCTCGCCTCTAGCCCTTCGGGCTTGAAACTCAATGCTTGAAAGCCCCTTTTTGATCCTACCGTGAAACATGCTATCAATTTAATTATTTAAGCGGCCGTAAAGTCTTGTTCTAAGAAAGATAGACTCAAAACTTTTAAACCTTTTATGACCTCCTTCTTTCGGTAGAAACACCACTTTATTTGGATGTTTTAAATTGTTAAAACATGTAACAGTTCAAACTATCTGATTATCACATTAATTGTTCATTCTTAACGGGTTTTTTATATACCTTTAGTTTATCAATTAGTTCATTCGATATTGACAGTATTCAGACGATCTCGCAGACATTGGTCAAGATAGCACTATCTCAGCAACTTTGGAGACGTCTATTATCTTATTCTTTATTGCTTTAGGACCCGGTGAATGGGCCATTCCATTTTATAATAATACAGGGGAATGGACGAAGATTCCCAGGGGGTAATACGAGAAGATTTTCAAGGGGGTATAAACTTATTCTAAAATTTCTAGGGGGTAGAAAATTGATTTTAGTTCTTCCACCGTCACGTTTAAGGCATGAACAAAATGTTCTTTCCAGGGGTTTCTTCGCAAGACTAATTATCAAAAAAATTTTTTTCCTCGGTTAAAAGCAATTAAGTTAAAGAAATTTGTAGAATAAACAAATTAATCAAGTACATAGCCAAGAAATAGGAAAAGTTGTTGTTTATGAAGATTAGCCAACGAGAAACGTGCATTTTGTGGTCACTTATTTTGCCATTTTCCAGAGCAGTTTTGACACATTTTCAACAAGATCTTTATTTTACTTGAGAAGGTTCGTCCACGCCCTCCTCTCCCCTCGGATTTTTAATGGAGCAGATATGTTACAAGCCAGTTGGGAAAAAGTGAAGAAAGTAAATGCCGAAAAGATGAAAAGTTTTTCATAATTGGGGATTTTAAACTTTTTTGTTTATAAAGCTCAGTGATTTGAAAGAATATAGGAATTGATAGCGCAGTTGGGAGAGCAATCGCCCGGCAAGCGAGAGGTCGTGGGTTCAATTCCCACTTGATTCGTTACCTATGAGTAAAACTGGGAAGTACATTAGAGCAGGGTCCGTTGATTCATTACCTATAAGTAATACGCACTTGATTTCACACAATATAGGAATTGTTTTTAAAGTCATTATTCAATCCGCTTAGTTTTCCTAAGGAGGAAGCGATGAAATTTTAAGGGTCTTTTGCCCCAAGGGAGATGATATCTTAGCCAATATTGTATGCGATTCAATGGTGTTTTGTGTTTGATAAGATGGAGTTAGACATAGCTGTGCTCATATTAGAAAGTAAATAAGCAAGATGGTCGATAAAGAGTAAATTATTAAAAGTTTCTCCTCGGTTAAAAGCAATTAAGTTAAAGTAATTTGGAAAAGAAACAAATTAATCAAGTAGCCAAGAAATAGGGAAAGTGGTCATTTATGAAGTTTCGCCACGAGAAACGTGCTTTTTGTGGTCACTTATTGATTTTATTTTTGACCAATCGATGCAGTATAAATAGGATTAGTGGACCCCTTAATCTACATTCAACACATTGTTTGGAGTATTGACGGATACAAAGTGAAGAAGATGTTGAAGTTAATTTTGGGTTTTGCGTTTATTGCGATATGTAGTGCAAGTACTATTCGTAAGTACTTTGGTATTTTTTTTGGAGGGGGGGGGGGGGGCTGGTGTCTCCTGGGGCGTTGTTCTTAGAATTCACTATATAAGAAATATGGTTTAAGTCGAAGGGAGATTCGTGAACCTTTTTCGATGTCGAAGCAAGTTTACAGTCGATAAGGTCCAAACTCTACCATGGCAGTTTTCTTTCCACTACCGTCATTATGGGCAACAAACTCTGCTCATTTACTATCTCTACATTGGTCGCTAACATTCTGTGTAGTTTGGAGTTGCCCTGTTTATGGTCGTGTTTCCAAAGCATGTCTTGCCATGAGCATCAGAGTCGAAATTCCAATGGATATATTAGATTGTACTTTCGGTACTCTAGTCTTCGAGGTTGTTTTTCGTAGAGTACTTGAAAAAGATTTTATTCTTTTTTTATGTAGAGCTTTTGCGAGTACGCACGACAAAAAGTATCAAGACATCACAATACACTATCCATCGGAAAGCCTACACATGGACTGACGCACAAAAGGAATGCAGAAGATGTGGTGGTTACCTAGCAACCATTAATGACTCAGCAGAACATTTCTACTTGGCTAACGAACTCCAGTAAGTCATTAATACACAACCAAGAGACTCGCGCGACCCGGCGAGAGAAAAATTGTCGCCCATCATGGTTGTGCGATGACGAAATTCTTTAAATTTAGCACACTAAAAACACTATAATAGATCTTATTTGAATTTTTTATTTTTCTAAAAAAGCGATGAATTGTTGGATTGTTTCGGGGGTATAACAATAGAAATCTCATAGAAATTCCTCGAGGGAATTCTGTTGTAATACCCTCGAAACAATCCCACAATGCATCGCTATTTTAGCAAAATCAAAAACTCCGATAAGATCTATTGGACAAAAACAGGCTTACTGCAGAAAGAGAGCCATGACATCCTCCCCCTCATGGGTCCATGAAAGAACCAAAAAGAAACCCTTTTTAGGTTTGCTTAAAATCTTGTTGCAATTTTCCCAAAGTTTGAAAGTTTTGCAGATGAATGATGAAAGATATCTAACTGAAGTTTCACTCGCAAGGAACTAATTCTATTCTACTCTTGATATTTTAGACGGAGAAAAATCAGTACAGCTTGGATTGGGTTGAACGATAGAACTAAAGAAGGAACGTACCGCTGGGATCGATACAACTCGTTGGGTGGTTACAAGAGATGGTGTAAAGGACAACCCAATAATTGGAGGAACAGTCAAGATTGCGTTATGCTTACTGGCAATAGCAAATGTTTGAACGATCGCGCTTGTCTTTCCCGAAAATTTTTCATTTGTGAAGTTAATGTTTATAAGACTTTGAGTGTCCAAACTGTTTGATTTTCATATCATTTTTTCATATTCATTTTCTGTATTTCAATATTTTTGTGTCATATCATTTCCATTCCCCTATAACTTCTTCTTGTATGCAATATATTTTTTAAATAACAATTTATTTCTATTTTGTTTTTCACTTATCCCAAACGCCACATGTTGAGAAGGAGGCCTCTCGCACCAAGAGTCACCCTCACCACCTTTTTCAATTTACTGATGAGCGTGCTACAACCTTTTGTGAAGCGCTATCTGAATCATAAAAAAGTGAAGTAAGGGACTGGGTTCGAGTTTTGCCTTTAATGACACCCCTCGTCACATTTTGTACAAATTTCCAATATTTAGACCTTTTCATAAATTACGTTACGAACATCACTTGCCTTGTTTTGAAATTATGTGCCATGGTGATTAACTCCCAGCGGATTTTATCAAAACTACTTAGTCGGTCAGCTAGACAAAATTTTGGGCTCCGGAGAGGGAGTAAGCCTAAGGTGGTTTTTTATTATCCTTAGGCATCCTAGTTATGGAATTAGTCGGGTGGACTGGTCAAATTGGTAGCTTAATATGCTTTTCAGGGCCAAATGTAGGGTTCGTTGGTCAAAAAATGTTGTAAAATTTTAATGGTTTTTGGGGGTCGGGCAAACTTGTTTAGGCCATAACTTTTGATAAAATTGTTCTTTTTACTTCAAATTTGAAGGAGAACTTCATTTTGGTAAGTAAAATCAGAATTTAAAATATTTTTCTCAAAATTGGACTTTCAGGACCCATGGCTGGCCCCAGAAGGCCGACTTGGGTCAGAAAATGAAATTTTTGTGTCTTGATCGATGCTTGGGGGGTATACCCATATAAAATTAATGAAGGATACTGAAAATGCTTTAAAAAAGTTCACACTAGGGTACTAAAACATAAAATAATGTACAAGACGACAAGTTGGCCTCTCAAAAAAGTAGGGCGGGGAAGATAGAACAAGAAATTTCAAAAATTTGCTTTTTTCGCTACTTTTGGTAAAATCTGACAAAGACTTGATGCGATTGATTTATTAGCTTCAAATTTTGAGAAGGACTTCATTTCAATAGAATGGAATCATAAAAAGTGAAAAAAAAATTAAAGGGGCCTCGGGGACCTTCAACTGGCCCCGAGAAGCCGAAAATGGCCGACGACTTTCCTTTCACCGATTTGGTCATATTAAGTGTTTGAGCTGGTTTGAGACCAATTTGAATGATTAAATGTTATTAAAATATCGTAAAAATAGTTTCTAGCACTAGTATAATTAGCAAATAAAATAAAATTGGTTACCAGCACAATTTCAACAAGACGACTTAAAGTCGAAAATTTCGCATAATATTTGAACATCAACGACGAAGACGCGTGAAACGTGACTCCTGCAGCATAATGGATTTTGAATGAAGCGTTACACAAAATATACACATTTTATTGTACACAAAGGTCGTAGATACCCTTTTCTTATGAAAAATCTCAATACATTAAAAACAAAAAGATTCCTAAAACATGCGACTAAAAAATTCCTTTTTATAAGCGTAAAAAAGATCTTTTAATTGGGTTCAGAATAAATCAGAGAACTGCAATATACTTGAGAAAAATAATTTTAAAATTTTTTGAAAATGAAGAAAAGAAAAAGAACTTTCCATTCTTTAATTGATGCCAGAAACTTCATTTTGTGCTTTGATAACAAGTCACTTGTGATAAGACTTAATTCTTTCACTTGCGCAAAGTTTATATCAACTTCTTTCTATAACCAAAAGAATTTTCTAAAATTGAGAAAATAGCTACAGTAGTCAGAAAAATCTGTTGTATACTATCTTCGCTTTCTGATATGAATGATGGCGCACCACCATCAAAATTATTGGGCTTTTCCAGAAAAAATTTGAATATTGCAGAATATTGTAGGGGGGGTTGGAGGATATAACATTTTTTTGAAATTTACCCTGTGACTTTTGACCCACAGACAGCAGGTCTAACCCTCTGACAAGCATCAGTTGACTCCATGGACAATCAAAACTACCCTAAAACAGAGCAAAATTACCCCAAACAGAGCAAGTTTACCCACCCACCGGACAAGGCAAATTTTGTAGATTTTTCACTAACCCCCCCCCTAGACACTATATTCTCCACCCCCCCATGTATAGGCATTTTCTGGAAGAGGCCATTAAAGGCAAAAAGCAGTTGAGTAGTTGAGCTCAAGCTTCTGAACTAGAGAATGGCAGGATAAAATCTAGCCAACTTTAAGCTTTAAAGAAATAATACTCCTTGAGATTAAAATTTTCCCAAAGTTCAACACAAAAATCCATATAAAAATATATTAACTTAAGTCTGTATGACTTCGGTCAAGATAGAATATGAGGATTTATTTACCACCTGTCACTCCAATTTTCCCACCACATACTAATTGACTAAACCTCACTAAAAGTGATGCAATTATTTTCTGATGCTATAATAGACCTTTAAAATTAATCATTTCTAGCTTGACCGTAAATCTTTCAAAATCATAAAATAGATATTTACACACCAGTGAAAGTAGTAAGTGCTAAAAACAGTAAAAGAATCAATATTATACGTAATTGATTAATGGCCCTTCTAGAAAATCACAAAAAAGAATCCTTTATGCTCTAACTGCATACCATTAAAACAAACCCAATCTCTTGCTGGTTATCCCGTAAAATATATATATAGGGGAGAGATTCCAGAAAAGTATCAAGAACCTTAGTGCGGATATGGGAATCTCATACAAAACAACGGTACCACTGGAGTTTTTAATGATTCAAAATGAAAATTCTGATTAGCAAAAGAGGTATCAACAATCAAGATCGATGAAGTTTGATTGAAGCTCAATTAGTTTGATTTATTACCTTGGTTGCCCATTCTTGTTACACTCTGATGGCTTATTAGTAGACACCAACGCTAAAGCTTAAAGAGCAGGCCAATATCTATCATCCCATCGGCCAAGCGATGTCAATCGAACTGTGTGATTACCGAACCAAATCCAACAGTCATCGAACCAAGAAATTCCGGTTAGTTTGATTGATGTACGATGTGTTTGATTGAGCTGGTTGCGCTAGCAATAACTGGAATCATTTGAGCTACAAAAACACTGATCGAACTTAATCGAACTGCAATGTAAGTAATCAAACTTTATAATCAAACATCAAACTGAAGATTTTCCGGCAAAGTTCGATTACTGCTAGATTAGGTTCGATAATCGAACACCTATCGTTCGATTTCGTTCGATGAAATAGTTCAATTACCAAAATCGGCTTGATAGGGTTCGGTTGATCATCGCCTGGCATCGGGGAGGAAAAGCTGGAACCTTTACTTAAACCAAACTCATCGAACACCAATCAAACAATCAAACTTCATGAGATAAAAAACTGTCATCAAACTTATATAATCAAACTAATCAAAAAATTGTCTTACCAAATTAGGCTCAGTAATCGAACAGCTAAATCGTTTAATTTCGTTGGATAGCTCGACAGTTCGATTATGAAAATAATTGCTGAATTTCAATTGACATGATTTCTAGGAAATACATGGTCATGGAAAAACTTGCTAAACCAGACTGTTTGTCACAACTGGTTAATATTTAACACATAACTATCTGGTGAAAAAAGGAAAAAAAGATCATACCTGTGCTGTTTGTAGTTTCAGTAAAGAAGAGGGTTCTAGTGGGTTTTTATGTGTGAGTGTTGTTGTGTGTAAAATTAACTCTTTTTGTACTACGTACTGAGTATTATCAATTTATTGGTGCATTCACTAACTACACAAACATAAAATACTTAGTAGTAAACGAATAATAAACCTCTAAATACTCTACAAAAGACCAGAAAACATGATAAAAATTTATACAGGTAAAGTTTCAAAGAGGCAAAAGCATACGTGCAATCAAGCAGCCATTAAAAAATTCTCATGATGAAGATAAATGTTTACAAAGGCTTGGTTACACTTCTTGCACTAGCGTATTTTAATTATTAAGAAAAGCGCTGTTTTTTATCTTTGTGAGTGAGTCCACTTCTAGAACATTGGCCGTAGTACGCCCGCAGCCAAACGCCCACGCCATAATTTGCGCCCCAAAAATTTTCTCGCCACACACACACACACACACATAGAAAGACGATCGTAATACTTTCGCTATGCGAAATTAACAAAAGAGATCTTTATCGTCATCAAAATTATCATCTTCACTGACTTCCATATCAATGTCACTTTCCTCATCGTCACTCTCATCAGTTTCATACTCACACTCATCATTATCGTCCTCGTAATCAATTTCATTCTGCTGGTTCCTCATTCAATTGGAAGTTGTCACATTCATGGTTGGTGCAAGCATCCGTACATTTGAGGGAGTTATCCACACAAGGGCATGATCCACGGACACACTTCTTTAAACACGTGCAAAACATCATTTCCAGAACTTCATCTGGAGCCGGGTTCACCTTGTTCCACGAAATAGTGAGATCACCTTCGTCATTCTGGTCCCAACCAAAATCAACAGGCGATGGGATGATAGGGTGACTTAGCAACGAGTTTCTCCATATGTAAACTCGATAGCAAGCACGTAGACTGTGTTGCCTTAGGCTGTCAGCGCATGGTGGGATCATTTTGGGGTCGAGATGACCATGTTTTGCAGTGTACATTTTGTAACGAACGTTGTTTGTGTTCGTTTCTTTGTGCCATACATATCGCAAACAAAACTTTGGATGGTATTGAACTGTGCTTCGGTTAACTCTGGTGCATCTCCAAAAGTAGCAAATAGGTTGATGTATTGATCGTCATTCATCATCGTTTTTAAAGGTTTCACTTTGCCCTTGCCAGCAAAGGAGCTGATCGTATCGCACCCAGTAAATCCATGAAGACCTAGGAGTGCTCTCGAAACCCTTTCTACATCTTTGACGTCGTATCTTGTCTTAAGAGATTCCTTGATACCTTTTAGACTGATTATCCTGGTTTTACTTTTGACGCCAGTTTTCATGTGAATCTCAGCTTCAATTTCAGTTGCAAGACCAAGAGCAATTAATAGAACGTCAGTATCAGGTGTATGGATGACTATTTTCTTGAAAGATCTTTTTGATATTTGTTTCGTGTGAAAGACCAGGCGCGTGTCTGCCTCCTCGTGGTTGCAAGCTGATGTTGGGTCTTCAGTACCACCGAGTTTAACACAGATTTCTTCATATGCCACATAAACTTGAGTATTCCCAATGCACTTTCTATTCATAAAAAAAAAATTTAATGCCTCAAGGGACATAATCACCATTGGTAATTGTTTGAATACGAGGCAAGTGATGTTCGTGACGTAATTTATGAAAAGGTCTATTGGGAGGGTTATCATGGGGGTCTGTGACCGAAGACAATAATCATTGCTTTCTTTTTGCGTAGAGAATGACATATTGACATTTGACAGAAAAATAAGAAAAGAAAAAGACTGATGTTCCCAGCACATTCATAATGAAGGTTACATTTTAATTAAAAGAAAAGGCGGGATGGAAGATTTATGTCATTCAGATCCATCAAAGACATTCGAAGGCGGGAAACATGTAATTCACAGGTCGCCTCCGTACATTATATATATAATCACAAAACAGTTTTACGTAATTGGCCATTATCCGTGTATTAGTTCCCGTTTTTTTTAAGTACAGGCATTACGGATTTCCATTAATTGGCAACGTGCTAAATAGAAGTAGATTAATTGCTTGATTTCATAAGCACATTTAGGCGAATGATTTGCAAGTGACATCTAAATTAGAATATCGAGATTTCTTTCGTTTCTGGAGCATTAAGCCTTACTAGACTAAACGTCTGATTATGGAAACCTGGCAATAGAACAAAATGTCGGCTTTCAAAATTTCCATTCATATTAGATTCTGAAGATTTGTTGACAGGAGAAGATGTTGAAAAGGAATTGTTCATTGTGTGGCGTCTCTTATAAATTTTACAAATCAAATGTTTCTTATAAGGTAAGACAAACACGTAGGCGAGTAGTCACATCGACATGTCTGAATACCTTTATAACAAGAGTTGATTATGAACATCTGATTTGCTATTTTCTTCAACTTTCAGTAAAGAGAAGGAAGGGAGTTCCTACCGTGGTTCGGAGACTCCATTTTAAAATTCCATTTGATAATCATTGAATAAGCCTACTTGTTGACGTTGGATCTCTTATACAACATGGCTAATCCGATTCAACATAATGAGATTAATTGCAATCAACAAGAGAATGGAAATTTATGTGAAGCTGCTGCATTTGGAGATATCAAAACCATCAAATACTTGGTTAAGAAACAAGGCATTGATGTCAATACGGCTGAAGAAATCTCTGGTAGTACTCCACTGATTTGGTCAATCATCAATTCTAAAGTCAAAGTGGCGAAACTTTTGTTGAGGATGGGAGCTGATATCCATTCTGGATCTTTCAACGAAAAGACGGCTTTTGATTGGGCAGAAGCTAACAATGACTCAAAAATGTTAAGCTTATTACAGAAAAATGAAGCGTCGAAAACAACCTTTAAACTCTTACCAAACATTCTCCGCAAACTTGGCATTGGTCATGGTGGTCAAAAGGCATTGAAAAGTCCAACTGATTCAATTCACACGGCAGCCGGCCGACGAAACAATTACACGTTGAAAACACTGTTGAAGGAAAACTCTGAAGATATCAATACTAAAAACACTAAAGGTGATTCTCCCCTACATACAGCCATCAAGAGCCATCGTATAAGCACAACAAAGTTTTTACTTGTTAGTGGCGCTGATATGAGTGTTCGAGACGAGGAAGGTTTTCTCCCTCTACATGTTGCTGTTATAAACAATAAAAACAAAAAATGTGATGAGATCCTTAAAAATATGGTTATGAGGGGAGCTGATATAATGGTACGCGATGCGTCAGGAAGGAATGCGTTGGATATGGCATTTCTAAATGACGATTTGAGAAGTGTCAAAATCATTTGTAAATCTCTACCACCAAATACAACACATCTGCTTGATGTGTTTGGCCACGCTATAGGCAACGACTCAGTTGAGCTGATGCAATTATTATTAAAACGGTGGCCAAGAGGTGTCAAAGATGAGGATGGGAACTCACTTTTACACATGGCAATCTTGAAAGGGAATTTTGAAATGGTGAGCGAAGTCGTCAACACTTTCGACGTTAGTACGACCAACAATAACGGTGACACACCGTTGCATTTGGCTGTCTCTAAAAGATTAAACGAAATTGTATGTCTCTTACTTCACAATAACGCTGACGTCAACATGCAAAATAACCAAGGTGAGACGCCTCTTCACACAGCCGTACAAAGTAATTTACTTATATTCATTTTACTGGTCGATAAATGTGATAACACGCTACAAAATCATGATGGAGATACTGTTTTTCATCTAGCAGCTCGACATGGGAAAACTGATTTTATCGATCTCATGGTTAAAGAAAATAAACCTTCGAATGACCCATACTCTTCAAACCATGACGTCAGCAAAACGTCACAATTCAAAAACATTTTGAATCACCGAAACTGTACAGCTTTACATGAAGCTTGCTTTGGTAATCATTACAAAACTGTTGAAAAACTTTTAGATATAGATATTGAGAGTGATATTAAAAATTGTGAAGGAAAAACTGCTCTTGATATTGCAATATCAATGGATCATTTAAGTCTTGTATGTCTATTCAAAGGACAAAAACTCTGTGGAAATGGGCTAGCAACATTTTTATGTACTGTATGCTATGAAATCCCAACCTCACCGAACTTCATTTACAAATGTCCGAACGGGCATATCTATTGTAGCGCGTGTGATACTAAGGATAAATTTTTACAATGTCCGCAATGTGGAATTCCTATTAGAAAGAAACTGCGGAATAAAGATGCTGAAGAGAAGTTAGCAGTTATGTTCCCAAATGCTGCTGTGGAAGGGAGAGTGGATTCCTTTGAATGCTTGTTCCAGTATAATTAATTTCAGTAGTGAGAATGATAGACTTCTTCATAACTCGAGTGCACGGTACTCAAATACTTCAATAGTTAACCCTTTCAGGACGAGAAAAATGCACTTTTTGAAAATAAATTCAAAATATTTCGCACGACGTCTCGCGTCTATCGTTTTAGTGAGTACGGCGCCTCAAATAATCTTACTCAAAATGTCCTGCTCTTTCCAACGGTAGCTAAACGAGCTTTTTGGGAAGGCTTAATCCTCGAGATATCCTTGTTTGAGAATGGTCATCAACATTGGCCACTCCGTGGATTTTGCGTCCAGAAAGGGTTAAGATGCTTCTTTTTCTGGAGGATGTTTTTTTGTATTTTCTCTCTATATAATATTGAAGTCTTAGTAACGATTACCCAAGTATTTTTGTTTTCGAGCAATATATGGATAGAGACGAGTTTATGTTTGTATAAAAATTAAATTTGTATGTTGATCGCGTATATATATATTGGCCTATATTAATAGCCGTAGTCTGTATGTGTGTTTGTTTGTGTGTCACTTTCGTTTTCGCACGCAATGTTTTGTTCTTTTAAAAGATGACTTTTGCTTCTTGCTCCACAAATGTGTTAAATCAGATTCGCGCCGTTTTATAAGTTTGTTTTGATTGATAGATTATAATTTCTGCCCAGACGTGCCCGAGGCCGCCTCTTGTGTTTTTTTCTTTTTTTCTCTCTATTCTTTTGTTTTATGTTTTCGAATGTGATTAACGACCTTATTTGATTTGAGACATTCGAATTCGTTTCAAAACAAAACAAAAGCAAATCTTTCAAACAAAATCTGTTTTAGAAAAGAACAAATTTAAAACATTTAAAACATAAGAATCACAAGAAAAGTTTGTTGGAACAACTAAACAGCAATATTAACAATACATTCGAAAGGCGGTAAAAACAAGAGATCTTTCTTCGTAAAAAGGGACTTATAAACATCTATGTCGATAATTATATTGCTGTAAATCTAAGTCATTCATTGTTGAATTCGAAAAGTTATGACAAAGGTTTATAAAAAGCAACATAAAATTTCGCTATCACGCTTTTCTAGCTGCGTGTCCTAGCTGCCTGACTTTCGGCCCTCGGACCCTTAGCGAGACTAAAGAGAAGAAGAAACAAGCGAAATTTTGTGAAGTTTACTTCCCTTATTGGGACTAATTTGATTAAATTTCTATCTTTCTGGGGGTAAAAAGTTGAATTTTTTCCCCTATTTTTACCGACTCTTAGTGGGACTGAAGTTAGATTTTCTGATTTTTCCATCCCTTACAGGGACTGCCATTTTTAAAAAGGCATCCTTAAGAACGGCTCATGCCCGTATCCTTCTCTTGCCTAAGTACTCACGGGCTGCCCTTTTTCGACGAATCTCGTGTCATGTCTATAATTTCACTCCTCTTATCTTGACATCAAAGTTTTCCTAATCATCAACAACTACGGCAAATGTAAAGCGAGCGAAGCGAAAAAAAAATCTAATTGCAAAGCCTTTTCGGACGTCGCAGGTCGCCGGTATGGTATAGTTTGAATAACGCCCTTTCTGATCATTCTTGCAACAATTTAAAAATCTTTTTCAAAATATGGTTAAAAAATACGTGACCTGGGAGGGACAGAGTCAAACTTTGAAGAGAATTTTTCCCTTTAATTTTGACTTCATCGTATTTTAAGCCAGCTTCCCAACATCCAAAGGACTTTAAAATGCGTTCAGCAACAGCTAAACCGGCGTGCGACGCCGGGTACCGGCTAGTAATTGTAAATAGGATATCGCATTTGAGAAAAACGACATAAATCAATTTATCAATGATTTCAGTTCGTTCCCATTGGGCTATTTGATCGTACCAAGGTTTTGAAGGTTTTGATGTTTTTGACAGTGGTCCCATAATAATTCAACCCTTAATGAACGTGGAACCCTTTATCTCGCTCTAAAGGGTAGAGGGCGTTTCAATTTTACTCTCAGGTTCCTAATAAACACCCCCGCTTGTTAATTTTTCGATTTTTCCAACTCCTCTGGCCTTATTAAGCCTGTTTATTTTTGAAACAAAAGTCCTTTCTTTTACTCTAAATAGCCGCAGGTTCTGGTCTGGTTCTGGTATACCTTAACCACCAAAACTTAGTTAGCCCTAATTTTAGTCACCTCGTCAAAATTTAGTCACTAAGGGCCGACTAATAATTAAGTTTTGGCCATTTCTAAATTTTTAGTCGGCCCAAATTTTAGTCACCAAGCCAAAATAGTCACTTAGGGCCGACTAAGTTTTGGCCGATAAGGTAATTACCTTCTTTTAGGGGTAGTTAGAGGTACAATTCCCAACCCCTCGATAATTAGGCCCTGTTTATTAAAATTTGAGATTTTTTACAGCCCCTCGTTTATTCCGACCCCCCCTGTTAACTTAATGAGGCACCTGAGAGTAATCACGTTTGTGACGATGAGAACCGTTCAGACTCCAGTACACAATTCTTTTTATAAGAACAAACTATATAACAACATAAGGCTTCGATGACCAAAATATTAAGAACCTTAAGTTAATAACATTTTTTTTAAGCTTTACAGCTTTTACTCTAAAACACCCGATTTCTTAGGAAAATGGATAAAAACACTCACATAAAGAACATGTTTTAGGAACATTTTCAGGCTTAATTCTCAAAAAGTTTAGAACAAATTTTTGGGTGCTCTTATAAAAAAGGCGAAATCCAAACCACTAATCAATCAAAGGTTTCGTTTTTCAGAAAGATTGGATACAAAGAATGAAGTTTCAAGGAAATATTTCAAAAAGTCATTAAGAAATCACACACCCTGTGAGATCCTGTGTATACAATACTCTATGAAAATAGCTCAATTTACTAACTTCCTGGAGATTACTTATAATGTCATCATATTCTGTAACTGTCACTTCAGTCATCTTTTTCTCTCTGGTTACTCCATAAACTCACATCTTTCAAGACTTTTTTCATATGTTCATTCCTAATCTCATAACAGATCATTCCTTCAATGTCGAGTGGATTTGGCTTCCAGACTTGTCACCCAACTCTCCAAATCCAATAAAAACAACCCTGGTAAAAATGGGTTTTCAGAGCTTATTTTGAAACATTTCATATATTTTTGAAAAGTCTTCAACCTTTTGTCCGGGATTGTATAAGAACATAAGGCTTCGACGGCCAAAATGTTAAGAACAAGTTAAGAACATTTCTTTATGGCTTTATGGACTCAAAAGCAACCGATTTCTTAGGAAAGTGGGTAAAAATGGACAAAAATGGACAAAAATGACGAAATTAGGAACATGTTAAGGCTTAAAACTCAAAAAGTTAAGAACATCCCTAGGCTTCAAAATGTTCTTATAAAAAATGTGAAGATCTGACCTGGTCAAAACTGCGTTGCTTTTTGTATGAAAACAAAAGCGAAAGCAAATGGGTACTAATGTTTGATTGGCTTTTGGTTTTAGCACTCAAAAGCTCATTTAATATCCATCCCAAATCTGGGTGAAAAAGATCAAAGTTTGGTGCGCCAACCTTGGTAGATTCTCTTACATAGCCATGACCTTAATAATGAATATTTCTCACCTGGTCACACTATACTGAGATAGGGTTGTATATCCCTACTGGCTAAGAGTTTTTTTATCAGTTCCCGAGACATTTGTTGCTAACTGAGTTTCAGTGTTAGACCTACTTTAAGGGAACTAATTTTCGCTGGAAATAATTTACGCTTTTTTCATGGTTTTGTCGAAAACCACGAATATTAGAACCCGCTAATTACAAATTCGGCCATTTTTTATCAAAAAAATTGAAAATTCTAAAGAAAATGACAGAAATGTGTCCAAAATAGGGCAAAACTGAGAAAAATAATTCCCACGAAAAGCGATTTTTAGGAATTTTTTTCATCTGCAAAAATTAGTTTCTTCTAGAATAAGTTCCCTTAAGGTAAATTCAGTAACTGAAAAGTATCCATTTAAAGCTAGGTCAGTGTTAAACAAAAACAAAAACATCATATTCATCCATCACTGAAAAATGTCATTAGGGAAACGACCTTAGTTTCACAACATGTTTTGCGTGATTTTGTAACGAAATGCAACAAAACAGGAAGAAATTGCCAGGATATTTACTAAGAGAAGTCACATAGTCATGATCTATGATCCTTTTGTTATGAAATTTGAAAGTTTATTTAGAATATAATAAAAATACGTGAATTTGGTCATGCTAACTTTCCAGAAGGGAAACTCAATGAGTGTGTTATACATGTTATAAGTATGTTATACACATGACTTCTCGTGCAATACTCGATTTTTATTCGTTCCGATATTTTACCGATATTTTTCCTCACCTAAAGGCTCGGAAAAATATTACGGAAAAATCTCGGAACTCGTAAAATATTTCTATTATTGCTATCGAAGTCATGTGATAACTAGTACATTTTCTTCGGCGCTTTCTCTTTCTCCTTGCTGTTGTTTTTTGTTCTAATGCTGTTTCAAAGATTTGTGATCAACAGTTTTTTTCTCAAACACCTTTTTCTTTGCCTGCCTGGGGAGTTCAGGTGTAATTCCAAAAAGTCCATCGTCTTGATGGTTGCTTAGTGAAAAGTTTACTCTAAATTTAACGATACCTTAACCCTATTTTTCCACCACCCTGGCGTTCTTTAGCAGAAAAAAGTTTCTGACACTCTGAAAAGACTGGTTATTTCAATCGCTCCGAATTCGCTCTCTCGATAATGCTGACCTAAAACTATTCGATAACCTAGAGAAGTTATACAATCAAACATCCTTGACCTTCCAAGAAGTGATGACTTCAATCCATGTTTTCATCTTTCAATTTTCAGATCTTTGGCTCACAACTTCTCGGGAAGAAGCCCATGGTGGAGTATAACCGAAGGGTAGAAGCAAATCTTAAACCTTTCCCGGGAAAGAGGAAAGTTTACAAAAACCCACTTCTACCATGTACGAATGAAGAAAATTACCTTTTCTTCAGGGTGTGGTGGTCTTCACTAATTGTTAGTTCTCGTCGCAATCAGTATCATCATTGTTAATTTACAAGTCATCGCCTTTAGATACATTACATAAACACCAGGTAAGCCTTAGCACGAAGACACTGGACATATACGCACAGTTTGTCAATTCACATGAATTAAAGTTCCTCCACAGCTGCTATTATTTGTTATTAATTTTATTATATCTGTAAGAAAAAATGGATGATTAACATTCATAACATTCTCATCTTCTTCCATAGTGGCGGTTAATCAATTTGCTAATTTTGCCTAAAATCACCGAATTGGTCAAATTTAGTTCCCGCCAAAGTTAGTCTAAAGCTTTGCAGATGATAGACCTTATCAGAGTTTTTGATTTTTCTAAAACAGCGATGCATGTGGGATTGTTTCGGGAGTATTACAGTAGAATTCCCTCGAGGAATTCCTAAGAGATTTCTATTGTAATACCCCCGAAACAATCCCACAATGCATCCCTTTTTTTAGAAAAATAAAAAACTGAGATAAGATCTATTACATACAGAGTGAAGCAAACAAAATATACTTTTCATCTTAAATTTGAATTTATTCTCAATTATCTTTTCTAGTTAGCAACAAATTGTTTTTGCTTGCTGAGATTAGCTACAAAATTACAGCATTCGAAAATTTGTTCCTCAGATTTTGAATATGTAGCCAGACTCTGAATTTAACCACTGCAAAAACAAAAACGTAACAAATTAAAAAATATCTAAACCTACAAAAAACATTAGTTTATCTACAAACAGAAAAAAATATCTAGTAAAAAATTCTTAACGCATCAAAAATTGGAAACGATCTCAGATGTACAAATAAGTCAGGCATCATTTTGATGCACCGACAGTTGTTATAATTCATTTATCCGTAGATATAAACAAATTGTTTCGTTCAACTTTAATTCAACCACCAACAGCCAACTACACTTTAACTTCTTTTGTGAAACTTGCATTTTTAAACATCTTAAAATAATTCATATGAATTTGGGAAACGCACTTGTTGCCATTTGTTTAGATACTCTTCGATGTGTGCAAATCCAAGCTTTTGTACCATCTATAACAATAAAAAGAAATTTTCGAAACTAAATAATTTTGAAAAGGTTTTTGAAGTTGACTCTCGCTAATTCGAACTCGAACGGGAAAATCTTATTTGATCGAATAACAGAGAGTATTTTAAGAAAGTTTTATTCCTGACGGGAGCTGAGAATAAGTTCGGATTATAGAAAGATTTGAATAATAGAAGTCTAGCCAGAGCCTACTGTAGTTAAATTTTGGAGAGGCTTGCTGGTAAGGGTCTTTCCCGTAATCTTTTTAAAATCAAGATAAAATCCACATGAGACGTGGCTGATAAGAAAAGTGCAGCCAGATCATTTTCTGTCACCGCTACTCGTTGAAGAGCGTCACCAATAAAGGCTTTCTTTAATAAAAAATAACCTCTACAAAGAACAAATATATATTGCTTCTCGCGTCCTCAACTCGAAAACAAAGTTTGTCCCCTGTTGCAAAGTGCTTAAATCGACAAGAAAAACAAACCCCCGCGCAGTTAGACTTCGCATCTATAATGACAGCATCTGCACCTTGTACAATCGAGGGAGAACAGACTTAAGTCTACTTCTGGCTGAATATTTCAGTGAAATAGGCTAGAAGCACTTTATGTTCCGCCTAAGCAAAGCATAAAAATTATAACTGCCATATACTTTCTGGTTCATCGAGCTTATGAAAAACTTTAAGTGAACCACCGGGTTACCTCGATCACTTTGCTGGCCATTTCTTTTGTGTGTCCGTTTTCATCGATATGATTCAAGAGGGCTTTCAACGCTCGTCCGTAATGACCATGTGCCACGCCGTGTCTGGCACTCAACAATTGCATCTACAAAAATTTATAAAGATTGAGTATAATAAAGCAAAAAAATCATAAGTTTAAGTATAAAACACGTAACATAGTAGAAACCTTGTAAAAAGAAAATTGGAGGTCGCAATGCTGACCTCATCATTCAACTAGATATCAAAGGGGTTATTTTTGTGGACCTTAATACCAGATGAATTTGTTGAAAATCAGTTTTACTAAAAAAAAATTTCAACAAAATTTGAACAAAAATTTGACTTTTGTTATCCTAATTTTCGTAGTGCTGGAAAGTATTTAAACATTTTTTTTCTCGATCTTTGAGAACAACATCCGACTGTGCGTCTTTGTGCAGGAAATTAAAAAGAAGATCTAAACTACTAAACTATCAACTACAAGAACTTATTTGCATAAAGCTCAAAGTACACGCTCAACAAGCGATTTTTACCTGAAATTGCGCCAATTTCTCTTACAGAGTCGAGCATCGTCACATTTTGGGGACTAAATTTCATACTCTTACTGTTTTCTGACTCACTGCTTTGGCAGCATAATCAAAACACCCAATGAATAGTAAATCGTAGGAAAAGCCTACCTTAGCGTCAGACGAATCAACAAACTTCGCCAAATTATGATAACATTCGTTCAGCCGTTCGACTAGAAAAGAACACATGAAACCAATATTTAAACGTTAATTTGATCATTTCAAAGTCGCCCTTACAGTAAATTTTCATTAAAAAGGAGTGAACTTTGAATGATGAGACTATTGGCGAGCGACAGAGTACTCTTTTCCTCTTAATCTCCTTCAGGGTTATAAAATTAAACTCACTCTCTGAAAGATTCCCAAATACTTTTCAATTCAAACGGTTACGATTTTACAAAATCCAGACCAGACCCAGAACAAGACTAAAACTTAGTCAAAACTGACCCAAATTTTGGAAGAAATTCTAGGGGTCCCAAAAATATCAAATATATTTCACTCTTGAGATAGGTTTGCTATTTTTTACTCAAGTCCCAGATATATTAATCAAATCACTGACATTAATAAACTACTTGTAGTGGTGCATATCATCAATTCAACCACTTACTTGAGAATTCAGCTTCCTCAGTGGGGACTTCTAGAAAAATAAAGAGAATTTATTATCTAAAAAGATAAATTTACACAGACTATAGTCAGTGAGTTTGGAGACATTTGTATAATTTTGTTTTCCTTTGGAAGGAATATTTATTGACATACCTGATTGTCTTGCTTCAAGTAACCCATCTGATATTGCCAGTCCCTAGAAAAGTTAAGTTGAAGTCCATCAACTACGTGTACAGTAAAACCTCAGGACAGTTTAGATGGCGGACATCTCTGATTAGCGGACATTTATTTCATTTTCATACATACATACATACTTTAGATTAGACGCTATCGATGTGATCAAAATATTAAATATTCATTCTACGATTTTTGCGCATTGTTGATGTGCTTGAGCATCTCAATTTAAATGATGCGGTAAGTCCCATACCTCTTACTTAACCATTATACGGAACTCACTGGTATGACGTCATATGACGCGCAAAAGGGGGAAGCAATTACCGATTTTAGGGCGTTCATTTAGAACGCAATGAAAGAAAGAAAATTGATAGCAATTAATATATTCTTGAATGGGAGCTTACCAATTTATAAGTTGCATTGATATAAGATGCTTTTTCCTTATCCATTTGCCTGCAAAATAGAAAGGAATATTCAATGAAAGTAACCTGAAAATTATATATTTTTCAATAAGAGGATTTAGTGTAATATTTACAGTGAATTCTCGCTAATTCGAATTTTTATTTTCCGAATCTTTATATTATTCAAACTAATTCTCAGTCGCCGTCAAGAATAACAAGTGATACTTTTATGGACCTGGTTATGCATTTAACACATATATAATTGAAATGCTCTTGAAATATTCTTTCATATTCAAGACTTCGTGAGCAAAAAAAACACCTATCTATCTACCGGGTGCACCAAAAACAAGCAACATGCTGAATGGACCTACCTAATGATTAACATCAGATGAAAATAAGAAAAAAGTGACAATAATTGTACAAAAATTCAGAATGGAAAATTTAAGCTTGTGTGTTGAATAATGTAAAATGGTAAAAAGGAACTTCCCCAAATACGAAAATCACTAAAACCATTCAGGCCCGAAAAACCTTTTAAGCTGTTTTTGGTCCAAATTTGCCCGAAAGAATTTTCCTTAAAAATCTGGCTCCGTCACATTTTGGGCATTGCCATTTTGCATCATTGTGCAAAAAATCAGAAAAAAGTAATGACAGGATTTTGCACAAAGTCCAAAAAACCCTATTTTTAGGAAATTTTTGGCCCAAATTTGCCCAAATAAATTTTTTCTCAAAAATCGGGCTCCGTCACGTTCTGGGCATTGCCATTTTGCATCATTGCGCAAAAAATCAGAAAAAACTAATGAGCCAATCCTGAGAAAAGCTGGTAACAGACGGGCGGACGGACGAACGAACGAACGGAGTGGACATAGGTTAATTTATAGAACCTCCACCGGGGTACCCGGAGGTAGGTCCAAAAAGTATACAGGTTTTTTGTCGAGATATTGTGAGTTTCAGGATTTAAATTCTTTTTCATTCTTTTTTTATTGTATAAAGGATGCTCTAACTTGAATTTAGAGCTATTATACATTAAATTTGAAATAGCAGTTTGAAAGTTATTTCCAAAAAACTAACTTTTTTTCCATGTCAAAATTTCAAAAAATCATTAAAAACAGCAATCACGCTATAAATAAGACAAAATGGCAAAAAAAAAACAATTTTCACAATTTGAAAACCGTGTTTTTCAGCCAGAAACAGCTATTTTGTCCAGTTTTTGCGCTTTTTGATGCTCAATATATCGAGTTAGGTACTGAAATCACCTATACTTGCAATATATCTCTAATCATAATTTTTTGAGAGCTTTCCAAAAATATACAACAGGTCTCCGTTTTCTCGAGCTAAAATTTTCATTAATTTTTAACCCTATGATTTTTGCCTGAGACCGTCATATTTGTCCGAAAATCACACCAAAGTGTCCGAAAAAAAATTGGAAACATAGTAATTTCGATTCCCCTACCCCTTAGCTTTCCAAAAATGTATAACAAGTGCTTCTAACAAAACAGTCGAGCGATTTTACAAAATGCCCTCTACTAATTGATGTATGCTTATTAATAGTGATTCTTATAGATAAACATGCGTTTTTTGAGCGAACAAAATTTTTCCAAAAAATCTGCTTGAGTCATCTTTTACCTATGATGGTACCCTACTTTCATGCAAAAAATCAGAAAAAATTAATGATCCAATTTTTCACTAAGTCCAAAAAACCCTATTTTTCAGCCATTTTTTGGCTGAAATTTAGCCAAAAATTTTTCTTTTCGAAAATCAGGCTCCGTCACATTTTGGCCATCACCATTTTGCACCATTGTACCAAAAATCAAAAGATTCATATGATTCAATCCTGAGAAAAGTTGGTAACAGACGAACGAACGGACGGACGAACAAACACAGGTTAATTTATAGGACCTCCACCGGGGTAGGTCCAAAACATCCAAAATTCTTTCTACAATTTGAATTTCAAATGAAAGTGGCGGGCAACTCTTACTCTTTTAGTTTGATTTGCTCGTCTGTTTGGTGTGCTTTTGCGCCGAAATACGACAATAATTTTTCTGAATCAATCTAAGAAAGGAAAAAAAGGTGTAATATCCAGTGAAAAATTTCCCGGGGACATATCCTGATGCTATGGTATTTATCCTAATGGAAGAAGTCCAGTTATTAGATCAGCGTCCCAATTCAGAAAATGACTTAAAACAAATTTTCGTATCTTGTTAGTACTATAATTTGAGCATCAATCAGAGAGGCATCAAGTACCATTTTAGAAATCTTTATTATGACCAGGCTGGGGGTTGAACCAACAACCTTGCGCATCGTAGCCGGATGCTCTACCCACTGCACTACGGTCGCTCAAAGCTTAGGTTAATACTATAGTATATCACTCCAAAACAAACACAGCTGGTACAGAACGTCATAAGACAAATTTATTTTGTCAATTCACCCTTTTAGAGCATAACGTCAAAAATTTGTGCAGATCTAAAGTGTGCCCTACGAAGTAACGGTGGCTGGTCAATAAACAACCCTGGCAGCCACTTTTACTTTAGAATGAATAATTAACCTTACTGGACTGTGCGTCACCCAAATTATTAAAAAACGAAGTCCAGTCATAAGTAGACTCCAGGCTAGACTACCAACTAGATACTGATAAACATACTTACATCGGCCAGTATTTTTTGCGCTGCTTCGGTGATCTTTTTCAAATTTTTCATGCGTTCCTACAATTGTAAGAATAAAACCATGAATTGCCCATTGAATTTGAAGCCCCGAAGGGAATTAGAACCGAGTATTCAGGTGGAAAATAAAGCAAAATCCAACGCAATCAAATGTACTGTGATCGCATACTACGTTTCCCTTTTTTTCCTGATTGAAAATTCAATTCCTCCTATGTATTTTAGCCATATATAGCCAGCTCTATCCACTTGTTTTTTGAAGTCAAAAGTCCCTAAACTTCAAAGAAGGGTACGAATAACAGATAGAAAAGTATACGACCAGGGCAAGCTATGCTTACTTTAGAGGAGTCGAGTGCATTCAATACAGCTTCTTGAGCAGTCAACGAGCCGGTAAAACGTTCCATAATATCTTTCTCCATGGCAGAATCTAAAAGCCTGAAAATAAAGGAAAGCTTTATCGGAGACTTTTCGCATGGACCCTCAGATATCTTAATAAATTGACAAAAATACCATCAGATATCTTAAGAAAATACTCACAAAATGGTTAGAACAAGAGCCTGTTAACAACTTATTTAGGCTGCAAGCTTAAAAAGTTTAGAACATCAGAACGCTTTAAAAATTTTGGATATTCTTTATAGAAAATGTATTTCATTTTTAATAATCTGTTTACTGAGAGACTTACTTAGGGAACCATTGCGCGAAGAATTCATCCATTCCATTGGCGTATTGTTCTTCCAGCTAAAATTCAAAACAAATATAAGAAAATCTAAATTACCAAAATGTTCAACGAAGATAGTAAAATGGTAAAGAAGAACGTTAGAAAGACAAACTCCAAAAAAAATTAACTTTTTAGCCCATCAGTGTAAGTGTCAGTGTAATTTTAAATTTTCAAATATTTTTTGATTTCAAATGCACGTACAAGCCCAAACTAAAAAATAAATGCCAATCTGGACTCGGGCAGGGTAAGGCACAGGGTGGTATGGGTCCTAGGTCCAGAACTACCGATAATGGACTGCAAACATTAGGCGATCTCATATTATTTCAATCGAAAACAATCGGTTAAAGACTAATGAAAAATGGTAGTTACGCTTTTTTCTGGTTTATTTTCTTTCTTCTCAGCGGAATTCTTCGATTGTGGTGCGCTCATTGAGAATGGATATTTGCTCTGAAAATTAGAATTGGTATAATATTACAAAAAGTTAATAATTTCAACGGTATACAAAACAGCCGACGATCGTATTTTCAAACACTGGACGAACATTTCCATTGGGCGCGAAAATAAGAACTCTGCACTATAAGCAATATGATCCTTTTCTTTTTGCAAACTTTGCCATGTTTTTGTGACATCCGCACAGTTTCAATAACTTTCTTTGGCCTTAAAAAGTTCTTTCACCCCTGTCTGGATAATATTAAACGAAACAGCCATAATGTTGTGTAAGAAAATGGCAGAAGATGTTACATGATCAATACAGTGAATATTATCACACATGAAAAAATAATTACTTGTTTATCGGCAGTTGACGAGAAGCTAACTGTTCCAATCAATTTATGACCTGGTTTGAAACCTTTGGGGAACCTAAAATAATGAAAATGATGAAGAAGATATGGTATACAAATACTGCCAAATGTTGCATGTTGCTTGTTGAAATGCACATTATTAGCACTTCTTTAATGTCAGTAGACTTTTAAAAAGTAATTTATTTGACATTTTTTTTAGGTTTGTTTAAAAATAATTCGTGGACAAGGTATTCATAATTTCCATTGGGACTAAATTTCACGGATGACATCCAATCCACCAAATCCGCGAAATTTAATCCTCGCGAAATGTTATCCCATTAAAGTAACTTAATGAATATAATAAGTGTATCGAAGTTGTTTTTTTATCATTAGCTAAGGAAAATCTATTGCGCTAACCATCCTACCAAAAAAACTAATATAATTCAAACTACTGATTCTGTACCAAATATCGCAAAATCCTTAGAAACTTGCCTTTTCTGTCTTTATTAAGATATGTAATAGCGATATTCCAATTACAGACGTAAAATCAGTTTTTTTCCTCGCATATTAAATCTTCTAACTGCTACGAAACTTCTTCGGAATAAATTCGGAAAAAATTGACTGAATTGAATGAGTGAGTATTAGAGAAATGAAACAAAAGTCATCACTCTAACACACGTTGACAAGACACGTGAAAAATTTAAGGGAAACTATTTATTTGGTAAATTGCAACAGTTCAAAAAACTAACTTATCCTCAGCAGGAGCTGCAATATAGACGGGTTGGAATGCTTCTTTATTCAGTGTCATTTCTTTGAATTTCTTCTGTTTGTTGAGCAAATCTTGTCGGCTTGAGAAGACATCACATGAAATGTTTGAAGCCAACTTGACTTGCAAGTGTATGGGCATATCTTTGAGGGCTTCTAGACTTGGCAAGTCACTGTGCCTAATCTATGATAGAAAATGATGAAATTTTAATAAAAAACGTGGCTTAGAGATGAAGAAGTGCTTTAGAGTTTGTAGGGATATTTGATAGCCTTTAATATATTCCCTTAGAGCGAGTTCTAGATCCTAGATCGGAACCTGTCTCAAAGGAGGCGTGGCTATGACTCCGAATTCCAATTTCAAAGTATTTAACAAGCCCGTTGAAAGAATACATGCTAAGTATACGAATGTATTGCCGTTCGAATATATTTAAAGAAGATATCTTTTTCGGGATACAACTAAACAATGGCTTTTATCTTCAAAATAAGTTTGTATTGTACTGAACCCTAGAGCTTACCTGCATTCGAAGCACATGGTCGCCTTTGTCCACTTTGCAAGTGTAATTGTACTGGAATAAGAAGCAAAGATTGCGTCTATATTTGCACACCTCTCAAAGTGTGTATGAAAGGGGTTAGTGGAACCAACAAAGCCAAGAACTCAATCATAACAATTGCGGGTATATAAAAGGCGTTAGTGGAACTAACAAGGCCCAGCTCAAGACCTAATCATAATGCTGAAGTCAAATATCTCTTTTTAATTCGAACTTCTATAATCCGAATCACCCTCAACTGGAAAGTAACAGAAAATCTCCGAGATTAGAATCTCTCTAGTTTAATTTGAAGAAAATTCTTGGATCGAATGAAGATCGAATTAGAGAGAGTCAACTGTATTTCTAAAGAAAAGCACAATTATAAGCGATGGACCTTGATCGGAACATCTCTTAAGGGATAAGAAATTACATTAGAGTTATTGAGAGATTTGAATCAAAGAGGTTCTAGTTAAGGAGAAACCATTGTACCTTGATGGGGAAAGCATCACCGGAGCGTATCAAATATTTATTACTATCGTACAGCATCCATAATTGTGATTCATATTTGTTTTCGTATAATAAATCATGAAATTGTGGAGCCATAGGGATGATCTCACCAGCTTTTGCCTAGAAAGTAAAAGATGAGAATCCGATGATTTATAAAGCTTTTGCCAACACCTGATATCAGGCAACGATCAATAAAAACAAAATTTCAGTTTGCCTTCTCTCCTTTCAGTAGAAGAATTTTTATAAACATTTTGAGGAACACATAAACAATATACTTTTTTTCTTTATTCGCTCTATTTCAAATAGAACTTTAAATATATAATTCCAGACAAAAGCGTGGATTTATTTTTTAGGACGGATAAATTCGCGATGATTTTGTTTTTCTATGGAAAACACACCTATCTTGGTTGTAATTTTTAACAACTCCAACCTGAATTTTTAAAATTTTATTTTAATGTTAATTCTGGTCTTTTTTTTCCGGATACACTGTATAAAAAGGACCATTTAAATTCTTGAAGCATCAGACTCCATCCACCCTCACCTCTTTAAAAAAATAGTTAAAAAGTTTTTGTCTCGACAAGAATAGAGAGAAGGTCGACTATGTAGTAAGGTATCTGCAAAGTGGTCTCATAATCACTTCTGCAAACTTTGTGGATGATGAAACAATCATTATGAGTGATCGGAGAAAGGTTTTCGCTTCAAACAGAATACTTTGAAATATAAATTGTATTTTGACGTGATTGAAACGAAAAAGCCTCTCTTTAATCAGTTTTATTTCGTGAAAGTTGGAATAATTTTGAGTACTTTATTTTAGAGTAAACACTGTTCAAACTTACCATATTAAAATTATAGGTCATTTCCAAGCTGTAGATTTGTTCGTTGTCCGGAAGTAAATCTTGTTCACCAAGAGGTCGAATCACATTCTCCTTTGGTCTGCAAGAAGAAAATACATTCGTTATAATCCCAGGAGTCTGGGGAAAGTTACTACGGTGTTTTTTTGAGGATATTTGCTGTTCACAGTTATAGGTTAATAGATTATCTCTGTTTGGCCCCAAGTTGCAAGGCATGTTTTTAATAATCTTTATATTTTGCTGTTGATCAGTCTTTATTTCTCATTACCAATCGTACGCCCGCAAAATTCTTGATTCGAAAAACTTTGATTCGCTGTTAGAATTTGATCACGTGACCATAATAAAAATTAGGCGGGCTAGCTTCTGGAACTCGCTGGTTTAAAACCAGCTGAAATTGTGAAGTTCTATACAAGGAGTGAATCTTCCACGAGTCGAACTTAGATAATTCGATTTTCCTATCTTCGAACAGGTTTATATCGCTTTCAGTGAATAAACCCTTAAGCTTTGAATAATTAGGAACTATGCAATAATACATACGCGACAGGAATGACATGGTGTGTCAAAGTAGCTTTCGGTGAAATCTGCTCCATAGACATTTCATTGGTGACATTCAAACGACAATAATTCTGATTTCCATCCTAGGAATATAAAATACCGAGTTTATATATATGTGTGTTTTTCTGCGACGGAGTTGGTAAGTTTCTAATTTGCCTAAATCCTGACTGACTGAGGACGACGGTAAATCAGCACTTTTTTCATCCTCGATTTTGCGGGTCAAAACTGCGGGCTATTCCAAATTATTTCAGTCACTTTACCGTCTTCAAAAGTGCAAATACATAAACTCGTTAATATATTGGACGCAGGATCGAGACTAAATTCTATTTAATGATAAATGCTAGAATGCTCCAATATGTTTCGGCCTTGACCGTTTTCAACATATCTTTCTATAACTATAGACCATATTGCATTGTGATCTATTTTTTTAGTTTCTTTACAAGAACTTCAATGCTACATTGAAGAAATTTTCCTACTATAATTGGCAGATATTATTTCCTCATTAAATTGAGTAATAATACTCATACTGGACGAGTAAAATAGAGGCGAGAAAGGTGAATGTAACATTACAAGTTTATAGCCCACAGCAGTCATACGTATGCTATCTTTATACCCAGGGGGTACTGGGTTTACAGGATGACGGGGGCTGTCACCCGGCTTTCGACCCTCGGACCCTTAGCGGGACTAAAAAGGAGGAAACATTTGAAAATTCTGTGAATTTTACGACCCTTATTTGGACAAATTTAACCAAATTTCGATGTTTTTTAGGGGAAAATATTGAAATTTTCCTATTTTTCCTTAATGGGACTGAGATTTAATTTTTCTAATTTTTCAAACCCTTAAGGTACCCTTACCTTTACTCGCCTAAGTTTTCCCCGTGTCTTTATAAGTTAAAAGAATAAAAGAATTAAGAGACCCAGACATACCATGTGAATTCGACCACAATCAGGTTTCAATCCGTGGAAAGACAATTTCCCTTCTAAAGTTGAATCACCTGGTAGATTCCAGTAACGTGAAATACATAATTCCATTGTCGATCCTCCCTACAACAAAAAGAAGAGTGGAAATTCTTTTAGTCATTTTATTGGAGCCTGATCTATCATTATCTCCGAAAAACTCCACGCACGTTACGCATTAAACCTAAATGCAGTGGCTTCATAAGAGGATCATCCAGAGAATTCTCCAGATTGGACCACTTTGATGATTCGCATTCAGATTTGTGATGTAAATTAAACGAGCTTTGGAAAGCTGCGATCGGCTGACGCAGAACAAAAATAAAAAAATCAAGCCGGATGCTGATTGGACCTACCAGATGAAAACTGTCAAAAAAGACGAAGAGAAAAAAGAGAAAAAAAAGTTCCAGACCTCCAGGTAGGCCCAAAAATTACAAGGATGCTCACAGTTTAGTTAATTTTGCTATTCACTAACCTTGACCTTGAAGATCATTTTGTTATCTGTTCCGTTTGCTTTGACGGTTAAAAACTTGTCAAATTCGTACGCAATGAATGCTGTGTCGGCCATTAGTTGTACCGCGTGCACAATATAACGGAAATCTGTCTCTTTTTCGTCGGATGAAAGAACCAATTCTGAAGATTAGGGTAAATAAGAACAACAGCTTAAATTCTGAGCTTTAGATTAGGCTGACTGTAAAACATTTTTTTATTTCTAAAATCCAAGCAGTTTTTTGTTATTTTGATGTTTAGTGTTATTCAGTCAAAAAAAAGCGATCTCGTAAAGTGCTCCTTGTCTTTTCTACTGGACTCAGGGTCATCAAAAATTATCAGAAAGCAAAGTTCAGCCAAAAGTAGACTCTAGGACCACGTTCACACACTACGGTTAGTTTCGATAAAAAACGAAATAAAGCTATTTTATTGATTAGAAGTGACGTTAAAATTGAGTTTAACCAATGGAATGGCTTCATTTCATTTCGTAGCAAAACGGAACTGTAGTGTGTGAACGTGGTCTAGTTATACCTGCCCATGTTGCACCGTGGGGGACGAAAAAGAACTTCCGAAGTCGTTGTCCAGGTCTGTATGATAACTTTCCGAGATCAAATTCAGTTGTTGTTGGTAGTAACCGGTTAATACTGGAAGAAGAAGTAAAAAGTTTCCTGAATTACTTGATATTCGAGTGAGTGGTTTGTTAAATTTCACACGGGGTTTTAATTTCACAAAGTGAAAACTGAAAATCAAACTGGTGGGAAATTTCTCAAAATTCAAAAATGGAATATTCGTGGAGGGTTATTGTACGTAAAATAGATTAAACTGCACGTAAAACTGTACGTAAAAAAGATTGAAATATACGTAAAATAGATTGAACTGTACATACTTTTCAGGGATGACGACGGTTACAGGAATACGAAAGACTGGACCCATATTAATGTTTTCTGTATCAAACGCGTGTACCTAGATAAAGTAAGGAAAACAAACGCAAACGTTAGAAATATCGTTGGATGTTTCAAATACTTCTCTTTACAGGAAAAATTTAGTATCACCCGGGTGGAAAAGTTTCCACCCGGGTGAATTTCTTGAATGTAGGTGTGAAATGCTTTTTCCCACCCAGGTGATCTGCTCGTCTTTCCTGTGCTTTACTAATGATGTCTGTCCTACCGACCTTGTCCAGCGATCATCATTGTATCCTGTAACTCGCTCTGCCTAAGTACCTTGTGAACTTTCACCTAGGTAAATCTGCAGCTATACGAAAATGAATAAAGGTCATACACACAAACCTCAGCGTAATGTACACCTTGAGTCAATCCAGCTTTTCGGACCTCGATAACAAGTCCACGCTCTAAATTAAAAAAAAACATTTTCAAAAATTTTACGGGTTTAAAAACTACAAAGGTGTGGTTCCAAAGTTTGAAAAACTTTTACTTTTACTTTTATGTGCCTAGAGTTAAATGGGTTCTAAAATCCCTCCTATAAATTCTCAAGGTTAACCTCCTACAGTGCTACAAAAAGTTTTGCAAATTTTAAGTACATAAAACTACAAGTCAAACAGGTCGGCCTCATTTAAATAAATCTTTAAAGGGAAGTAAAAGCAATTAGCGATTTTATATTCTTTTTTATAAAAATAATAGCGCCACAGACAAAAAAAATAGTGAATAGAACAGCGGTTACAGAGTCTTCATAAATCTGCCCTTATAAAATGATCGGAGAAGGTTCCTTGTTAAACGCCTAAAACTCTGACTCCCTTCTCTATGAAGTTTAAAAGTTTAACTGTATCATCTAATAGCATCAAATTGTATTTTCAAGGATTTCGTCTTTGCTCCAAAGAAACATTGTTTGTTCTTTTTCATAGCGTAAAAGGGGGTTAGACAATAGCATTCCTCCATTTAAAAAGAAGAATTTGTCTACTTTTCAAATTTGGAAGATACGTTTTGATTGTTCAAGTAACCAACTAAAATGACGTACGTAGATTCAACCAAAAGGTTTTTTACCTTTGTTTTGAAGGTTCAAGTGTGCTGGACAAATAACCCAAGATTGTGTGGCAACCAAACTCAAATTCAAATTGAATTCAATCTTCAAATTGTTGTCTGTAAAAACAAAATATTTCCATTATAAAGGTACATTTTAAAGTACGTTTTTTTTATGAGAACAAACAATATAAAGGGACAAGCTGGAGTTTTTACAAGCTCTTATTTGATTTGGTTGGTCGTTAAGATGTAATAAAAGAATCTTATTACTTTTTCTAAAGAACGCGTCATCTCTATCACTTTAAATGACCAATTAGTGAAGTATCTTGTAAAAACTCCAAGGCATCTCAATATAAAGAAACACAAATTTTCCATAATAATTAAAAACGAGTGAAAGACATTTTAAGGCTGCATGAATTTTTTAGGGCAATTGCACGAAGAAACTCATAAAATAATGAAATTAAAGAGCAGTTTAAGAACATTTTTAAGCTTAAATTTCATAAAGTTAAAAACATTAGAATGTTTCAAAAAATTTTGAACGTCCTTATAAATAAAACGCGTAAAATGTTAAAATTTCGTCACCGAACCGAGATCACTATGATCCAAGTTGGGCATAATAAATGAAATATCAAACTTATCCATTTTCAATTTTAAATGGTTAATGTTTTACCTGTATTCTTATGAAATTTGGGTGTAATGATGACCGTCTGTTTCTCGGGAATATTATGGTCTTTGTATTCTCGGAGATATAAGCCTCTCTTGCCTTCCATAGTTCGGATCTGGGATTGAAGAGAATTACAAAATAAATGATTTTGTAAATTTTCATATATGTAGAGATTGAAGTCTGACTGTATCAGAGAAAATTTGAGTGGATATTTTTCTTGCTATCAATACGAGTTGAGATTGAGCATTGATAAAAAAGAAGAAACAAATATATGATGTATTGTGGCGATTTTTATGAAAACAAAAAAAATTGCATGAATATGGAAAACTTGGTTCAAGATTACCAGGCTCCAGTGCTGCCATGTCATACATTTTCCAAATGTTTCAGTCCTCCAAAGTGGGCCCATTTTGCCCATATTTTTAGCCTAATTTTGACCCGAGAAAGATATGAAAATTCTGAACACATATTTGAAACAAGCAAAGTTCATAAGATTCAAAAAAGTATAAAATCAAGATTTTTGAACCTGTAAAAAAGATTTTCATTTTATTCTTCATCTTTTTTCATCTTCATATAATTCGAATTTTTTGCAAAAAATTTGAACTCTTTAAAATGTCCGTTCCGTTTTAACCCTATTCATACTAGGCTTTTAGGGGCGGTTCAAAACTAGGGGGGAGCTTTTCCTGTACTTTTGTTTTAGTGGGTCTTTTTGGATGAAATTTGGCACACAAGATCCTTGTCACATAAGCTAACTTATGACAAAAAATCTTTGTGATGACGTCACTCATCATGCCCAAAGTGATCAAAAACCGAAAATTTCCTTTGTTCTTATAAATAGCTATTGTATTCTAAAAAAGGTTTTAGGAAAAAGTTTCCTGAGTTTAAAATGTTTATTTTATCTAAATATTCAATAAATTACGGTTTCAACGATATATTTGACATAAAAAATAAATTTGTACTGGAGCAATGTCAATTTTTTGTGACACCTTACTGTCCGAAATGTCATCATGCGTGGTGTGAAAATTTTTAGGTGTCAAATTTTTTTATTTTGAAGCTAAATAAAAGTTTACAAAAGAAAGAAAGAAATGCAAAAGCTCTATTATTTCAGGAGCCGTTACCATTAATTTGACCTCCGAACAGAACCCACCCCCCCCCTATTACGAATAGGGTTAGAAGGCAATACTTTCAATATCTATTTCCCTTGAAGAGCACTGTATCAAAATGTACAAATAAGAATTTTTTTTTTGAAATAAACTTCAGTATCACTTATGGAGGAATAAAGAGATCATTTGATAATAAACTCGTTTAGTTATAAAACGATTGAGCCTCATTACCTGGTAAAAGATATGGTTTGCACATTTGTCAGCTGCCACCCACTCTTTCATGAACTCAAAGGCTTTCTCTACCTAGAAAAGAAGAGAATTTACTCTTAAAAGTTTGAAATACGTTTTTACATCACATCACAATTAGCCTGTTTTTAAAATCTAAGGAACATTAAAGGCCTGAATGTTTCTAATATGTTGAGCTCATATATATCATCATTTCAGACTTTAGAGTCAGTATTTTTGTTAATTCTGAGGCGTAGGGTCATTTTTCATCTTTTCTTAAGTTTTAAGAATGACTTTCAGCAATGCAGACTACAAATACAGAAACAAGAATTTGATCATTACCAGACGGGTTACCAATCAAACGTATATTGTGGAACATAATCGAATTGTCAAATTCGATTGCGTGCGATTTGTTCGATTGACACCGCCTGATCATAAGTAAGCAAAACAAAACAATACCTGAAGTAACCCATATCCTTGGACTAGGTTTGACAATCCTATGGTCAAAGAAAAAAAAAATTGAGTCTACACGGTTTTGTTTTTAAAGAAACTAGTTTTACCAAGCAGCCTCAATGTTTCTTAAGAAATCGGCCTTTTGAGCCGTAAATGAAACCTTGTAACATGTGTGCGTGGAGTGTAAGAATCAAGTTTGGGGTGGCCTACCCGAAAGATTTTCTCTCCCCTTTTTCTCCATATTCAGGCTAACTTAAAAATCGTATCACACACTACACGTACCATCGATTTTGGAAGCTGTGTTCTCCAGTGCTCTTCGAATACTGAAAGAAATAATATAAGAAATAAGAAATAAACAGAACAAGTGGTATTTTGATTGACATACCTGAGTGGATTAATTTACGCGAGGATTATTTTTCGCGAGTTTTGCAAGTTTGTGAATTTATAAACCAGGGCTTTTTGCCGAAACCCCTAGAAAAGAAATTAGTTAAAAAAAGAGGCCGAACCGTGAAAATAGATCCCGCGAAAATTAATTTGAAAAAATTTTTGTGTCGCAAAAATATCTGCTCACGAAAATTTATTCATATAAGGGTAGTTTCCAAAGAATGAAAGTTCATGAGAGCTAAAGCAGCAACAGATATAAAGGGTTTGAATCAACAGGGTAAAATCAAATCAATACCGATGAATGAAATTTGATTTCAACTTTCAGTATATGAGCAGGAGAGGTGTATTCCCAAATGTAAAAGATATGATTTCTTTTCTCATCACCATAACCTTTTTCTCTTTAGAAATTAATCAAATGAAATGAAAAAATGCCAGAGAAATACGAAAAAAAATATTTCTGGTTCCACAGACTTTTTTTGACCCATTGTTGGCAGTATTAATACGTAACTGTGTACAAAAAAAAAAGGGATGATAAAATCTCGTGCAAAACAATCATGAAATGAATATTTCGAGTGTAACTCGAAAAAATATATAAGAAAAGAGTTTTGCGCCGATTCTCAGCCGTTCCATCTACCTTATCGGGAAAAACTTCGTCGGGGAAAAGTGACGAAATTTGGCCAAGTGACGAATATTTTTCCCCGACGAAAGTTTTCCCCGACGAAAGTTTTCCCCGACGAAAGTTTTTCCCGACGAAAATTTTCCCCGACGAAGTTTTCCCCGATAAGGTACTTAAAGATTTTTATTTAAGGAAGTCTGGTTTGAAAAAGCGATGAATATCTATCAAGGGTAACTCGAAAAATGAGGGAAACTTTTACGCCGGTTTTTGGCTGTTCCCGCGATTTTTAAGGAGTTCCGGTATGTGGAACTGAGTCATAACCTTTAAATCAATATGAGAAGAAATTCAATAGGAATAAACAATGTATGAAGCGGTTACAAAAAAAAATTCTGCTTCACTTGTTTCTATGACGACGAAATAAACCTACCTAAACTTCCACTTAGCACGAATCACCCCCTGATTGAGACACTTTTATTAGAATTTACTTTATAAGAACATCAAGGCTAAAATATGGTACTTTAATCGTAGAAATTTTAGCGAGACTAATTTTAGCGTTTTAGCGAGTTTTCCCTATTTTCGCTAAAATAGATCTCGCTAAAACACGCTGAATCGACAGATCGCCAAAATTTATCAGCGCGAAATTTCTGCCTTGATACATTTTTATCAATAGGAAGGGTTTCAGTGCAAAGAAATGCTAGAAAACGAATTCAGTCAATAAAGTAATACGAGCATTCGCTTTAAAATTTATCCACGCGAATTTTTTTGAAATCGTGATTTGCTAAAATAAATCCAAAAAAAAATCAAGGTTTTCCTGACTCGATAATATACGCTAAAATTAGTCTCGCTAAAATTTCTACGATTAAAGTAAATACCTTATTACACGAATATTACTAGGCAAGTATTCAACAGCCTTGAAATTAACACTCCAAAAATTAACACGAATTTTATTGCTTTTTCAAGTGTCCTTTGGCTGGCTGGTTTTTATTAACACGAAATATTTCAATTCGTGTTAATAAAATGACTAGTAACATTCGTGTATAAATAAAGTATACATAAAATGGTCAGCTTACGAATTGGAGAGATTAGCCGTATTTGCTGAAAATTATGTGAACTCATAAGAAATTCTCGTAATTGCAGTAATTCCTTTTTCTCATTTTTAAATTAGAGCAGACACGTTCGACTTGAGGGCCAATTTTCATATCTGTACTTTCGGGAACGCTAGTAACATCATTTTTGGCCCAAAATTGTCAAAAAATAACCCAAATTAACGTTCTTATAAAAAAGTTTGAGAATTCATAATTTCGCAACATAGTACCCCCCCCCCCCCAGTTTGGCTCCGAAAGGAAATGAAGCCATTCTATTGGTTAGAATTGACGTAAAACTTGAATGTAACCAATAGAATGACTTCATTTCCTTTCAGAGCCAAACGGTACCGTCACGTGCGAACATAATCTTAAATGACGAATACATTAGGCTGTTCCATTAAAAACCCATACAGGGGGTGGAAGAACCTTTTCAATTAAAACTAGATGCTGAATGGACCTACCTGATGATGAAAGTTTTTAGATAGCAATACGGAGAAAATGAAAACAATCAGTCAAAAATATAGCGTTTAGCGAAAATGCATAACGCATTAAATTTCATCATCATTTACTAAGATTAAAAACCCTATTTGTTAGCAATGTCAAAAGAGGCTGACTGACCAAGGATAAACCATGTGACTTCTCTTCTCTTTATTATCACAGCGGGCAGACTAACCTTTCAGACCAATTTTTAGCTATCCTTGAGTCGGCGTTCGTTACGGCGGAGAAAAGAAATCATGTAGGCAATCAACAAATTTCAATCTACGAACCCTGCAGATTTGCAAATCTTTGGACAAAGTTGAAGGAGTTGAATATCTTGTAGATGTTGTAACAGATAAAGGTGACCAAATGTACCCGAACATTGGCTAATTTAAAGAGCCTCCGAGGTAGGACCGTAGTGCAGTGGTAGAGCATCCGGCTACGGTTCGCAAGGTTGTGGGTTCAACTCCAAGCCGGGTCATACCAAAGATTTCCAAAAAGGTACTTGATGCCTCTCTGCTTGAAGCTCAGCAATTAAGAGAAGGATCAAGGGTAAGTGGAGCAATCCAGGGAGAAAGAGTAACGCCCTCCCCTACCTTCGGGTAGATAGCTATCGAAAGAGGAGCCTTCGGGTCGCCTCCGGTTGCGGTCGCAGACTTACCTACTAGGTCCAAAAAACATTTTTGAAAATGTGCGGATACCCCCTGGAAAATACTCCTTTAAATTATTGAACATTGTTGGTAAATTAGTTTTTTAATAATTCATTTCGATTGTTTCTTATTCTCTTAACACAAGAAAAGGTTTGAATTTGATGGCAATTCAATTGCTTGGTTGTTGAGGTCTGAAATGTTTGATTAAAAAAATTGACACGATTTGATGTTTCTCGGATTATAGACGAAGTCATGCTAAAGTTGTTCCTTGACAAGCTTGGAAAACATTCAATAGTAAATGATTGAAATTGACGGCCATTTGATGGCTTGATCGAGTACTACATAAATAAAAATAACACTTTATAATAAGTCGATATTCACCAAAAAGAGCAATCTGGAATTTAAAACTGTGTTGATCGAATTCATTTTTTTTTATCGTAACATCAAGAAGTGGCCTTAAAATGTAAAGCGTAACCTACAAATATTTGACAGACAAACGGTTAAAAGAATCCAATAAAAGCTTGATGATGATGATATCAATAATGATACCTTGTATTCTAACCTTGGATTTCGGTTTTGCTAGAGGCAACCCTGACCCTCATACGCCTTTCCTACCGTTCAAACACCTGCATAGAAACACAGCTATTAATGGGCCTCGACCATGGTTTGATGGAGAAGTGCCTTCCAAAGATCATTGCTTTCACAAATGCCTCAAACAAAATTTCACAAATTGCGAATATGTCCAATACAAAGAGGTTTCGGCAACAACATGGCTTTGCAAACTATATGGAATCATATCAGATCTGTCGAGTTATCTGGTCTCTACAGAAGGTGAAATGTTGGCTACTGCAGTCCACCAAAACATAGATTGCGCCGATTGGATGAAGCTTGAGTACCATCAGTCGGGTGTTTACTTTATCTATTACAATCGAGAAAAATTCAAAGTGTGGTGTGAGATGATTCCTGGTAAAGCCAAGATAATCATTCAAAAGAGATTTGATGGTTCGGTAGACTTCTATCAAAATTGGGAAAAGTATAAAAATGGATTTGGTGACATTGGAGGCGAGCATTGGTTGGGTCTTGAGAATATACATAAGTTGACTAAGGGACGAAACATGGAAATTGCACTGCAGGCAAATTCTTTCCAAGATGAGACACAATATGCTGTGTACAAAAACTTTTATATTGAAGGCGAAGATTTATTCTATCAATTAAATGCTGGTGTGTTTGTTGAAGGAACTCCTTATCATCATGATTGGACTGTATCAGCTGACGGCATGAAATTTTCAACCTTTGATTCTGATCAAGACCTCGCGGATTTAATTAATTGTGCAGTAACATATCCATCGGGGTGGTGGAATGAGAGGTGCTTCAATATCAACTTCAATGGTGTTTATCAACATAGCGAAACACTGACTTCTAGAGCTCGAGGTATTATTTGGCAAGCTTGGAAAGGATATGAAAAAGGTTTGAAATCGACTTCCATGGCCATTCGAAGGCTTGATTGAGGACTGAAGTATTTAATTACAAGACAATTGGAAACTTGATGGACTGAACTATTTAATTACAAGTCAATTGAAAATTTGATGCCATTCGAGATACAGAATTTCAAATGATGCTCTTGGACAAGCTTGAAATACATTGAACTGTAAAGGTTTGAAATTGGCTGGTATATTCAAAGGTACGAAAATATTTAGCAAACACTTGACTTCAATCGCTGTCTTTCCAAAGGTTTGGTTGAGGATTGGCATATTTCATTTCTCTATTGCTACGGTAAGATGAAAATAGGAAGCCACCGGAAAGTCTAAAAAGACATTTTCACATTATATTTAAACAAGTAAATAGAAATCGTTCTGTATTTAAAAATTTTCCTTTATCCAGGATAATATTTCTCGGGATAGATGAAAATAAAAACTAATACTGAAAAATGCTCTATGGACGAGTTTGAATTGAATTGAATGGTAAACGTCAAAAAATTGAAACAGACGTGGATGGTTAAGAAAAAATTACATTAAAAGGGCTTTTCCAGTTACTAAAGTAAGGATGTTTGAAATGTGGTAGAGTTCCATAGAGCTAAAAAAAATGTTCTCTTTTCTGTAAAAATTCAGAATTTTTGAGTGGTTCGGACCTTAATATTCCGAGGATGTATATAACAGAAGGCTAGAGGATGTTTATTTTCTCGCCCATAAACGATTGAAAATGACAGTTAATTCATCGTTCATGGGACCAAACATTTTCTTCGAATTAAAAAAAAGATTCGAATTACAGAGAGTAATTTAAACCACTTTCCAGTGGAGGGGACCAATATTTTAGTTCGAATTAAATTTAATTAATTTATCATTTAATTTAATCATTTAATTTTACATTAATCATTATAGCACTTTTTCAGGCACGTTTATATAAAAAATAATATTAAAATCACAATCGAAGCTTTACGCACACGAAACTATTTTGTCATGGTTATTAGTATTCTTTTGATATTTTTGACATTTTGACATTTTTTCTTCAGCTCGGATATCCATGGGCTGCGAAACTTGAAAAATGGATATCCTAAACAGGAGAAGGGGAAACAGAAAATTTCTAGAAAACACTATTCGTTGTTATCGTGTTCTAGTAATTGGGGCGTAATTTAAAAGCCATTTTAAACTTTTTTATACCAAACTTTTACTACTTTATCTTATTACTTCTCTAGCCTCTTGTTTTTAGCGCAACATTGAAGTATTTTCGGCTTTCGGCTTTGAAGTGGGGCAAGAACTACAGACCATATTTGTATTAGTCAAAGGAAAGACTTTCGAATCTTGTTAGAGAAATTGAAATTCTCTTAACCCTGCTAGTATCTTTCTATTTTTTTACTATTAGAAGCAAGCATCTTGGGGATTTTGATGGATATGGACCATCTAAGACAGTCTGTAAAATTTCAATTTATTCACGTGAGCGGTTGGTATTTTACTCGGTCCGTTTTTAACTTAAAATGCTCACTTTCAGCATAACCCCTCATCCGATTGGCTACAAGCTCGTCTCATTAATACATAAAACTTGTCAATAACATTTTTCAATCGCTAGTTACAGTATCCTAGGGCTGTTTAGGCAAAAAGGGTCTTTAAAATACACGATACCAACAGGTGGCAAAAAATTTAACCTCTGCCTCAAAATTTTTCTAATGTTACGTGGAGTTCCCTTAAAAAATTTGAGCTAAAAATATTAGAGGGGGTACTATTTTCGGTGTTTTCAAAGAATGATGACGTCATCATGTAACGATGACGTCATAAATGATGTCAAAATTTTCACCAAAGATGCCAAATTATATTTGGTGCTCACTTGCAAAATTTAAAGTCAATTCCATAAATATTTTTTTCAAAGGTTATCAAGAGCAAGAGCAGTGTATAAGGAAGAAACGATACCTTCTTGGAGAATGTGGTATTCCTTCTTTGTTCAAAGCAGATAGTAGGACAGCTAATAAAAGATGAAAGAATAATTCAGAATTATCCACCATACATTAGTAAGAAATAAGAAGATTAAGATACCTTTAAAAGGTGCAAGCTAACAAGCTAACCAATAGGAGTTTCAAACTACCTATTCCCTATTAAAACGTGTATGATAGTTTGAAGTATGATAGGAAAGCCTCAAATGAGACAATCGTCACTGTGTAAATATTTTGAGAACGAGACTTTCACGATATTTTTTTGTACGTGGATAGCCGAGTAATCTAGGACTTTTAGACAGTCTTTCGATTGTTTTCACGGGGTTCATAGCTAGCCGGCTCGGCTATCTATGAACTAAACGGAATATTGGAAGGAGCGGGGATTCGAACCGCAAATCCCTGGAGAGAGACGCTGACACCTTTGACCACTTGGCCATCGCTCCGCTTTGAAACGTAAATTTGTAGTATAAGGCTTATGATAATTACTCAAAAGCTCTGCTGAGTGATTTGAGGAGATTGTTAAGTTTTTCATTCAGCATTTCATATGATAAATATGACAACGTACCCACTCCTCCAGTAGCGTTTGGTGATGACATCGAAGTACCATTCATCAATTGACTTTTGGATAACGTCCAATTAGGAACTGAAGTGATGGCACCACCTGGAGCAGTGATGCAGACACCAAGAGCACCATCAACACTAAAAAGAAAATTTTACCAAAATCTTAAAATTCAATTCTCATTGACTTTAACAAAAACAACCTTGAGTGAAAAATTATTCAGATTTTCATATTCTATATAATGTAACTCGAACTTACAAAAACAATTTGAAAATTACCTTGGCCCAGTAGAGGACCATGTGTATTGATTTCCAGGAAGTTTTTCAGGCATAGAGTATTCAGCAGCCATCATATCTGGCGACACGTAGGCTCCAACACCTATTGGCATAAAAATAATTTTTGTTATGTATTTATACAACGTAATAGAAAATTCTTGAGAATTCTTGTGATTTTAGAAATAGATAGAAAATATAGAAAGAAAAGAGTTATATCATAGACCATTTCACTGGCAAAGTGAATTATGGGTAATCAGAGCTGATTGCGCCCCATTAACGTTGGTTAAAATCTTCAAAATTTTAGACTTATAGAAAGTCTCTATCATGACGCGTTGGACTAAGAGTTAGTCCATCTATGTAATGTTTCCAGCTCACCCATAGAGACTTACACGCATTCGTAATTTATCATTCTTTAAACCGCTAGTTGTTTAAATAGCGTAAAGTACAAAAAGTAATGAATATGTAGGGGTGGTAGTCACTGACCAAGGTCGGGGTTTTGGACGGCAAAATATGTCGTTCTTTGATAGTTAGGGTTACGGTTAGGGATAGTTGTTCTTTTTGTCGCTTTTTAAAAGTTATTCGTTGTTCTTTTTAGATGGTCTAGAAACGTTAGATGAACAGTCTCCTAATTCCCCATGATTCCTTTCGAACTCGTAATGGTCCAATAACATACCAATACCAAAGTACGTGTTTCAGTGTTATCACCATTCTCAAGCTTGTTGCACAAGAAAAAAAATACTTAAAATAACACCAAGACATATCGCTTGATGCGTGTTGAAATTAAAACATAACAAGTAAAATATACCAATAACAAATTCGGAGGTTCCTCCTGGTGCACCAACAGTTGAGAGTGCAGGACCATTATTTCCAGCACTGGACATAAAGATTATATTGTGTTCTGCAACGATTTTGTTCATCATTTCAATCACCCGACTGATGGAAAATAAAAGTCATATATTGATAATTAATTTACAGGTTTTCAAGATCGAAATATGAGGTTTTAATTAAGAAAACCATTTACAATTCGAGACTGCTTGAAACTTTCAAAGTGATATGCTGCTTGTTAGAAACAAATAAAGATTCATGCTAAGATTAATTTGATCAATTTCTACAGAACTTTCCGTAAAAATAACAATGAAAAAAAATAATGAAGGACTTCTTCATTTTAAAAGATAAATTTTGTGATAGATTTTTGTGATAATATAATAAAATTTTTCACTGAAAAATTCAATGTTGTTCAACAATGTTGTTGAAATTAGAGAGTCATAATATGTACCCTGAATTTGCCCATTTACTTGACTCCCCATAACTCAAATTGATGACGTCAACTTTTCGATCGACTGCACACTTGAGCTAAATTTAAAAAAAGAAGATTTTCCTACAATCTTGAATGAACAACCATTACTTATCGGCAAACAGTGTCAAATAATTTACCGGATTACCAAAAGGGTAAAGTAACACTTTCAACTACTACGTTTAATTTGAGCATCTATCTTTTGAATATTAAATCAATACAAACCTATCGAAGGAATGTGGAATTCAGACTTAGAAGAAAATAGGAATTGCCCTGAAAGCAAAACATATTAATCATTAATAGCTTACAGCTCTGATCAAAGCAGTGCCAGTTTCCATACCATCTACTCTGTTATCACCAATTTGCATGGAGATTATCTAGAAAAGGAGTAACAATTTATTGCATTTTCACCAAAAAAAAAAAACAAAATTTACAATATAGTTCTAAAATTCATGCTTAGACCGCATTGAGAAATTCACAAAAATAAAGATTTTTCTAACCATTTACATTAGCTCTATCTGATACTAAAGTAAACTCGTTAGCTTTAAAAGGGTGCTAAAGTGAAGGGTTGATGAACAAGATTTAGGGGTAACAGTCTACCTTAGCACCTGGTGCAACACCATTAAGTTCGGGCTTATCTTCAAAATAAGCTGAAGAGATTGAAGCAACATGAGTACCATGTGAACCTGAAAATTAGAGAAATCAATTTAGCTTTTGAAAATACGATATATACAGTACAGTCTCAATTTATTTTAAACGTAAAAAAAACTGATAGTTGTTTGAGTGATGAATTCACATTAAAGGCGAAGGCAATTAAAGAATGAATCAATTGAGAGACAAAGCGTTATGGAGACATTTGAATTCAAAAAATGGTCAGTTTTAGCAACAAAGGATTAAGGTAGATTTTTTTTTAATTGGTCATCATGAAACAGACTTGACAGTAATAAAATATAAAGAATTCAATCAATTAAAAGAATTTACTGGAATTGGTGACAATCGAAAGCCTTTTGCCATCGTCCAGTACGGTAAGACCATAATTAACCATATCTAAAAGGCAAAAACAAGGTTAAGTTTGTGGGAAACAGAAACAAATCGTCGCATCAAAATAAGAAAGCCTTAAGTCCATTTTTGTAGTTTTGAGAAAATCAAGTTTAAAGGTTTGAAATGGCTGCCATTTTTGACCATGTTGGGCTAGCTAGCTGCTTTTTTGATATGAATATAAATGAAGAAAGATCTTTCAAGTTCTAAAGTATCAACATTGTCACTTATACCATTGCGGAGATATGAATGCTTCTTCATAGCATGTTTTTCGAGAATGGACTTAAACCTTTTTTTCTATGTAAATTTCCTTGATTAAAACTGAAAATTTGAAAAATTTCCAGTGAAAAAGTGTCTTAACTCCAAAATGGACTTAAGACTTTCTTGCTTTAAACTTTCTTAACTTTTTTGAACTCTTTAACTAAAACCTTAATCTAAAAGGTCCTAAAGTCCAACTAAAATGACAATGGACTTAAGACTTTCTTAACTTGAGAAAATTTCAAAAATAAAAATTCTTATTTTTCAAAAAACTTAAAATTAGGCCACTTTAGGTTGGTTTTTGATGGATTTAAGCCAAAAATTCGATAAAAAATGGGGTATAAAGCATCGGTATGGTCATAACTCAATTTTTGAAAAAATGGACTTAAGGCTTTCTTATTTTGATGCGACGAAATGTTTTATTAATTTTGTACCATTGCTTTGAGTATAATTAACTTTTGGTAGCCAAAATAATATTAAGATAATTGAAGAAATCCAGGTTACAATAGTTCAAAAGATACATCTTACCTTTGTCACTAAATCTTCCAAATTCACCATTAACATGAAAAGAACTCATTAATTGACAGTTTTCTAGCTTCCCAGTTTGTGTTGTATCCACACATGCCCTGAAAAGAGTAATATTGTTATGATAATATGATTGAGCATGTCCGTCAAAAGTATGACATTCTGATGAAGTGAATACAGTCGCCCTTTGGAAAACAAACGAATCCGGCGAGACTTGAAATACCATTCGCGGGCTTTGTGAGTTTGAGTCTTGCCGGATCCGTTGGTTTTCCAACGGTTCTGGTGGCTAATCAGAAGACAACATTAGAGCGACTGTATTCGATTCATTGTAATACATAAGGGCAGAATTTATGATTATGACATTCTGATGTAAAGGCAATTCAACAATTCAACAGAAATTTAGATACCAAACTGGGTGAGAGTACAAATGCAAGGATAATGAAATGTATATAATGACTGTAATGAATTAACAGATCACGCACTGATGTACTTTATAATTTTCTCAAAGTCAGCAAATCAAGAAAGAAAAGGACTTCATGACTACTGCACTATCAATTCTTTGTTATTTTAAATCATTGTAGACGAGGGACTCAATTCAGTGTTTGCAAGTTGAACTCAAAGGCATGTTGCATGTGTCACAGGCTAGGCGTAATAGTTTTTTAACAATATAATATGTAATAGTTATCAGACAGTTGCGAGTACAATATGAGAAATACTTTACGAGTTCCGACATTTTTCCGTACAAAATATATGGAAAAACCGGAGCGAGTGAAATATTTTCATATTGTACAAGCCAATGTCTGGTAACTGCTTTATCGGTGACCCAAAAAATGCACTTTTTGTGTTAAAAAAAAAGCTCAGAGCACTTTCGTAGCAAAGTGATGTTAGATTGCTTCTACCGCTACAATGCAACAGCATCTTTTTGTCAATTTATATTTTGTACATGTAAAATACAAGATATATTGTACTCTTTTTAACCAATCAGATTGCAGATATTTTTTGGATTGCCGAAAAAGCCAATTACATATTTTTTTAAAAGCTATAGATACAAAAATATTGTTACAAAAGTATATAACCAAGCTTTAAATCATGATGCATGTTGGTAAATATTACTCACTTCCATTCTTCTCCGTTATGGAAAACAACACAATCATAAACAGGGCCACAATCGTCATATTTCTCATTGAATTTCTTCAAACATTCAACAGTTGATTTCAAATCATCTAGCTGTAACTTTTGATCCTTAAAATGGAAGATAAAACTTGGCTTTTATACTGGTTTAAAGACATTTGGAGCTGAAATACTGTCAGGTCCTGTGCAACTAGTTAAAAGACAAAGATGTGAATTGTAACGTCATGATGAGCATTAAATTGTATTTGTAGAATGCAAAGTGAAGAGAATTCAAATTGACTTATAAGAAAAGGCATTCAACCCTCATTTTCACAACGTACCGTCTATGATCAAGTTGTAGCCACCTAATCTTGTAAAAAGTTTCTGGGGTAGCAGGCAAGACTTTGTTCTAAAGAAGCCATGATCAAACATCAATGATTTTTTGATAAATCAGGGTCAATTTCTATTTTCTAGACCCAACCCCATGCACCCATTCCAGAAAAATGTCACTGTTAAGGCGTGCTTACTTCTGTTTTGGTAGTAGAGCCTTGTTTAGTTTCCTCTTCAAGAAGATTAGCACTTGCTTTTGAGAGAGCAAGTTGTTGAGCTGGGTCCCATTCATCTTCCTTGAACTCTTTCTATAAATGAAAGTATGTGTTAAATTTGTCTATGAAAATACAAAGATAAAGTTTGTTTTCATTTATCATTGTGCTAACTATAAATTCCATTAGTTTGCTCAATCAACTATTGCTAGAAAAGCAGTTTCATTATAGAAATCGTAGGGCCCTCCTCCAACCAGTTTTTTCTAACAAATTTTTTCAAACATTTCTCAATATAGTTGCCAATTTGTTTTGACTTTTTTTCTTAATTTTTCAATATCAAATTAGGTAACTTCTTGTCATTGCAAAAGAATTTTAAAGGATAAACATGCTTTCGTACCTTGACTCTCCTTCTTGGAGTTGTTGGGAACAGGGAATATAAACGCTTGCAGCCAACATAAAAGTCACCACTAGGATTATTCCATGAGCTGGGTACCTTAAAAAATATTCAAGAATTAAATAAGAATGGCTTGAAATAATGATTTCAAGTGGGTTAGTTGAAATGTCTGATCATGGTTACTTTTGTTTGAAAATTATGATCTTGGGTTGGAGAAAGGAAAATTTATCCAACCGTTAATAAGGTTCTCATGTAAATTAGGCTTTGTAGATTCAATTACATAAAAATTTTTAAACGAAAAAATTATAAGTTTGCCTTCCCTGTTTACAACGACAAAAGAATTCATTAAAATATTACATTATTTTTTCGAATACAATTAGCCATCAAACCCTTATACTTTTTTCTTGGTCGAACCCGGTACAAAAACCTGAAAACTTAAAAGTTCTTAAAGGCTTTAAAAGTTTCTTACTGTGAGTTTTCTTCCAGTGATTCCAGTTATGGTGTTATCTTCAGCATCAACCTTGACCACTGTTGAAGTGTCCACATCACCAGAACCAGAACAATCAATAATATCAACAATTTTTCGCTCCCCTTTTGGTGTTCTCTAATAACATAGAAAGTAATAACTGAAGACTATGGAAAAATCATTTGACAGACTCAAAATTTTGAATTGCGTTTTATACTACTTCTGTGCTAAAAGGTTTTATTCAACAGTTCTTGAGTGCTTGTTTTTGCATCTTGTATCTTTGCATTTTGGACATAGACCTTCTGCTAATCACAATATCATTTTTACTCCAATAGTTCATAGTGCGGAAAGGGGTCTGATCCCCCCTTCTTAAATGATCCCCCCTTCTTGGTATCCCCCAACCTTTATAAATGAAGGCCAAATTTCATTGCTTGAAAATAATCTACAATATATATATTTAAGCCCCTCTTGTTAAACTACCGCCTTCCTTGCTATCCATCCCTTTTTCATTAAAGTTTCTGACCCCCTTCTTCACCTTTTCAGAAGGTGACATCCCCCCCCCCTTAAGAAAAGGGGGGTCCGAACTATGTAGTTAGCAATGAAAAAAATATGTATATGAGTCCAAAAACAAAACATAATCTTTGCTACAAGATAAGCAGATAGCGGATCAACTTCTTAGCTGTTAATCTTTACCTTTACATTAACCTTTTGCTATACAAATGTCTGTGCGTCAGGCTAGAAAGTACGAGCACTGTTGATAGGCTATTCATAATTCTTGAACTTTACAATCATATCATTGTATGTCGCTGTGTCAATTCAAGACAGACTTAAGTCCATTTTTTCCAATTTGAGATAATCGACTTTAAAGGTTTCATTTGCTTATTACTTTGGAACAAAATAATGCCCTAAGTAACTCCATACTTTTGATGAAGTCCATACTTTTCTATAATCATAGAACCATTATAAGTAACTTTTTGTGGTTTAAAGGATAGTTTCATGGCTTGCTACAGAGGCTCTGAAATGGCAATTGTAGGACTTAGGGCTATATTGCATTGAAATTTCCTTACTTTTACGAGCTTAAGGATTTTTTAGGTGACATCATTTTTTTACCAGAAGTCACTTCTTATTTTTACTGACTTAGGGCCCTTTTGACAATCGAAAAGAAAATAACTTACAAGATGAGTAAAAACATTTATGTATTAATTATTGATCATACCATAGTCGATCATAATTTATTATTTGAATTTACTTTATATACGTATATTCCTAAAAAGGTTATAACAAGCTCTAACCAAACCATTTTGTTATCAGACATACTGATGTTGAAATTCTGCAAAGTCTTTGAAATTGAAACATTTGGTTAATGTGTGGAACTCTTTTACAGAATTGTTCATTCAACATGTTTATTGCCTCTACGTATAAAATGTTTTTTCGACCCATATTATTTTCCAGTTTCTTTGAATGTTAGCAAATAATAATAGTGTATTCCCCATTCTTTGGAAACATTTATGTCGAGCGATTTTAAAGAACGAGGAATACACATCCATTCATCACATTAGTATTAATAATAGTGTATTCCCTGTTCTTTGGAAACATTTATCTCAAGTGATTTTAAAGAATGGGGAATACACCTCTATTACAATAGCAAATCATAATAGTGTATATTCCCTGTTCTTTGGAAACATTTATCTCAAGTGATCTCAAATGACGGGGAATACACCTCTATTACGATAGCAAATCATAATAGTGTATTCCTCGTTCTTTGGAAACATTTAGCTTGAGCAATTTCAAAGAAGGGAGAATACACTTCTATTACACCAATTACATTAGCAATTATAATACCATTCTTCCCAAATATTACACTTAAGACCATGTTTGCACGTGACGGTTCGTGTTATGTCACTTCTAACCAATCGAATGGCTTCATGCACCGTCACGTGCGAACATTGTCTAAATGTTTTCAAAGAACGAAGAGAAGAGTATCCGCATTCCTTGGACAGATTATAAGAAATAATGTATTTTGTCTTTAAAATCATTTAGATGGATCCTATCTTACAGATAAAAAATTTCGGGGTTTGGAATGTTATACGAGTGTCAAATATCTTATTTTGAACGTTTACAAAACTTTGTTCTTGAGCGGTACTAAATTTAAAGAAGGCCCCATTTTCCCTGCCATTATGTGTGCCTTCGCCCTGGGTTTCCTCAAGTAACTCATGTTGTGCACTCTGATTGGTCGGAGAAAATGAAAGTGGTGGAAACCTTTTTGCCTTTCCATCCGCTGTATTGAATTGTATGCAAAAATTATGGTGGCTAAATTTCTGTGGAGAGATAGCATCGAAAATATGCAATATAACCTATGCAAAAAGAAAGTATTCATATAAAACTTACATGCATAATTGGCAGTATAGACCTAACTCGTCATACAAAAATTACGAGAAACACATATTTGGACTTTGTACCCTATGCTGCACACAAGCACTTAAGCCAAAAGAAGATCTTTTGAATTCAGTATGTAAATAGCGCAGTACAATTCCTATTTTTCTAGGAATTTAAAATAAAGGGATATAATAAAGATAATTGAATAATATCTGATAATTCGCGGCACTATCGTAAAGCTAGAATCTCTTCGCGTACTCTTCACTTGAGAAATTGATTGACAGATTAAATTTTTCACCCAAGCGGGAGCTCGCGGGCGTTCTGCCAGCATTCTCGGCTCAATCCTCGGACTGTGTTAAAAATGGTAGACTCAGCTGTGACAGATCATTTCGATGGAAGTTGTTGGAATGTTTACACTTGACAGAAAATTCTTTGTTTTATTGTCAATGATGACAGTGCCGTTATTAATTTTGTTAGATCTGACATATTGATGTTTGTAAGTGCACTTTATGATTCCCATCAAAGAATCATTTTCTGGTTTTCATGTTATTAGATGCTACTTTAGGGCTTTAGAGCTAGCCTGATTGGCATTTATATTAAATTGTAATCTTGTAGAAGAAAGATTAAATTTGCTTCTCTTGAAAACTAAAAATAATTAAATTTGCTCATCTCTTAAAAAAAGCACTTCGAAAAACCATAACATTAGACATAAACTCAAACTGAAAAATCATGAGCGAAGGTACAAAAATAATCCACATTCGGCTGACAAAAATTATTCTCCTGTGGGAATAAAACCGCCAAATGATCAAATCAAAACATTGATCTGTACCCCCTGATTTACAGCGGCTTTTACTAACGTGTTCCACTACCGTAGATCAAAACAGGGGTTTTAATATTTTCTTGCACGTGGGAAAGAATGTGTGACGTCATAATTACTGCTTTCAGTTTACATGTTTTGAAAGTTTGATGTGTACTCCGTGTTAGTGGAATTTTGGAATGGCATGAAAACAGAATATGCTATGTCTTTAAGAACAAATTTCTAAAAGGCTTTTTACTCTAGGGGCTGAGTTAGGTCCCGTATGCGCATCGGCGTATAGTCATTTTTTCTTTTGATCATGAAAGTATAGCCCTTGAAGAGTCAGAAAACGTGTGTGGCGTTATTTGGATCAGGCTCAAATTTCCATAATGGCGGATTTTAGATTTCAACCCTTTTTATGAAAATATTTCTATCTCGAGCTATGAAGTACTTTCGTTTTCAAAACTTAGAAAACGTAAGTACTTCGTATCTCTTGATAACGAAATTTTCAGACCATAGTTCTGACCTTTTTCTTAATCAGCATAAAATTTCTGATCGATTGGTATATAATATGCAGGGTTTTAAGCTCAAAAAATATTTTTCTTAGGCTAGCAGAGCCTAAGAGCCCATGTGACAAAAGAAAATTTTGAATCCGCCATTATGGATTTCGAAATTCATGTGGAGAAAAAACTTTTCCTGAATTTTATTATTTGAACGGTAGGGAAGACCCTCCGAAAATTTCAAGTAAATTAAGTAAGCCAATCAAATGTTGCAGCCACGCGAATCTGGAACCAAAAGTAGTCATTTCAAAAAATCCAAATCGAAAGTGCTTCATATCTCCAGATAACGAAATTTTCAGACCATGATTCTGACCTTTTTCTTAATCAGCATAAAATTTGTGATCGATTGGTATATAATATGTCTATGTTTAAAGTCGAAAAAAAAAATTTTTTCAAGCAAGAGGGCTAAAAAGGGTTGAAATCTAAAATCCGCCATTATGGAAATTTGAGCCTGATCCAAATAACGCCACACACGTTTTCTGACTCTTCAAGGGCTATACTTTCATGATCAAAAGAAAAAATGACTATACGCCGATGCGCATACGGGACCTAACTCAGCCCCTAGAGTATTTGGATCCCAATCAAAAATAGTGAGACATTTTGAAAAATGCCCAAAAAAACTTTTTTGTCATAGCTGATGAAGGCTTAATCTGTAAGTCTTGAAATTTTACAATGTTGTGGGAAATACTAAGACAAATACAATTTTTTTTCGTTAATTGAGCTAAAAATGTGGCTTCAACTCAAAATTTGTATCTTTTTTAGAAATGTAAGGGCCACACAAATTAGATAAGAGATCTTAGAATGGGACTTTGTTAACTTGACAGAAGAAAGGTTGAATTTTTCAAAAAATGCTAAATGTACACACTTTCTAGCTGTTAAATGTAGTTTTTTGTGGCTTACTTTTCGATAATTTTTAATGTGACTTTGTAAGCCACAAAATTGTACTTACAACAAAATTTTTGTAATTTTTTACACCTACAGGACTCTGCCCCTTTCTGACAAAAAGAAGTAACCCACATGAAGTCAAAATTGAGAAAATCGACCAATTGCATTTTATGCTGGCATCGAATGCAGATAGTACATATCAAAAAACAAATGACTGATTTGATTATTGTTCTACTCATTGAAGATTAGCTTTGAGCATCACCGCTTTTCTCACAATGCTCACTGTTGCAGAGAAAAACAAGACCCTTGTTTTGTCAGTAAACCTCAACCAAAAGAAATTGAAGAAAGAAGTAACTGACCAGTTTTTTGAAGAATATTTCTGACAAAAGGAAGTAAGTGATACCTTTTTCTGACAAAAAGAAGCAAAACCTGGCACAACAGTCATTTACTTCTTTTTGTCAAAAAACATTCTCCAGAAAACTGTCAGTTACTTCTTTATTCAAAATTTTTTTTCCAGATTGGCAACTTAAAAATTTTTTTTCTAAGCCAAAAAGGTTAAGTTTTGACCCAAAGAAGCCATTTCAGTCAAAAAGTCAAAACTCATAAAAATGTGAGTTACCTCCTTTTGTCAGAAAGGGGGTGTTATACTTAAATGATTGAGTGCCAAAAATATAAAAAATGTGAGACATAAAATTTCATCTATATTTCACCTATTCACCTATATTCACCTATTCACCTTATTTCCCTTGTGTAAGCCACATTTTTGCCCACTTAACATAAGCCACAAATCAGTGCAGCTAATGAAAAATTTAGCCCTTTGCTGGCAATGCTGAAAAGAAAGTATATTTCTGACTGTTTCCATTATTGAGAACTCAGCCTTCAAAATTTCTTGGTAGGGTAAGCCACATGACCAGCAAGCCACATTTTTTGCCCACACTTCATTTGCTTGTGAATCCCCTTTAAGTAAGCCACAAAAAAATCGCACTTTATGAAATGGATAGCTAATTTCCCCCTATTAGCCCCAGGGGGGGGGGTAGAATCTATCACGCTGGAGTTCTTTTGCGTATATCTTGGAGAGAAATTTTTTAAACGACTTGAAACTTTCTGACTTTAAACAAAATCTTATTAAGAATATTTCTGCAAACTTTAGGGTTATGGCTTGTCCAGATCAAGTTTTATGACTTTATTGTGAAACATGACATATAACCCAGCTAAAATCGCTTAAAACTCATTATTTTAAATTGTTGATAACTTTTAGACTATTTATTCAATCATCTTCAAATTTTGACACGTGATAGGTGTTGACAATATAAATTTGAAAAATTAGAAATTTTGATGACGTCATCAAATTTTGAAAATTTAACTCATCTTCAGCACAAATTTTAAGATAAAATCTTCATGGAAACTGCAAAACCGGCAATTATGTTAAAGAAGAACCTTTTATCTTTCAGAATTTTTAAACAGAATCTAAATATCATTATTGGTTCGATTGTAATAGACATTTTTGTAAACCATATATTTTGGCTTTATGCCGACAGGTGGAAATTTTGTGATGACGTCATCGGTTTTTGAATGACGTCATCAAATTTTTTTTTGTTCCAGGAAATTTGTGTCATGATGGAGAACATCTGTACCAAATTTCATGACCGTAGCTCTCCTAGATAAAAAATAATTGAGGGTGGTAGATTCTACCCCCCCCCCTGGAGATACAAAAGTCAAAAAAGCTTGGGGCTAATAGGGTTACCATCAAAGCAATCCTAAGTGTAAGGCACATAATTTTCCCAAGTTATGGACAATTTAGTGGCTGACAGTAAAAGTGTCACAAAACAAGGGTTCATTTTTGATTGGGATCTTTGTTGTTCTGTAAATATTTCTTTTTGGATTAAGAAATTCCATCTTTTATTGTTCTAATTATTATAATATTTCTTTAGAAAATGCTTTGTTGTCTTTTTAATCTTTGTGTACACTTGCATATGTTTTGCATATTTTCCAAGTAAATCCAACCACAAAATGATTGAACAAATCAAAAATGGTCGAACGAAATGCCATAATTAAAATATAATATGGTGTCAAGTGAGTATATATCGCTACCTTAATTCAAAAGGGGCCTAAGTCCTGTGAGCCTCAATTCAAAAGGGGCCTAAGTCCATTTGGGTCATTTTGAGAAAATTGCAATTAAAGTTTTTCCTTGATTCTGAAACCATTTTTGATGGTAAAGCTTTGAAGTAAATGTTTTCTGAAAGCCATAGCTATAAGTTGTTTTTCCAATGAAAAGGCATTCGTTTGAAAGGAATGTATTTTTGTATGTAACAGGTGCAACTTAGTAAATCTTGCAGAGTGGACTTAGGCCTTTTTTGAATTAAACATGAATTTTGAAAAACGTGTGAGTGTTAATTTTTTCTGTTAATTTCTGCCTTTTAGAGTTCAAAACCTGCACATATGACACTCCAAAATAAAACCACTTACACCTAGATTCAAGATGAAGAGAAAAGACAATCTCAGTAAAATAAAGAAAAACTCAATTAAACTTTTTAGGATGCATGGACTTAGGCCCATTTGCAATTCTATTGGACTTAGGCCTCTTCAAAACTTAACAAACTTATTTTGGTGGACTTAGGCCTTTTTATTGTAAAAAGTTGATGGACTTAGGCCCTTAATTGTAAAAAGATGATGGACTTAGGCCTCTTTTGAATTAAACATCACTTTTATCAGAGCTTCAGTAGAAGTTTTGAACCTTTTTAACTTTAAAAACTACTTGTTATGTACATCAAAAGAGAGCAAATGAGCCAGAGATTGAGAAAAACTAAAGATCTCAAATTTCATAAAAATGGACTTAGGCCCCTTTTGAACTGGGGGGTACCTGGACTTAGGCCCCTTTTGAATTAAGGTAGCGATATAATATTCGATCACCAACTAAATCGATAGGTGGTCACTGATCACCTTCAATCATCATCGATCATTATCGATTACTTCGATCACAATCGAATGTTCGATTGGTACCGTCTGGTTATGTGTGTTTGCCTGGGTTTCCAACAAAGTTCAGAAAGTCTCAATCGATCAACTATCGATTCGTGATCGATTATCTATCAGATTTTAGGTAGTGGTACTTTAATTGGATTAACTTTCGCCTTCCCGAGATTAAATTTCTCGATTTCTTGAATTTTCGCGAAATTAAAAGCAACATTTTTCGCTGATCTCCATTGGGATGTACTTTTGAATTGAATCCAATCCCTTGTTAGCATAGGGCCTAGAAAAGCTACTACACTCATTTTCTTTATAAGCATACGGTAAATTTCGGCTGAAGCATTCTCAAACCCTCTGAAAGGCTGAACAAAAAAAAGTTTAAAAAAAACAAAGTTACCGTTTTATTTAGAAAAGGGGCGTTATTGAATGGTTTGCCTTTTTGGAGGAGCATCATAAATTCGAAAGCGGGCGTTTATTCAAAGTAATATGATCGGTATGAGATTTGGCGAATTCCAGAAATTTTCTTTACTTCATTAAATACCTTATCTTGGCCCTTTTTACGCCGGACCTTATTAGCGTTATTTTGGGAATTTTCAGATAAAAAAAGCACTCGGAAATCCAGTCAATTTTTCAAAGTGCTTCGGAAATTCTGCTCAATTTTTTATTTGAACCCTTGGAAATTCCACATAATTTGTCAAAGTTTTGAAAAAGGTATCGGAAATTCCGGTTTGTGTAATTTACGATGCGCGATCCAACGATTCACGATGCACGATTCAAGATCCATGCATATATTATGTTAATTATTCTAATTATGCATTTACAGGTTTTAGTAATCACATATTTTAATTCCTTCTTTTGTATTCCTGGAAAATCAATGTAAAGTATGCGTGTATATATTTTAACCTCAACAATCAAATCAAATCAAAACATAAACTTTTTTGCCCATGCTTGCTTTCTTTATTAAAAAAACGTTTTTCCGATTAAACCAACCAAATGCATTGGATTGAGACAGGGTTATAAACAAAAATTTACAATGTTGTGGTAAAGTAAGGAAAACGTTTTTTAATGAAGAGCGCGTGTATAAACTCACCTTTTTTGAGAAAGATCAAATGAGTTAACTTGATCATCAAACAAAGAAAAATATCAAATAAATGAAAGCACCAGTTGCAATTCAGTTGGTGAAAGGCTTTTATAAGAACATGCCAAAAGTAATAATGTAGCCAATGATTCCTTATTTACCTTATTCACTGTTCTTAAAAAAATAATGAAGGTATATGACGTCAAGGCTTTTTCTTTCATTTTAAAAACGAGTGAGGCATGCGGCAAACATTTTCTTTCTCTCGCTATCAATTTTTGTTTTTTTTCTACATAGAAGATATAAGTTATTTTAATCATTCTGATTATGATAAATTATTTCCCCTCTTTTTTAAATTTTTTTTTCGTTATTGTTATATGATGTTTGTAGCTAGCATTATGAAAACTTATTCGTGCATAATTAGAATAATTAACATAATATATGCATGAATCGTGCATCGTGCATCGTGAATCGTTGGATCGCGCACCGTAAATTACACAAACCGCGGAAATTCCAGATTTTTCCACCAAAAAATTGATTTTGTATCGGAAATCCAGGAGTTTCAATTGCTTTTGTATTGGAAATCCAGGAATTTCAAAATAACATTTTGCCTCGGAATTCTGCTCTCGTCCACCCCCTACTATAATGGACTTTAACTGGAAGAGCCCATTATATCGATTACTACGCCTGGGTTCTTTTTTTCTCGCTGTTCTCGAAACATTGCCGGCCAAAGTCACAATTCTTTATTTGCAGCACTGTAGGAATAAAATAAAATAATATATGATAAATATAATACCTCCAATCCTGGTGCACCTGGATCAATACCAGAATCAAAAATAGCAATCAAGACTCCATCTCCGTTGTACTCTGGATACTTTCTAAGAAAGGATTCAATTTGAGTTTCTCGCTTTGGTAGCAGTCCATGGACAGGAAAATCTTCCATTGTTCGGGAATTTTCAAATTCAGTAAGCAGGCAGTATATTGCTTTGAAGAGTACAAAACAGTTTGATAAACTGAAGTAAAATGAACAGTAGTTTGGTTACGTTCTGGTTACAGCAGCAGCGATGATGAATGATCGATGGATGATTTTGACCAAAAGCAAGCCAGCACCACATTCGGAGCACCACATTCAACACCACTTTCGCAGCACCACATTCGCACTTTCGTTTTCGCTCCAGCACCACATTCGGCACTTTCGTTTTCGCTCCAGCACCACATTCGGAAATTCCAGCACCACATTCAACTTTCTGCCCAATTTTCATACTGAAGGAGAGTATTCCTATCCTGGAAATTATGATTCCTATCAAGCCTTATCTATTAGCTTCCATTTAAAGCAAAAATGAAGTCTTTATCACCATTTCTCTTCATAGCCTCGCGTTTTAAAGACACCTCGGTAGAGTGCCGAATATCTTAATTTTGGTGTTTTGGACTAAAAATCATACTGAAGGAGAATATTCCTATACTAGAAATTATGATTCCTATCAAGCGTTATCTATTACCTTCCATTTCAAGCCAAAATGAAGTCTCTATCACAATTTCCCTTCCCAGCCTCACGTTTTAAAGACACCTCAGTAGAGTGCCGAATATCTTAATTTTGGTATTTTGGACTAAAAATCATACGGAAGGAGAGTATTCCTATACTGGAAATTATGATTCCTATCAAGCATTATCTATTACCTTCCATTTCAAGCCAAAATGAAGTCTCTATCACCATTTTTCTTCACAGCCTCACGTTTTAAAGTCACCTCGGTAGAGTACCGAAAATGTTAATTTTAGTGCTTTGGACTAAAAATTATGCTGAAGGAGAGCATTCCTATCCTGGATTTTATGATTCCTATCAAGCCTTTTACACAACCTTCCATTTAAAGCAAGAACGAAGTCTCTATCACCATTCCCCTTCTCAGTCTCACGTTTTAAAGACACCTCGGTAGAGTCCCAAAAATCTTAATTTTAGTGTTTCGGACAAAAAATTGTACTGAAGGAGAGTATTCCTATTATGGAAATTATGATTCCTATCAAGCCTTATATACAACCTTCTATTTAAAGCAAAAATGAAGTCTCTACTATCATTTCCCTTTCCAGCGTCACGTTTTAAAGTCACCTCGGTAGAGTACCGAAAATGTTAATTTTAGTGCTTTGGACTAAAAATTATGCTGAAGGAGAGCATTCCTATCCTGGATTTTATGATTCCTATCAAGCCTTTTACACAACCTTCCATTTAAAGCAAGAACGAAGTCTCTATCACCATTCCCCTTCTCAGTCTCACGTTTTAAAGACACCTCGGTAGAGTCCCAAAAATCTTAATTTTAGTGTTTCGGACAAAAAATTGTACTGAAGGAGAGTATTCCTATTATGGAAATTATGATTCCTATCAAGCCTTATATACAACCTTCTATTTAAAGCAAAAATGAAGTCTCTACTATCATTTCCCTTTCCAGCGTCACGTTTTAAAGGCACCTCGGCATCCCGCTTTGTTCAATGTATTGTTGGTCCCATCGTTCCCACCTCCCACCGGGTCTGTGAGATAGGGATGTACTATATGGACATGGTCAGAGCTCTTTTTAAAAAAGTAAAGCGAGAAAATAAGTTCAAATTTAGTACTCACATGCTTAAAACGCTCAAAAAGATATACAAACAATCCCTGATTCTGATACAAATTATGGACGACTCAGTTTGCAGTTTACTCTAAAGAAAATACTTTTGCTCTCGCAGCAGTGGAGGGGGAGGGTTAAGAAAATGGGGGTACGAAATGCCGGTAATTCTTTCTGGAAATTCCTTAATCTCGGTCAAAAAATTCTCAAAAACAGGTTCTGGCAAAAAGTCAATTAAATCTGACAGTACTGGCAATATCGAAACGAATCGCTGGAAACTTTTTTGTGCAAGCTAAATGGCCAGAGGTTGTAGAGTATGACTAGTGAGATTTTGCTAAGTACCTGACTAGAAATAACCGATGTTGTTTGATGGCTCCAATTGATGCCCCTGTTTTGCTCCCAAAAATGGAATGACAAAAAACATAAGTGACTGTGGACCATGGTTGGCGCCGAAGAGAAAACTTTTTAATTTTGACCCTCTTTTATTTGCTTCAATACGACCATAATTTGGAATGATTTTGCCAATAACAGAGGTTCTTGGAAGTCCGTTAGGGATTAAAAATTTCCTTTTGTTTTTATAAACGTGGGAGACCAGGGTCCTCCGCCTGCAATGACTCTGGGCCCTGAATCACGCACTATGTATAACCAGGCTTTTATCATAAGGAACCATTTTCGTGGCAAATGAGGGCCATACATGCTTCGAGAGAGAGGGTTAAACTATAGTGTGATTCAAAGATGTTTACCTCCTATTACTATTAGAAACATAGCTGATTGCTTCGTGCACCTGCACTTCGCGCCCCCTTTAAATATGGGATTGGTGTGTACCCAGAGGGGGGCACGCAGTTACTACAAGACAGTATGACACTTACTACCGTGGTGGTACTGTATTCAGAAGTTATGAAAACAGTTACTACACAGTGTAGTAACTGCTGTTTGGGGGTGGTGCTAAACACCAAAACTAGTACTTTTGGTGTAGTAAGTGCTTATATTTTGATTCTTTTTAAAGAACTTTAAAATTTTTTTTACAAAAAATGAATTTTTTTGTGAAAAAATTTGTTGTTAAAAAAAATATTTTTGTTATAAATGGACGAAAAAAAAAGCACTTACTACACATCATGTCTTGTAGTAACTGCGTGCCCCCCCCTGGTGTACCTCAGGTTGTAGAACTGAACTGAATAGGTGCCTATCTCAACAACCCCAGAGGAACCTTTTCTACTAACAGTGGGGATAAAAACTCCTATCGAAACCAGCAGATAGGGGCCAGTAGGGGGTCCCAGCGGGTCAGTGACACGGGGGTGTCACACAGGGTAATCGCCTCTGTTGAACAAGGGATTATCTACACGTGAAGTTGACTCTAAGCGATTGCTGCATCCGAGAAATCGAGCAATATGCCGTGTGCTGCGTTTTTAAACAGTCCTAATAATGCTACGAGTTCAAATCTGTTTTTCTTAGAGACTCCTTATCAATGGGAAAAAATCAGGAAGATTGGACGGCGGTTAATAATTTCGGTTCAAAAGATAAAGAGGTTAGTTTGTACAATATGTCTCATGAAAATAAAAAAATTTGAAATAACAAAGTGAAAACATTTTCTTTATGAAGTCATTGATGAAGGCATCAATTATAATGTATGTCATCTTTATGAGTTATCAGTGGCTGTTTTTAAGCCCCTCTTTTCGCCTTTTTGGAACAACGATACCGAATTACTGTACCGGTCTGTCTGAAAAGATACGGGTATGATTACTATGTAAAGATCAATACTAGAAGACGTCTCAAATAGCAGAATAACGGTAATTTTTCTTTCGATTCGAATACCAGAGATGAAAAAGGTCATATAACGGAATACTGGCCTCTTGGAATCCCACCTATGTGCACCAACCATCCAACCATGCTTATTGCTCTTATAATTGCTTTTTTAATTATTTCTTTAAAATAAACGTCAACATACTTTTTGACTTGATTTGCTAGCGAGGCTACTTATTTAGTCATATAAAAGGTCACGTGACCTAGTGAAATTAGTTTCGAATTAATTCATAAACCATAAAATATATCATAACTAGCGTCCCAAAGCCCAAACGTTGTCACAGACGACTCACAATCCAAAATATGCGAATAACAATAAAGTAAGGTGGCTTTGAAATTTTAACACTACCACGTAACATTAAAATGAAGTGTTTAGACAAAAAATACGGCAGATTCTTAAACCATTTCTTATGAATATATTATGAAAATTCATTCGACTATGTGTTCCATAATCTTGAAAGCAAAACATTTTCGGTACTCTACCGAGGTGTCTTTAAAACGTAAGGCTAAGAAGGGAAATGGTGATAAAGACTTAATCTTTGCTTTAAATGAAAGGTAATATATAGGGCTTGATAGAAATCATAAAATCCAGGATAGGAATGCTCTCCTTCAGCACAATTTTTAGTCCAAAACACCAAAATTGGGATTTTCGGTACTCTATCGAGGTGTCTTTAAACCGTGAGGCTGTGAAGGAAAATGGTGATAGAGATTTCATTTTTGGTTTAAATGGAAGACAATATATAAAGCTTGATAGGAATCATAATTTGCAGGATAGGAATACTCTCCTTCAGTACACTTTTTAGTCCAAAACACCAAAGTTGAGATTTTTGGTACTCTACCAAGGTGTCTTTAAAACGTGAGGCTGTGAAGGGAAATGGTGATAGAGACTTTATTTTGGCTTTAAATGGAAGGTAATGTATAAAGCTTGATAGGAATTATAATTTCCAGGATAGGAATACTCTCCTTCAGTTCAATTTTTAGTTCAGAACACCAAAATTAAGATATTTGGTACTCTACCGAGGTGTCTTTACAACGTGAGGCTGAGTAGGGAAATGGTGATAGAGACTTTATTTTGGCTTTAAATGGAAGGTAATATGTAAAGCTTGATAGGAATCATACTTTTCAGAATAGGAATACTCACCTTCAGTACAATTTTTAGTCCAAAACACCAAAATTAGGATTTTTGGCACTCTACCGAGGTGTCTTTAAAACGCGAGGCTATGAAGAGAAATGGTGATAGAGACTTCATTTTGGCTTGAAATTGAAGCTAATAGATAAACCAGCTGCGCTGGAAGCTCCGGCTTAAAGAGATTAAAAGATGTGAAAGATGAGTTTGCTGAGTTAGTTGTGTTAGAACGTTGCCCACAAACTAGTAATCAGAACAGATCAGAAAGCAAAGTAATAATTCTATTGCAGAGCGAGTATGAGAAATAATCTTAACGAATAAATAAACCAGCTGGAAGTTTAGCTCTTCTAAGTGATTACACATGCACTTTCTTGCCTCAAGAACCAACCCCACCCCTCGCCCACTCATCCTCCACTAAAAAATTGGAGCTAAAGGAGATAAACATTTAGAAGTCAATATTTCCAAGTTCTTATAAATTTATTTTTTTCTAAACTTGCCAATAGCGAAGCTATGATGCGCCGTTGATTTGATTGTCCGGATAAAATTTTGGGGAGAAAAATAGCCTAAATTACCGGGTGACCCACGAAAAAGTTCAGACGTTTCTCGACGTCTTGAGGCCGAACAAATGTCCCAAAGTGCTTGGAATTTTGATATTTAGAAAGTAGATATCCTAACTTAAAATTTGAGCCATCACTTCTTAAATTTGACCAATTTGTTCTCTACTTATGAGCTTTTAAAGTCAAAATTCACTTTTCGGAAAGTGTAAAAAACACGTAAAAAAGGGGTATCAAATTTGGTATTTTTAGACGTTTTTGATATACAGTTTTTGAAAAAAAAAAATCTGAAAAATCTACAAAAGCGCCAATTTTTATAAAAACTAGTCTTGTTTTAAACAAACAAAAACTACTTTTAAAGGTGTTTTTATTAATTATCAATGTCATAAAACTCGTTAAATAAGTCAATTTGTAAGTGATTTTCTAAATAAGTCAATTTCTAAGTGATTTTGATTTTCTAATTGATTGCATAAATTTAATACCTCTTTTTTACGTGTTTTTTACACTTTCCGAAAAGTGAATTTTGACTTTAAAAGCTCATAAGTAGAGAACAAGTTGGTCAAATTTAAAAAGTGATAGCTCAAATTTTAAGTTAGGATATCTACTTTCTAAATATCAAAACTCCAAGCACTTTGGGACATTTGTTCGGCCTCAGGATGTCGGGAAACGTCTGAACTTTTTCGTGGGTCACCCGGTAGAGGCCACAGCTTTTAGCTAAGCGTTATTTTTTCTGTTGGGATAATACTTGGTGGAGGAGAGTAGGACAATCCAAATAAAATGGTACAATAGTGTGTATGTAATAAATAGTGGTATATTTGGAAAAAACCTGTTTCGGGTTTGAAAAATCTTCAAAAGGAACGGTCGCCCCAACCAATGAAATTACGACAAAGTCCAAAAAATATCATTTTCAGTTATAACACTGTGAAAATTTCTCCGATTTTGTTAAAATTTACACAGGAATTGTGTTTTAGTATCCTTTACTGAATTCTCATAGTGATATGTTTGTAAAAAATCTGTGTCGGGTTTGAAAAATCAAAAGGAACGGTCGCCAGCCGCGATGAAATTATGATAAAGTCCAAAAACAATCATTTTCAGCCATAACAATGTGAAAATTTCTCCAATCTTGTTCAAATTTACACAGGAATTGTGTTTTAGTATTCTCTATTGAATTCTCATAGTGTTATGTTTGTAAAAAATCTGTGTCGGGTTTGAAAAATCAAAAGGAACGGGTCGCCAGTCAACAATGATGAATACACAAAACAGGATCATTTTACATCATTTTCAGCCATACACATAACACCACAAAAACTACTCAGATCGTTTTCAAATTTGCACTGTAATGTTGTAATTTTAGTATTTTCTTTTGAATTCCAATAGCTGTGTGTTTGGAAGTTTCATTGTCAAGTTAGAGTTTTATGATTTTCAGTGTCTAGAAGAGAAGTTAGCCATATGCGAGATTTAAGCACTCGATCAGCTGTCGATTCATGGCCAAAATTTCTCCAAAGTCTTTCCACATTGTTAGAGAACCAGTATGCATCAAACTTCTCATAAATCATGTCCAAAACATCATGAATAATGATGAAAATGATCAATTTTTCACTGAGATTTGCCCATTCGCTACACAGTCAGCTAGCCCACTTTCGGCAGCCATCTTTTTCTAAATACTTTCGGCCAATCAAATCACAATATTATCAGAATCCAGATAATCCGTTTTTTAAAATCGGAATAGATCATCGGATTAGATAAACAAAAAAAAAATGTCTTGACCGTTGTCGGAAGAGAGAATTAAAGGCTCCTAGGCCGGAGCAATAAGGCTTGATAGGAATCATAATTTCCAGAATAGGAATACTCTCCTTCAGTATGAAAATTGGGCAGAAAGTTGAATGTGGTGCTGGAATTGCCGAATGTGGTGCTGGAGCGAAAACGAAAGTGCCGAATGTGGTGCTGGAGCGAAAACGAAAGTGCCGAATGTGGTGCTGCGAAAGTGGTGTTGAATGTGGTGCCACGAATGTTGTGCTGGCTTGCTTTTGGTATGATTTTGCAGATTTTTTGACTCTGCAAAAACGAAAGTGAACGCGATTGTCCCGGACAAAGAATCCGATTTGAATTTTTAGAAAATCGGGAATATACTGAAACCAAAAAAGGGCAGGGCGGGGGTTGGATCCGAGATCGAACCCAGCCCATAGATTTATAAAGCCCGAAGGGCTAGATGCATATATTTATAAGCCCGAAGGGCTGGATGTCAGGCTTTAAGCCTTCACAGGCAAAAAAAATTGAATATCGGAAAAAATATTGTTGATGCTATCGTTTTCGAAAACCCGCGAAGCTTCTGATTGGTCAAGCGCTGAAATTCTATTGTAATGTCCCGTGACTTAGGTAGGAAATCCTACCCAACCTCGGCCACAATATAACATAAGAAGACTAGAGAGATGTACTTCAAGTCGTATGAGGTTCCAAGGGAAAGATGTCGTCGGAAGAAAAAGCAAAAAGACAATTGTGTGAACCAACTTTACTTCAAAAAGGCCCTTTCTACAACATACAAAGCAGTCCTTCTGTGAATTTACAATAGAATACTTTTTCAACTCATCAAGAGCATACAAATAGGTCTTCGACGATAAATTCAAAGTCGTTTAGTAAAGAGCCATAGTATATGGTAAAGCTGTGCATTTTTTCCTTCTGGAAAGAGATAAGAATGATATGATCATGGATTTATCATAGAACTCTGGATACACAACGAGCTGGTTTTTCATCGATTTCTCATGTTTTAGCCTTGTCCGCAGTAATGACATTATTGTTCACTCTCCACCATTCACTAATCATTGTTTCGTATAATTTTTTTTATTGCATTCGCGTTTTTCATCAAAACACATCTATACAATTCCCAAATGAGACTTAAAGATCTCTCAAGAGAGTCAAATGCATCAAATTAATTGCTAATAATGTGTTGTTATGACGTTTCAAGCTATGAGAAAGATGCGACCAAGGATTTATTATACACTGGATAAACGACTCATAAAACGATGGAGAGCGATCATTGTATTTTCGTTGTTTCAGAAAACAATTGATGTTCTAGCTTTGTCCGCAAAGGACAACTGTCATGGCGGCTCGAAGATGTCTGATTTTTAAAAATGTTTATCAGTCTTATTTTTAAAAAGTTCTCTAGCTCTTTCTTTTTGTTCATTTGCAGAAAAAAAGTTTGAAACTAAGGCTAGCATTCCAAACTGGATACATTTGTGAAATCTAATGTGAGAAAAACATCATTAGACAAGAAATTTAGACAAAATGCTTATAGTGACACGAAATTTTCAATTGGAAATATCTTTCCAAGACTGTCCCCAGAAGAGCTGAAATTAACATACATAAGACTTGAGTGTCTAGGCTCCACTGTGGTATGAAAATCCTTTGGAGGCACGTGGTGGCAAGGTGGTTTTTTTGAGGTTGAAGTTTGAAAATTTCCGGTGTCAACATTAAATTTCTTATACACAACACGTCTTTTGTATCTTTCTCACAGCTTGAAACGTCATAACGACTTATAATTAGCAATTAAGTGGAAGAATCTGACTCTCACAGGAAAGTTTTAAGTCTCTTTTGGGAATTGGGTGAGTGATTTTCGATAAGAAATGCAATAAAAATGCTTTGAAAAAACATTTAATGAGGGAAGGAGAGTGAACAATAAAATCATTACTGCGGACATAGCTAGTACACGAGAAATCGGCAAAAATCACTATGAAGCCAAGATACTCCAGTCTAACATATGTCAATCCTAGCTCTTCCCAGGAAAAAATTGGAAAGATATTGCCAACCTTATTTTCAGCATCATTCTAGGCTTTTTACTCTATTTTTCTTGTTTGATGGTGTTTTTGTCGCATTTGATTTCATTAATGTATTCGTTAAGCTTTCTTGCTTTCATTTTCAAATTTTCATCCAGTAAATATGCAAAAACAAGAAGTTACAGGACTTTTTAGAAATGGGATTATTAATCATTTTTCAAAATCAGACACCTTCGAGCCGCCATGACAGTTGTCCTTTGCGGACAAAGCTAGAACCTCGATTGTTTTCTAAAACAATGTAAAGACAATGGTTCGCTATCCACCGTTTTATTTGATGTTTATCCAGAGTTCTATGATAAATCCATGATATGATATAAGCCTCAGATGTCACAAATTACAAAAATACCGCGCAGTAGTAGATATCAAAATACACCCTGTCTCACAGCCCCGGTGGAACTTTTATCTTCAGTGGGGATAAAAATTCCAATCGAAATCCCAATGGGGATGGAAATTTTATTGTTCCAAGGTTAAAGAAGCCAGTGAGGATTTTTTGGAGTGCAATTTTTAGACATTGATTTTCGAGTGGGGATGAAATCAAAGTCAATTTCCCAGTGGGTCTGGAATTCCAGGGCATTTTCCCACTGGAGACCAAATTTTCGCCAAATTTTTCAGTGGGAATGAGGTCCCGTGGTTCTGTTACAAAGGGATGTCAAAATTGACATCTGACCAGGCTCTTTTCCTTCTCGTGACTATGTATGTTATGATTGACCAAAGATTTATTATACACAAGTCTCCTTTGGGAATTGGATGAGTGATTTTTTATAAGAAATGCAATAAAAATGCTTCGAAAAATTATTTAATGAGGGAAGGAGAGTGAACAATAATATCATTACTGCGGATATAGCTAGTACACGAGAAATCGACAAAAATCTGTTACTTGTATATCCAGTGTATAATAAATCCTTGGATTGACAAAGCCTTCACAGCCTAAAAAAAGGTTCCTAACCGGGTCTAAATTACGTTAGATGACAGGCAAATCTCTTTGTTAGCCCAGTTTTAAAAAAAATGGAGGATTTTTTTCAAACTGAAGAAATAAAACATTTGTTCAAAATTACAATCTTGAATTATCTTTTCATGAATTTTTATAGTAACAATAATTAAAAAAATCTACAAAATCTGTTCAATTACAGAACAAGTGGACCCCCAACTGGAACCGTATCAACTCTGCTCTTTAAGAAAAATATTTTAAGATTTTACCCCGTTGCAAGAACCACTGAATTGTTCCCATTCCGCCACCCTCGCGAGCCAGGGCCGATAAACGATTCTGCGACTTAAAGAGGCCAGTACCGTATAATTGGAGGAATCGTTTAGGGCCCTGGTACTTTAGAAGAGAAAATATCAAGAATCTTGATATTTTTCGACCTTTGGACTCTGGCAGCTTGAGTGTGGGCAATATCAAAGACAAGTACAGCCGAGCTGCGAGCACACTTACTAAAATAATTTATATCAAAATGCTGTAAATAGTTCTTCTCCGTATGACCATTTGGCATGGGAAAAGAAAGTAATGTTGATTTGGACATTTGGAAGCGAAATGCAAGTAGAAATGACTGTGTTTGTTGTTTTGAAATGAGAATGGCTTTCCTCTGTCTTTTAATGTTTTTTTACTGGCTCAAAATAATGCAATAAGTGCCTTGCAATAAGTCTCAACTTCCAATTACTGTTTTTTAAATTTGGCTCTCTGATATGGATATTTTTTTGTGGTGAAGTTTTAGGGTTGGTGCAGAAAACTGCTGTGAACTGGTTTTAAAACAGTTAAAGCTATAAATTAACTGGCTTTAAACACACTCAGCAAATCTAAAGAAATTTCAACCTTGAAATTATTGCTTTCCTTCTCACTTTTAGATATGTGAAAAATAAATAAAACATTTTCAACAGCTCTAATGCTTTGCTGCTGACTCTCTGGCTGATGCTGCTCATCCATAAAGTAGCTGATAGAATTTTTATATCCAGCCTCAAGAACGTAAACTCCAATTATCCAACCATATCATGTCACCACAGCTGGGAACGATGAACGACAGTGACAGTAGCAGTAGGATGAATTCAATAAGATTTTTGTACAACAACATAATGTTTTTGTGTGTAAAAACATGAAAAGTATCATGTTCTCAACATCATCATTGCATCTTGCTTTTGTGACTAATTGGCTGATTGGAATAAGCATGAGCTATAAAAACTCTGAGAGATTGCACTATTTGTTAGCCCTGGTTTTCCAGGATGCTAAATAACTAAATGCATTGCTCAGTCATCAGTGTCAGTTGAAGTTAATTTTAAACATTTGGTTTGGCCACTGTTATGATGTTTAACTGGTTTAAATATTAAGAAAGAAAAGATTGATGGACACTTTATGGACTGTGTAACAATTGTAAAATCAGCAAGAGGCAAAAATTGCGAGAAAATAAGAATTTGGGAATACAATTACTTTGGAGAGAACTTATTTTGGCAAGGAGCTAAATAAAATAGAATTTTTTATAAATGTGGTTTTGAAGAGAAATGCAATTTTTAATTTTGGCAAAAACTGATTTGGCTGAAATAACCCTCTGGCTGAAAAAAAATCTAATTCAAAAGGCTTGGGTTTTCCCCTTTTTTCTATGAGAGAGAAACAGCTGATATTTTGTAAGGAACAAGCAAATGATAATTCTCTTTTTATTCTCTTTCAACCAATTTTACAAGCAAAAAAGGGCTGTGAATTCTGCGTACTTACTTTTTCTTTCGACCCCTCCCCTTCCCCTTCCCCTCTGTATGCAAGCATATGCTTTTGAGAAGACACCCTCTCTCCCCCTTAGTGCGTACATACTATGTGGACGGCCCCTTAGGAAAATCACTGGAAATGTTAATTCTGGTAAGAACTTATTAGGGGCCCTTATGATGGTGAGGCAGGGTGAGGAAGCAATTCTTTCAATTTTGGCGATAACTATTTTTGGTGAATTTTGTTCTGTTACTATATCATCATTCATTAAGAATTTATTTATTTAGAGAACACATTGAATTATGTAAAATACCCATTTGAAATTTTATAAAAATTTTAATGCTAGCTATGAATCATTGGGTATAGAGTTTGGAATTAAATTCTAATTAATAAGAGTTTTCTGACTAGTAAAATGAATTTGATATTCTTGTGTGAATCTTTATACGTGCCATTTTTAAGATTTTTCTTGTGAATCTTTAAACGATTTTCAACTCAGGGTTTTGATAGTAAAAACACATGGTGTAATAAGTTTTTTAGAGATTTGGTAGATGATCAAAAGAAATCTGCAGGAATACATTTTACATGAAACTTTAATAAACTTGGGACATTTCGTTTTATTCAATTAACAAAAAAAGAAATATTTACTGGTCCTATGGAAAATGTTCATGGGAAAGGCTTGAAAATAATATTAGATTTTGTTGAATTTCAATATTAAAAAAAGAGGCCGATTGTAATCAAGGACTACCTTAAAGGAATAAATTATGGCGGAAATAAAATTTGGCGGATTTACCAGGAATTCCACCATACGTCAAATTAAATTCCCGCCAAATTTAATTTATCTCGTGTATTCTCCAAATTTGTGCTATTTCAGGCCTTGAAAACAGGTTTTTGCTTATTTGGTAACAATTTTTGGCCAAAAATTTCCTTCAACCGCCAAATTAAATTCTCGCCTAATTTCTTTTTTCTAGCAATCCACCAAATTAAATTCCTCTGAAAAAACTTTTTCAACCACCCGCCAAATTAAATTCCTGCCAAAATTTCTTCCTTCAAGGTATTAGAACTTGAACTGAAAAGACATATATAATCTTAAAGTTCTATTCTGGAATTTTGACCAAAATGTAGTTGATTGCTATCTTTTGAAACAATGTCCAGAAATATTCATCTATAAAATAATAAAATTTGACACTTAATACAGATTATGAAAAAAAATCTGTCAATGTTACTTTAGATGACTGTACTCCTATTTGATTTTATCCTCAAAATAGGTTAAAAACTGAAGACTCTATGGAAAAATATCCAAAAATTTTGTTATGTAGCAAATCAGAACATGATGACGACAGTGAAACTGGACTAGTGAAACATAATCTTTAGGTCAGAATAAATTCAACTGAAATCCAAATAAGTCTAACATGTCATTATTGATAATCTAGATGACCGATTTGTTATATGTTTGCATAAATTTTATCCCGATAAAAAAACTACTTCCAGCTTCAAAATTTTTTGTCAAATTTAGTCCAATATACACACTGTACCATACTAGTTTGTATACTTTTTGACATTTACGGTCAATATAAATAAATTTTCAGTCTGGTAATAGGATATGTTTAAAGAATTGTTTCATGGTAAACATTAAAGAAACAAATTTATTTCTTTTTCAATACTTGAAGTTTCTTGCTTTTACACATTCATCAGTTTATTAAAATTGTTCACATAATTGCCAAGCTTTTAATTGTATAAACCATAACCAGTACTGGCAAAAACTGGGGCCATTTTCATCATATGGACATTCTTATAAAGTTTATTCTTGTAAAAAAATAAAGCGTGTACAGCCTTTTATCAAACACTACAGATTTGTGTATCCTAAACCAAGTTTATTTTGATGACAGACGGTTAGTTTTTCTTGCTTTAGATCCTGATCAAATGAAAACAACTCTAAGACCAAGCTGTCTTTTATACCTTTTTTATTTTCGTTAGTTCTCGAATTTGAGGGTCAAAAACTTGTCCTTGACGTAACATAAAAGCAGGTCTTTCATTTACAATATATTGTACATAATTTCATAAGTATATTAATATCATTTATCACAACACCCTTTCACGTCCATTTTAATATTTTCAATGTATATTATATGTGTCAAGCAATCACTGGAGATGTATGCTTTTTTCTTTTTCATACTCCTGATGCCCATGGTCATGGACAAGATAGATGTCAAAATGTATAAACATCAGTCAGTCATTCATCACGAGTGATCAGATTATAAAGAAACATGCAAGATTGCTGTTGGAAATCATGCAGTTCAAGCAAAACAATTATATGTGGACAGCAGAGGGTCTTTTCGAGTGAATCTTTAAACTATTTTCTATAGTCATTTTGTCTTTCTGTAAAAAATCGTTTTACAAGCAGTTCCAGTTCGCTCAGTGCACCAGGGATAGACTGCTTATCAAGGTCTCGTAGTATCTTTCTCTGCCAATCAAGTTTCATTTAAATGACATTTTGCAATTTTGTCAATTGATTGGTTTGCCAAGAGTTCTTCATACTTCAACTTCTTCATGCTGAGAGTCTGTCCTTGACTTTTAAATTTACTATTTACATCAGCCATTCATTACACAAATTACATTTAGTTTGTTTTGATTTTTTCAAATTCTCGGAATTTGTAAAATGGCGGGATTATGCTAATCGACATACGTTTCGCGTACATGCCTAAAAGTACTTTCGTTTTTAAAGTGCACCAGGGCTTATATCCCCCGTCAACGCGTCCATCAGAATCATCAATAGCGTAAGGGGGTTAGATAAGCCATGGAGTCGAGGGTGCCCATTCCGCTGGGAACGACAAACGGGCACATTAGAAAAAGCGAGCCACTTTAAAAAAGGGCGAATACCGTCGATGTTTTTATTTGGATTTTATATATGATGAGCTTTAGTCCTGGTCTCGACTCTTAAAAAAAGGTAGGCAATCTCGAAATGTTTCTCTTTCTTCTACTTATCTAAAAAAAATCTAATGTAAAATGCTTTTTTACCATTACTAAATCTTTTCTTAAAATTGCTACATACAGGCGATAAAAATGCAGGTCCAGGGCTGATTTCCACGTCAATTCAAAAAAGAGATTGGACATGGGGATGAGGTTGGAATAAATCACGATTTTGACATTTTTAGATGACCCGCAATGATCTCAAACGGCGGCGATTAGAATGTATTCTTTGCAACAAAGGAGGAAAAGATATGTTATCATTTATACTTGGAGCATCCTAGAAGGCTTAGTTCCAAATATTGCAATTGATTAAGAAATTGATTGAGAATTGATTAAGAATAGGGGCATCTTCAGCTATTTCAATGAGAGACAAGGAGGGGAGTGTTTCATCTCCCTGATAAAGAGAAGTTCCTTTCAACGCCAAGTCTATGCATTCATTTGTATGCAGGGACCAACCTTTTTCAATTCCTTACACAAAGACTTGAGGAATCTTACGAAATGCCGATTTCAAAAGAAAACTTGATTGTTACTTGCGTACTGTACCAAATGAACCTCTTGTTTCAGGCTACACAAACTTGATGAGAGCTGAGACGAACAGTATTGCACACAGGGCACTGGTCTCGACGAGATGAGTGGATGCGACGCAAAAATGACGCAAAAATGGAGTCAAAACAGCAAAAGTTGGCCGCCTAACTGTGTTTATACAAGAAGACGAAAAACGATTCAAATCTGTGCTCGATTTACTCGCCCTTTGGAGGTTTGGAGCTAGAACTTTATTTCGATAGACTCAAGCGAACAACGCTTAAGAATAACCACCCGGGGTAAGATTATGTAGCAAAATTCCGTGAATGCATGGGTGTAACGCTACGGACAGTGAAAAAAATTAAATCAGATCGATTTAAATGCACACACCTGTATTTGATCGTTCCCAAATAGATTGCATTTATTGAAAGCGCATCTTTTTCAAGTGATAAATCTCATTCACATTTTTTTTCAGAGTCACTTTAACTTACGTCAGCATTCTCTTTGGGTATTTTTACAACACCCCTGTCTTAGGGACACGGTTAGAATTTGCCGAATGGGAATGAGAGTCTATTATCTTAACTTTGGAGATTTAAAATTCTATTGTTCACAAGCCTTAAAACCAAAATGGGAATTCCTAAAAATATCCCTAGTTGTCACAGGATAACAGTTGTCGTAATGTAGTTTTCCAATGAAGATGAATGTTCAATTTTCTCACTCTGACGAATCTTTTGTATTCTTTCGTGATTGTCACCACCCTGTATCATTTTCCCGCAATTTTAACAGTGAACGGCTAAAATAGAACAAAATACCTCTCATGCCCGGACAATTTTAAAGTTATCTTTTTAAACGAGATGGGTGCGAGTATGTTTTGAGGCATCCTACCCAATTCTAAGTGTTCTATTTTTCTAGTTCACGTGTTAGTACCGAGTTAGTATCGATTAGCTTAATTCCGGATTAAATTACGATTAGCGTGGATTAACGAAAATTTGTCTATTGTTCAAAAAGTATCACGATTAAAAAACCGATTAAATTAGACTTAAAAAACACCCTAAAACTTAATCCTGCTCGGGAGGTGAATTAAGGAAAGATTAAGGTTAAAACAAGTGAGAAATGGCCGCTATGAACATGATTTTATATGGAAATTTGCAAAGACGTCCAAGAACATACAGATTGAAATATTTTATGAATGACAACACTTTTTCAGATGAGGACATTCGGATGCACTTTTGCTTTTCACGACAATAAGGCATTGTGTTTTTAACCAATCTTCTCAGACAAGATCTGCAAAGACCTACACAAGAAAACACGCTTTGTCTGTGGAAAGTCTTTTCTTTGAAGTTTTTGGTAATGTTGAAGGTTCCAACAAGTTGTGGGAGATGTTATTGGAGTGGGTAGCTGTTTCAAGGATTGTTCCCCAAGTTTGTCAAACTCTCAATCGCAAGAAAATCAAGCAATCAAAAACGCCTTAGGTCAAGCTTTAGGGACGATCATGGAGAAAACTACAAAGGCAGTCAAAACAGTACAAGCATACTCAAGTGATGGAAAGGATCATGTCGAAACTCAATAACAATTCAGAAGAAAACAAGTCACATGCTGAATGGACCTACCAAATGATGGAAGTTAGATAGCAAGAAAGAGAAAAATGACAACAATCAGTCAGAAGATATAGTGTTTAGCGAAAATGCAAAACACATTAAATTTCATCATTGATTGTTGACAGGGGAGAGGGAAGGGGAGTAGGGAAATAAAAATGAAAGTTCCGGTTGCAAAAATCAGTTTTATTGACAACTGAATCATGTTTGATGGAGGGCATTGTTCTCAATAATGTTTTTGTGTGAAAAAACAAAGAAATGTAAGGAAAAGGTCCAATGAAAATCTGCAAAAATGGCGATTTTCGGCATATTTCCGGTATTTTTGGCCGAAACAAAAATTTTCTCAAAAAGCGGACTCTACCATGTTTTGGGCATTGCTAATACGCATCTTTGTGCAAAAAATCAGGATGAAAATTCGAGAAAATGTCAAAAAACCGGTTTTTCCGGCAATCTGTAATTTTGATGAGACCAATCTCAAAAATAAGCCGCACGAGAAACATGTTTTAGTTACCGTGTGGTGAATTTAATCGTCTGGAGAAGTTGGTTGAGCACTCCAAATAGGCTAGGTGGGCGTTGTGAATTTAAAGCTCTAATTTGTTTCTAATTAATATGAATTGGAGACATTACTAGTCAATGGTCTGTTTATAATCCTGAAACTTTTGAATGTTTTTGTTCACGTAGGCATAGAGGGCAATTTTTACCGTGAAAAGCACAGCTCAAAATCATATATTTACGCTGTGCCGACCAATCGAGATTCTATTCATCACGCAATCAGCGAAGACAAAAGTAACCATGACGACCATCCAAGATCTTGGATGAGCGTCATAGTCGATATTTTTATTCCCGTCGTTGAAAACACAGCTTACAAAAAGTCATCAATGCTTTGTAAAAAGAGTCAGTGATAGAGAATCATAACATAAAGTCTGTCTATTATTTCGATTCAATTAAAGTGACATTTCCATAGTCAAAAGTTTACTAATTACTGTTATACATTTGGGGGATATGTAAAAGATTTCTTTTGAAAGAAACTCCTTTCAATTACATTTGGAGGTTTCTGGGGAATTCGTAAATAGTAAACTGCATACTGATACAGTCTGCTAGACATTAATATGGTAATATTACTTAATCTTTGATTTTTTCTACAGTGATTAGATTGACACATGCGCGATAAAATTTCTATTATTTGTCTTCAGAGGTTACTATTTTCTTTGAAAACTTAACCTCTGATACTCAGGGTAGGCAATTTTTACTTCCAATAAATCTGAAATATATGCGCAAAACATGTATCTCTAATTAACAACGTAATGGAAATTTACCCCCGGCCATTGTGACTTTTGACCCCCCGGACAGCAGGTCTAATCTCCGGATAGGCATCAGCTGACCCCCTGGACATAAAAAATTACCCTCAAACAGGGCGAAATTACCCCTAAACAGAGCAAATTTACCCCGGACAAGGGAAATTCTGTAGATTTTCACTACCCTTCAAACACCCCCTATGTACGGACATTTTCTGGAAAAGCCCGTTCTAGGAATGCAAAACAAGAAAGATACTTTCCACCCAATTCGACCCATCTATCACAACCAATGGACGTTGCCGTTTTCCGCGGATTAAAAACGGACTGAAAGGATATCCTTACCGTATGGCGCATCGACGTGAGTGAATAAGTTGGATTTTTATCATGTCGAGTTCCTTTTGTCATCTATACGATTTATTTAGTCGATATTTGAAATATAAGTTCATCCATAACTGTCACTTTCACACATAATTTAATCCCACTCCAATCAAAATCGAAGTATAATAGCATTTTTTATGCCCTCGAAGTTTACACACGGTCTTCTCAAAAGCGTATGCTTGCCTACAGGGAAGGGTCAAAGGAAAGTGTACGTACGCAGTTAATAGCCCTTTTTTACTTGTAAAGTCATTTGAAAGAGAATGAAAAGAGAATTATTGTTCGTTTATTCCTTACAAAATACCAGCTGTTTCCCTCTCTTAGAAAAAGGGGAAACCCCAAGGCCAAAGTTTTTCAATAAACTTACAATATTTACGTAAAATATTCAAAATTTTCTTCAACCGAGGGGGAGGGGGGGATAAATGAAAAAGTACGTACTTACCAGGGGGTAAAGTCATTTGCGTACGCTTGCGTACAGGGGGGAGGGGGTACTCGATTTTCGAAATTTTAGTGCGTACGTACTATGTGGACGGCCCCTAGTGTGGTTGAAAAACCTAACAAAGTCCATGAAAAAACTGGCTGAAGTTTTGCATAAGAATAATATAAGCGACTACGCCTCACAAAAAATCAAATTGTCTCTGGGCTACCAGTGCGTCCTGAGGATATCACAACTTCTCCTGAAACTCAATCGTCAACAACGCTGTTCAATTAATATCGTTTATAACTTGCAAATAATTAGCGGAATGTCTATTTTTCCTTTCGCTTTTTTTTGATAGATGGAGCACTGCAAACAGGGTCTTCTTGGTGGCTGTCAATGGTAAATGTGCGTTCTTCTTTGGCTACGTTCGGGTTTTGGTTAGGATTTGGAATGTGTGACGCATTTGTAAGAGATCTTTGATTCTGTTTTGAAGTTGATTGATGGGAACAACTCTGATTGCTTAAAGATTGTAGGGAACAGCTTTTCTTGGTCGTCGAAGCAGTTGAAGATTGTGAAGAGCAGTTTTTCTTGGTCATGGCAGATTGAGTGGTACAGTTTTTCTTGGTCGTGGCAGATTGAGTGGTACAGTTTTTCTTGGTCGTCGCAGATTGAGTGGTACAGTTTTTCTTGGTTGTCACAGATTGTGTGCTACAGTTTTTCTTAACCGTCACAGATTGAGTGGTACAGATTTTCTTGGTCGTCGCAGATTGAGTGGTACAGCTTTTCTTGGTCGTGGCAGATTGAGTGGTACAGTTTTTCTTGGTGGTTGCAGATTGAGTGGCACAGCTTATCTTGGTCGTCGCAGATAGAGTGGTACAGCATTTCTTGGTCGTGGCAGTTTTACAGTGGCGTGGTGGCAGGGGGGCCAGGGGGGTCAGCCCCCCCCCCAGCGGAGCCCTTTTGAGAAGGGGCGCCGAAAAAAAAGGGGCGCCAAAAAGGATTTTTCAGGCGCCCCTAACGAAAGATGGGCAGTTGAAAAGCCCCTAGTCATCTAAAAAACTCAAAATTTCGCTGGCTCGCTTCGCTCGCACTCTCTTTTTTGTGTTTATGATTTAGTTTTTATAATATCAAATTCAGATTAATTTTTTATAAGAAAATAGTTGTAATAAGAGAAAACTAATTTTAAAGTTGTTTAGAGAGAAAGGAAGCAAAGGAAAGAAAGAAGTGACGCCTGCACCTATGTGCACTTTGGCTGTATATTTTGATTACCTAAAACAAATAAAAAATATCAGAAATGAAAAATGAAAACGGTGTGTAGTTGTAGAAAACTTTAATTTTATGTGGTGTGTTCAGGAGAAAGTTACTGAGTTGCAAATATGAGTGATCGTAAGCGAAAGAAAAGTGGTGCTGAAAACAGAAAAATAAAGAAACAAAGAACACTTGAAAATTCGACGCTTAGAGATAGTATGGCTAAATATTTTAAGAAAGCCCCGACCCCGAACAACAAACAACATCACCATGACGAAGCATCTTCGTCAAAAGAAACCAACGTAGCTTCAATTGTTGAGGCTACCGTTGATCCTGATTCTAACGTCAACAACGATGGTAATAGACAAACTTACAGTAGTACGGAACTATCCGAGAATGAAGAGGAATCGAACCTAATTGACGTACATAACCATGATTAAAAGCCTACCTTGTGAAGTTAATCCATCCTATTCACTTACTAACGAAATCGAAAATGACAATTTGTCGAATAACGATAATGATGAGATGGTCGATCCGGCTGATAACCAAGAAATCGATTCGAAAATTGATGATAGTGGGGCTGAAAGTGACACCGAATCCATAAATGAGTCAATAGCATCATCATCTAACTTGTACGAGGAGATACTTGATGCATCAACATTAATCGGAAAATGTCTTACATATGAAGAAAAAAAGGAAACTCTACAAAAACTACCGTGTCAACCTTCAAAACAAGTGTTATCTGAGAGAGAAAAGAAGATCGGTAAGAAAGACCGTTATTGGGTTATTGTTCTGCACGTGTATTTTATCGAAAAGATGGAAGTAAACGTTGCTGGTTGACTTATTCGTTGGAAAAGGATGCTTTATTTTGTTTACCATGTATGTTATTTTCTGACTCGGTCCTTAGAGGTGAACAACAGCGCAAAAATCAAGGTAACGCATTTGTGGAATCTGGTTTTTCTAACTGGAAAAAACAATTTGAATCCGTCAAAAAACATGAAGAATCGCACTCACACATCAATGCGAAAGTTGCACATGCCATGTTTCTACAAAATGTGACATTACAAGATATTCTGGCCAATCAGGATAAGGAACAAGAAGCTGCGAGAAAGAAAAATGTTGATTCGAATAGAAAGATCTTAGAACGGATTATTGACACTGTATTGCTATTAGGAAAGCAAGAATTAGCTTTTCGTGCCCATCGTGAATCCCTTTTTAACGACCCTTCTACCAACGTTGGGAACTTTTTGGAAATACTCAAATACTTGGCTGTTTATGACGAAATTATAGCTGCCCACCTCGAAAAAGTAGAAAAGGAACATCGCCGCTTAGAGAAAAAGAAGGAAGGCACTGTCAAAGGTGACAAAGCTCACAAGTTTGGAAGAGGGTCGAAAGTGACATTTTTAAGTAACGATATTCAGAATAAGTTGATCGATATCATTAGCAACGAAATAGTGAAAGAAATCGTGAGTTTGGTTCAAGGAAGTATCGCATGGGCTATCATCGCAGACACTACCCCAGATGTTGAAAAGCATGAACAGCTAAGTTTGTGTGTCAGGATAGTCGAAAAGTCCGGAAACGTTAGTGAACACATACTCTTTTGCACTCGTGCTTTGGGAACTACTGCAAAGCAACTGTTATTCCATATCACTGAAAAACTAGAAAAACTGAAAATATCGTACGAAAATTTGGTCGCTCAAACCTTCGATGGAGCTTCCAACATGTCAGGGAAGTATAATGGGTTGCAAGCTAAACTAAAAGCTTTAGCTGGAGAGTATGTGATTTACGTTCATTGCTATGCCCACTCTCTAAATCTCGTACTCGGAGATACTGCGTTTGCATCTATAGAAATTGCCAAACTCTTCAATAAACTGCAAGCTCTTTACAAATTAGTTTCTAAAAGCCAACCTATTCATGAAATTTTCGAGCAATGCCAAGCAGAACAGAAGTTAACGATTAGATCGTTGAAAAGAATTAAAACCGTGAAATGGAGCTCAAGAGAATTCGCCCTAGAAGTGTTTTTAGATCGTTATGATTCGATCCTTTTACTATTGAATAGGGTCAAAGATGGCACGTCTCATCCAGCCGATAAAAGGCAAACAGCTAACGGATTACTCGAGGGTTTTCTAACAAAGCAGTTCGTTGCTAGCGCGATTCTTTTTCGTGAAATCTTCGGAATTACAGGTCCTCTTAGCCGAACCTTACAAAGTGTAAACATTAACTTTGATACAGCACTGAAACATCTAGACACTGCTGAGGCGAAACTCAAATTACTCCGCAAAGATCCAAACATTATCCTCGAAGCCGTAGAAAATGAGTTACCAGGCGTGGAATGGAAGGAGGAGCGTACCAGGAAAAAACGGAAGCTGACAGACGAAGAATCTGACGATACACCACCGCCAAATGCAAAAGAAAAATGGAAACGAGATGTGTTTGGTGTAGCCCTTGACAGTGTAACCAACGGAATTGTTGATCGGTTTTCTAATAACAGACACATTTTAGAAACATTTGCATTATTTTCACCGAGAGGATTTTCAACTTTAAACAAAAAGTATCGTACTAAAACCGAGCTAAAAGAGAAGACGATCCCGACCGTTGTGCAGCAGAGCTTTTGAGCATTGCAAATGTCTTTGAACGTTTTGACCTAGACTTAATTCAGAATAGATCTGATACCAGTGTGCGTTCAAATAACCCTCCTGGTTTCGCCGACAGTGAGAGTGATACCGCCGATGACCTACACGAAATTGCTGGTGAGGAGGTCGACGATACTCGTAATGCTAAAAGTATTGCCGACTGCCTGTCCCTTCTAACAGACCAGCGATATCAACTCATTGATGCTTTTCCAACCTTGGTGCGCGCGTACGCAATCGCTATGGCAATATCAATAACTTCATGTTCCGCAGAACGTTCATTCTCAACTTTGAAACGTGTTAAAACACGACTTCGTTCATCAATGGTACAAGACAGGATTGAAGGTCTGATGCTCATGTCGATTGAGCGAAGTATTTTGTTAAAACTTAATCGTCAGAAATTAATTGATTTACTTGGGAAGAGCTCTAGTTTGCTTGGAAACCTTCTGTTGTAACTAGATTTACTATTTCATTTTTCAAGCTACTTATTATGATTAATACTTTCCACAAGCTTGTTCTCGGCGTTGTGTTGTTTGCTCCAACGATATTCGTAACGAAAATAGTCATATTGAATCACCAACCAATGGTCGTAGTTATCCTGTTGACAGTTCTTTATCGTGTTCAAACTGTGGTATCTATTGTATTTCGTGCTCGTGCTTATCACTCTATGTTGGTAAAACTACCACAAAATTTGGTCAAAGGTTTAAGGAACATTTCCAAAAATCACGAACCTCGGCAGTTTTGGAACACTCGAAAACTTGTAGTGTTGGTAAAGAGAAAACTGACTTCTCAGTTCAGTACCTTGAAAACATGTACTCTAGAGGAAAGTACTCTTTGTCTGAAAGGGAGTACTTATGGAATGAACGTTTAAGAGGTGTCCTGAATATCCAGAAAACGTTGAAAAGTTAATTTGATAGTTTGATTATTTTGATTTTGTCCTTATACTTCGTCTCATTTTATCATTTTACTTGCACTTTTAATAACCTAATTTTTATTTATTTTTAGAACACTAAATAATTACTGATGATGATATTAATATATCGAAACATGTTTAAAAATAAAAATTAACATTACTCCTGTCAAGTTCGTTCGACTATGTCTTGCTATTGACTTATTATTATGATTAATCCTAACGGAATATCTTTTGTTATTTGTTTCTAGGAAATTTGACAGATCCCAATTACATAAGTAGGGAAATCAAGTTTAAAATTCCACTAATGTCTCCATTTTGTTAGTTAATAAGCTCTACGGTTAATTTTCTTAGCTCTATTTTTTATTTTTGGATTTCCTTGTTTCTTTTCTATCAACACTTTGTATGCCTTTGTACTATACTAAAGAAAAAAAAAATATTGCACAATAAACCAAAATTTTCTAAAATCGTATTCGTAAGGAAACGTAATATAAAAAGAAGGGGCGCCAAAAACAAAAAGCTTCTAAAAGGGGCGCCAAATTCTGCTTGGCCACCCCAGAAAAATTTTCCCACCACGCCACTCAGATTGAGTGCTACAGCTTTTCTTAGCCGTGGCAGATTGTGTGGTACAGCTTTTCTTGGCCGTGGCAGATTGAGAAGGGAATTGTCCATATCGGTTAGACGCAACCGATATGGCCACTACCATGCCAATAAGCACATAATGATTTTAATGACTGTAATTTGGCTGAAACATCCTTCCAAGAAGTCTGTCTATCGATTAAAAACATCAAAATAAAGATCAGTGCCTTTTTACAGGGAAACGTCCATATCGGTTAGACGCAACCGATATGGCCACTACAATGTCAATAAGCTCAGAATGATTTCAATGACTGTAGTTTGGCTGAAGCATCCCAAGATGTCTTTCTTTTGATTAAAAACATCAAAACCAAGATCGGTGTCTTTTTACAGGGAAATGTCCCTATCGGTTAAAGGCAACCGATATGCGCATTACCATGTCAATAGGCTCAGCATGATTTCAATTCTCAACTTTTCTCAACTTCAGTTGAGCTAGAATCTCAGAATGTTTGTGAGTTTGTGAGTTTGTGAGTTTGTGAGTTTGTCCACAAACTTTGGGGCAGCGTAGAGAGCGGAATAATTGGTTTAAGGAGCTTAAATTTGGCACACGCCCTCCTTATGTTAAAACTTAAGGGTAGATTTTCCATATTTTGGAATTTCGTTTTTTTCGCGAGTTATCCCCATTTTACCGGGATTTTGCACTTATTTAACGTCATAAAAGTCAAAATAATTGACGTCAAATATTTTTTTAAATGCTAAAAATACAAAGATGGAAAAATTTTCAATCATGTTGAAAAATATTTGACGTCAATCTATCTAGGTGCCAAAATAAAAGGTTGCTCTACACACAGAAAAAAATTCTTTATTCTAAATTTACCTACGACTGAGCTTTCTCTAATCCTTCTGAGTACTCATCGCTCTGGGTTTTATAATTGAACCTTCCCTTTCCTGAGTGACCATTAAAGAAAGTTTTTTTCACCCGGGTTCGCAATTTAGCTACCTTATCCCGAGTATCCATCACTCTGGGCTTACAAGCAAGCTTTCCCTACTTATGAGTGCCCATCACTTTGGTTTTACAACTGGGCCTTCTCTTATCCCGAACGCCTATCACCCTGGGTTTACAATTGAGCTCTCTCTTATCCCGAGTAACCATTACCCTGGGTTTACAATTTGAGCTTCCTTAATCTCGAGCGCTTATCACCCTGGGTTTACAACGAAGTTTCTCTTATCCCGAGTAACCGTCACCCTGGGTTTACAATAATTGGACCTTCCTTAATGACGAGCGCCTATCACCTTGGGTTTGCAACGGCCTTCTATTATCATGAGAGCCCATCACCCTGTTTAAAAATAGTGTTTACAATTGTGCCTTCCACTTTCACACGTACACTGAAATTGAGCCCAGTGCTTTAGCACGTTACAGTAGTTGAGCTAGAATCTCAGAATGTTTGTGAGTTTGTCCACAAACTTTGGGCAGCGTAGAGAGCGGAATACTTGGTTTAAGGAGCTGAAATTTGGCACACGCCCTCCTTATGTTAAAACTTAGGGGTAATTTGCTCAATTTTTTTAATTTCGCTTTTTTTCGGGAGTTATCCCCATTTTACCGGGATTTTGCGCTTATTCAACGTCACAAAAGTCAAAATAATTGACGTCAAATATTTTTTTTTTAGATTAAATGAATTTATTGACGTCAAATATCATTATTTAACTTTTCAAGTGTCAATGCCTTAAATTTTTCTACTTGAATTTTTTCAATTTAAATATTTCATTCCGATTTTTGTTTATTCCCGAAATTGCCTACGACTGAGCCTTCTCTAATCCTGCTAAGTATCCATCTATCTGGGTTTACAATCTAGCCTTTCCCTTTCCTGTGAACGATCGCCACGTAGGCTTATCAACCAAAGTTTACAATTTAGCTCTGCCTTATTCCGAGTAACCACCACTTTTGGATTACAATTTTAAGCTTTCCCTAGTCCTGATTACTCATCACCCTATGGGTTTACGACTTAGCCTTCTCTTATTCCAATCACCATTCACCACGGGTTTACAATCGGCCTTCTCTTATCCCTAGTACCCATTGCCTTTTTAAAAAAAGTGTTTACAATTGGGCCTTTCACTTTCCCACGTATACCGAAGATGAGCCCAGTGCTTTAGCACGTTACATTGACTATAATTTACCTGAAACATCCATCCAAAAAGTTGTTCTTTTGATTAAAAACATCAAAACAAAGATCAGCGCCTTTTGACAGGGAATTGTCCATATCGGTTAGACGCAACCGATATGGCCATTACCATGCAAATAAGCACATAATGATTATAATGGCTGCTATTTGGCTGAAACATCCTTCCAAGAAGTCTGTATATTGATTAGAAACATCAAAATAAAGATCAGTGCCTTTTTACAGGGAAACGTCCATATCGGTTAGACGCAACCGATATGGCCACTACCATGTCAATAAGCTCAGAATGAATTCAATGACTGTAGTTTGGCTGAAACGTCCTTCCAAAAAGTTTTTCTTTTGATTAAAAACATCAAANACTGACTGTAGTTTGGCTGAAACATCCTTCCAAGAAGTCTTTCTTTCGATTAAAGACATCAAAACAAAGATCAGTGCATTTTTACAGGCTAACGTCCATATCGGTTAGACGCAACAGATATGGCCATCACCATGTCAATAAGCTCAGAATGATTTCAATGACTGTAGTTTGGCTGAAACATCCTTCCAGGAAGTCTGTCTATTGATTAAAAACATCAAAACAAAGATCAGTGCATTTTTACAGGGTAACGTCCATATCGGTTAGACGCAACCGATATGGCCACTCCCATGTCAATAAGCTCAGAATGATTTCAATGACTGTAGTTTGGCTGAAACATCCTTCCAAGAAGTCTGTCTATTGATTAAAAACATCAAAACAAAGATCAGTGCATTTTTACAGGGTAACGTCCATATCGGTTAGACGCAACCGATATGGCCATCACCATGTCAATAAGCTCAGAATGATTTCAATGACTGTAGTCTGGCTGAAACATCCTTTCAAGAAGTCTTTCTATTGATTAAAAGCATCAAAACAAAGATCAGTGCATTTTTACAGGGTAACGTCCATATCGGTTAGACGCAACCGATATGGCCACTACCATGTCAATAAGCTCAGAATGATCTCATTTACTGTAATATGACTGAAACATCCTTCCAAGATTTCCTTCTGTTGAAGAAGAACATCAAAACAAAGGTCAGTTCCTTTTTACAGTGAATTGTTCACATCGATTACACACAGCCAATATGGACACTACAATGTTAATGAGCTCAGAATGATTTCAATGACTGTAGTCTGGCTGAATTATCCTTCCAAGAAGTCTGTTTATTGATTAAAAACATCAAAACAAAGATCCGTGCCTTTTTACAGGGAAATGTCCATATCGGTTAGACGCAACTGATATGGCCACTACCATGTCAATAAGCTCAGAATGATTTCAATAACTGTAGTTTGGCTTAAACATCCTTCTTAGAAGTCTGTCTATTGATTAAAAACATCAAAACAAAGATCAGTGCATTTTTACAGGGTAACGTCCATATCGGTTAGACGCAACCGATATGGCCACTCCCATGTCAATAAGCTCAGAATGATTTCAATGACTGTAGTTTGGCTGAAACATCCTTCCAGGAAGTCTGTCTATTGATTAAAAACATCAAAACAAAGATCAGTGCACTTTTACAGGGTAACGTCCATATCAGTTAGACGCAACAGATATGGCCATCACCATGTCAATAAGCTCAGAATGATTTCAATGACTGTAGTTTGGCTGAAACATCCTTCCAGGAAGTCTGTCTATTGATTAAAAACATCAAAACAAAGATCAGTGCATTTTTACAGGGTAACGTCCATATCGGTTAGACGCAACCGATATGGCCACTCCCATGTCAATAAGCTCAGAATGATTTCAATGACTGTAGTTTGGATGAAACATCCTTCCAGAAAGTTCTGATTTAAAAACATAAAAACAAAACAAGTCAGTGCATTTTTACAGGGTAACGTCCATATCGGTTAGACGCAACCGATATGGCCACTACCATGTCAATAAGCTCAGAATGATTTCAATGACTGTAGTTTGGCTGAAACATCCTTCCAAGAAGTTTTTCTATTGATTAAAAGCATCAAAACAAAGATCAGTCTATTTTTACAGGGTAACGTCCAAATCAGTTAGACGCAACCGATATGGCCATTACCATGTCAATAAGCTCAGAATGATTTCAATGACTGTAGTCTGGCTGAAACATCCTTTCAAGAAGTCTGTCTATTGATTAAAAGCATCAAAACAAAGATCAGTGCATTTTTACAGGGTAACGTCCAGGGTAACGAATTATCCTTCTAAGAAGTCTGTTTACTGAAATGTTTATTCCTTCGTAAAAAAATGCAATTTTAGCTATTTACCCCTTAAAACCTACAAAATGTTTTTCTTGAATAACTTTTTATAATATAGTCCTTTTGGTCTCAAATTTTGAACAGTGACTCACTGCAAAGTTACTAATTAGATCATTTTTACCTAAATATTTTCAAACCTGTACGTTAAAATGAAATTAGACCTATTTAGACCCACACTATTACCCCTTAAAACCTACAAACATTGTCCCCTTGATCACTGAAACTTACTGAAACTGTGAAATTGCAATTCAGGTGCTGAACCGTATTTCAATTGATCAAATACTTGCTAGAAATCCATTCCCAAAACAATATTTGTAGTTTTCAGGATTTCACGCCCATAACGCAATTGCACCTGTTTTTTGTCCAAAAACGGCTTTAAAGGGTCAAAACTTTTATTAATTTATTATTGACGTATGTCACTAATATTTTTCTAAATCTACATCAAATTTGTGACATTTTGGTATGCAGTATGACCATGTTTTGAGAAAGTCAATTTTCAGATTTTATTGGCCACTACCATAAATGAGCTTTAAAATATAACTTTGGGAGCCTTACGATTTCTTTGGATTATAACTACAGTATGTGGCCTCCAAAACGGCGATCAAATTTGAAATTTCTCTCAAATCTAGGGGAAAAGAGATTTTACAAAAATGTTTGCTGCATGAAAACCTTTAACATCTCTACTTTATTTCCCAAAAGTTCTTTTTCAAAATTTTCAATTTCAACAATTTTTTTCTAATGGCCCCCAAAACGGAGGTTTGAAATTTTGGCGATTTCTCGAGATATCTTTAAGATAAGAATACAAAATTTTGACCATAGTTTTGAAATATGATTTAGAGGGTTTTGGGCATAAATTTATTTGATAAAATTTTTACAGTAAACCGCTGGTTGTCAAAATGCAGGTTTGGGGCCCCCAAAACGGAGGTGTAGCTAAAATCAAATCATTAAGCCCAGTGGTAATAGGGGGAAAAACTATGAACATATTTGTGTTTTCCCTTAAATTTACGACCCGATGGATGTAAAATTTATGATTTTTATGAAATATTATAATTAGATTAGAATAATTTAGAAATTTTCAAAATGACAATTTTGATTTAACAACGTCTTAATCAAGTTTTTGAAAACAAAACTCTTTTGAAAAAAGTTCATTCATGTATGGAATAAGCTGTGAAAATTTTAGACAAAAAGCTTAACTGAAACTGAAAATATTAAGCTTTAAAGATATTTTTCTCCTGTATTTTGCATAAAAAATGACAGAATTTGCCGTTTTTGCTGATTCAGCGAAAAATTTTATATATAATGTCAATTTTTGTTATAAACTATTAACTTAAGGTGATATGAATAGAATTCCAAGATTTTTTGCTGTTTCTCATATTTTGAATTTTCGGTTTTGTCAATGCTGATTCTAGGGCTCCAAAATACTGGTTGACCTTCAAGATGCTATATCTTTTACCCAGCCTCTAAAGTCACAGATGTTTTTGCATTTTCTGAACGGCATTAGGTGTAGAAAGTTTCCTATACCCCGTTTTCATAACTTATTTTCAATATCCAAGGAGCTAGAGTGAGTTATATGCAATTTTTATCTAATTTTGGTGTTAAAATATTTCCTTTAGACGCAAATATGTTATTTTGAATCCGTCTCAAACCAGCAAAAACATGCTCATTTTTAAGTATAACCATCATTCTTTCAAAATAAACAAAAAACGTTTAATTCTGATAAATCTACAAGTCAGAATCTTCATTTTAATGAAAACCTCCGTTTTGGCGGCCGTCTCCGTTTTGGGGGCCATATACTGTATGGAGAAGAAAATGATTTTTTTCGTACAAACCATAAGTATAGGTACCTAAAAAGTATAGGTTTTATGACCTTAAATTCATTTGTGCAATCTCTAGGTCCGAAAAACTTGAATCTTTGGAAGGATTTTTGATAAAATTTTCAATAACTTCGAAGTTTACGAGATTTTGCGACAATTAAAATTCTTGAAATTAGGTACTTTATGAAAGTACCTATATTAGAAAAAAGTGAATAATACAATATTAAACTAAGTTTGGTGGTCACCGCATGGCAATGTCAACCAAATGTTCAAGCCTCCTCAGGCTACGTTCTCTCAACCGACATTAACTCCGCATGTTACTGGCCAACAAATATTACCTCGTCAGGCTAATGTTTACAGTATCTCAAAGACATTGAATCCTCGAAAGAAGTGGAAGCAGGTACAATCAATAACGAACCAATTTTGGAATAGATGGTCGAAAGAGTATCTGGCAACATTGACCACTAGGACGAAATGGCGAAAGAAAAGTTCTCCTGCACTGAAGGAAGGTGATGATGCTTGAGAAGATTCTTGTCCGAAGTCAATGGACCCTCGAACGAATCAAAGAAGTATTCAAAAGTTCAGATGGAGAAGTACGAAAGGTTGGTCACTACAAAGGACAGTACATATACTCGACCAACTACAAAGATTTCAAGATTGGAGCTGGATTCAACCAGCTGCTGAAGTCAACCAATCAATGTTTGCGTTCACTGTTTTAATTTGTGTGCTTCCTGGGCATGAAGAAAGAAGATCAACTGCATCAGAATTCCTCTGCTCACCATCAAAATGTCGAATATGTGTGCTTCCTGGGCACGAAGATAGAAGATAAACTATATCAACAAAGATTCTTAATTACATCATTACTATCATCAACTTGGAAGCATAGTTATTATCTTTTACGAGGCTTTGTACTGATTATGACGTCACATTTTTTATTGCCTTAGGGAAATCAAGTTGTGATAAAAACGGTATTTTGGAAATAGGAAAATTTGATATTCTGTAATTTATGAAGCTCTATGAGAAGGATTAAGCGTTTTGATATGGATTTATTATAGAAAGAGATTTTGTAAGCCAAAGGCTTTTTCAGTTTCAATTCACTTAAGTTCCTTTACAGCAATGTTGTTGACTTGTTTGATTAGAAAATTGAACAAAAACTTGATTTCATGAATAGCAAACTAACCTGGCGTGGATAACTGGAGCAAGGGCGTGTCTGGTTTAATTACTCTCAAGGGAAGGACTGGTGAAGACGTCTTTGCTGAAATAGAAAAAATAGTCAAGTTTAAAAGGATGTCAGTAACTACGTCACGATGACATACCATATCACCACAAGTAGTTTGATGGCAAAATGGACGAGTGCAGTCAACTGAAATTGTTAAAGTAAGATAAGCACAAAAGAAAAGAAAAAAACACTTACTAGGTGTTACCAGCTGAAAGGTTGCTCTGTTTTGATTTGTTATCGACGTGGTGACAGATCTTCTTTCTGAAAAATGTAAATATAAAATGCTTTAAAACTAAAAGTCAAGTAAATAACCATCAGGTCACTGCAAACATACATAAACAAATTCTGAAAAGTTTTTATCAAGGAGTCAATTGCTTACAAAAAATCTGATGGTAGGTCATATTCTGTCAAAGAGTCCAAAGTTGCAATTCTCTTTACTTTTGGAGTTGTAATCTCGTCAATCGTCGCTTCCATTGGCCGTTTTCGATTTTCAGTTTCTAAAAAAGGGAAGAAAAACATAAAATAAATCATCGTTTCCAAGGCATACGAAACACCTGTAAAATTGGGAAATTAATGGGAAATAAGTGTGGGAAAACAAAAGAAAAGTTACTAGTTAATGTCAAGTGTACACTAAATTTAAAGGAAAATGTATCATTGGAAACGCTTTTTAAACCTGATGCAATATATGCTATAGGATTTCATAGTATTCTCACCAGAAAAGTTAATGATGTCAGATAAGTCCAACGTTAATATGTCTGACGGTAGAATCGATTCGATGTATTGAATGTCGCTCTTGGATTCAACTAAAACAAAAGAAAATTACCATTTTATTTTCATCAAATAATCCTAGGCGGACGATGGGAAGGTTAATTCATCAAAAATTGCAGTATTAAAACAAACACATACCTATAGTTGGATTGACAGGTTCTTCGTCGTCACCTGAAATATAAACGTGATTGGTCCGATTCGACTTCACAAAACGGATTTCAGAATCTGAAAATAAAACATAAAAATTTGCAAAGGAAGAATAAGACAAGTGATACTTTTATTTACCTGGTTATGCATTTAACACATATATAATTGATATCTACGTGAGCGTGACCATTAAAACAATCATTCAGAACACAAATAGTGACAATCTATTAAAATTAGTCAATTGTTTCTTATATAAAAACTTTTAGAAATCAAAATTTCATGCTCTTGAAATATTCTTTCATATTCAAGACTTCGTGAGCAAAAAAAACATCTATCTCATCAAAATATTGAGTAATTTGGCTAAGAACATTGATGTATGCTTGTCAATAGTGATTCTTATAGATAAAGATGCGTTTTTTGAGTTGAAAATTAGTTTTTTACATATCTGCTTTTACCTACTTTCATGCAAAAAATCAGAAAAAAACAATGATCCAATATTTCACAAAGTCCAAAAAACCCAAAAGCCCAAATTTGCCCAAAAGCATTTTTTTTCAAAAATTGGGCTCCGTCACATTCGAGGGTTTATAGTTATGCATCTTTGTGCAAAAAAATCATAAAGAATGAAAGAGCCAATCTCGAGAAAAGCTAATACCTAAGTAATTGGTAATGTGCTTATTTAAAAAAATGTCGAATTTGGCCAGTTTTTCTATAAAAACACGCCAAACAACCAAAATTTCATGTCTAAATACAGATATTCTTTAAAAGTCAGCCCTCGTGAGCAAAAAAACATCCATCTCATCAAAAAATTCAGTAATTTGACTAAGAACATTGATGTATGCTTATTAATAGTGATTCTTATAGATAAACATGCGTTTTTTGAGCCAACAAAATTTTTTGCAAAAATCTGCTTGAGCCATCTTTTAACTATGATGGTACCCTACTTTCATGCAAAAAATCAGAAAAAATTAATGATCCAATTTTTCACAAAGCTCAAAAAACTCATTTTTTAGCCGTTTTTTGGCTGAAATTTGCCCAAAAAATCGGGCTCCGTCATATTTTAGCCACTACCTTTTTGCACCTTTGTACCAAAAATCAAAAGAATCCTATGATTCAATCCTGAGAAAAGTTGGTAACAGACGAATGAACGAACGAACACAGGTTAATTTATAGGACCTCCACCCCACCGGGGTAGGTCCAAAAATGAGTTTTCAAGTTGAGACTGTCATATGGGAAAATGACATAGAATGGTGCACCTTTTCAGATTAAATAGCCAAGAAATAAAGCAAATTGAAAACAATCTTACCGTCACTGTCATTTTCCTCGCCATTTCCAAGCCTGGAATCTCTGTTCTCATCGCAAGAGTAGTACTCATCATCTGAAATGTAAAATGAGATACAATAGAATGACAAAGTACGTCTTGACATAATACAAGCTAGAGAAAAAGATCATCATGGAATCAAATAATAGAGATTTCAGATAGGACGTAAAAGTAGTCTTACCATCCCATAAGGAATCTGGTGTTGTTGGGATCGGCGTCACCGGTGTCATTGGCGGTCAAAGGGGCGCGCGGTGGACTGAAGGCGAATACAGTGCTCGCAACGTCGGCACTGCTTCTTTCCTCCATACCTTCTTGACCTTTGAGATGAAAAAAATTGAATCAGATTCATCCTAAAATATTGCATATAGACTAGGTGTCTCAATTTTGGTGCAAAATAGAAAGAATTCCAGTCAAATGAATAGAAAATGTGAGTTGAATCTTATCGAAAAGGTTACACAAAGACAAACACCATCAAAGAAAGTACCAGTCATCAAATTTATCAATACAGAAAGGCAACATGTAAAGCTCTCACGTGTAAAGAACGGTGATGCTGTTTCTTGTAAAATGGTGTTGTCGCTGGTGAAGTTTGATTGGACAAGGTCCCCAATGGACTGAACGTTTGAACATGGTAGCCTTGACAGAGAGAAGAAGATAATTTGAAATGGTTTTTAGTTCTGTTAGTATTAAACCTATACCCTTACTTTTGACCCCCTCTTCCTCTTAATTTGGTCAAAATTAAAAAAAAAGTAACGAGCACTTCTACAGTCCATACGTCTGAAAGCAGAAAGTTTACCTGTTTCAATTCCACCATCTTCCTCGTCCGTAGACCCGGTGCACTCTATCAATTGCCTTGCTTTTTCTTCCGTCATGTTGATCTTTAGTCTAGCGCCCGCACTGACGTCATGGGGTCGCTCGTAAAAAAGTTCTTCAGGTTGTATCAGATCTCTATGGATCACCAGCATGTTTACCAATCACATCAAACACTCAAAAGAGTATTCCAGCATCCATGCTGGTGCCGTCATGTCCTTTGTTTCCAGGCACCCTCGTCGATTGAATCAAATTTTGGCAAAACCTGGCAGGTGATGTAGATGCCACCATTCATCTTTGTTCTTCTTCGCTTTTGGGTTTTCACAGCTTGGCTAAAGTAACCACCTTGTAGAATAGATTTGAACTATAAAATAAGTTAACGTTAACTAAATTCCATAATCGTTATCATACAATGACAGGTTTTGCTAGATAGTTTGGTCTCCTCAGCATATCTAATATCAGAAATTAAACAGAAACAAGAAGCCTGTTGGCTTGAAGGCCCAGCAAAAAGTAACATGTTGAAAGCGAGCGTGCAAAACAGCAAATGTATGACCCTGTTGACATGGATCAAAGTGAAGACAGGGAAAGTTTTTCCAAAATCACCGCTGTACTTCTCATTGGTTAGACGCTTGAAATTTTATTGAATGGTCTCCTACCAACCAGGTCTACAGGCGCAGGTTCACCCGGTTAAATACTCTCAGGTACCGTGAGATTGGGTAACTTGCATCACTGGAGGCTAACATAACATGCATAGCCCTCAAATGAAAGACCTGACTGGTCATTAAAATACAACTACGCAGCTCCGCTTGCAGCTCTACTCTACCATTTTTTTATTTAATTTTGTATTATAATGGCCAGGTCTTTCATTTGAGGGCTATGCATGTTAGCCTCCACTGACGCAAGTTACCCAATCTCACGGTACCTAATAGCTGGGGGGTTTGGAATAAGCGGGGGGAGGTTGGAAAAATCTCAAAACTTGATAAGCGGGGGGGGGGGTGGAATAAAAATGTCCTAGGTGGAAAGTTAAATATTAATAATAGTGAGTGGGCGCTTTTTAACTAATTAGGTGCACTCGCGTATCCAGGGAGAAATATCCCTGCAGGCATGTTAGTTGGACCAGACCGTTAACCAGAAAAATAATCTTTAAGAAACTAGACGATGAAATAGTTTACGGTCTGCATATCAAGGCTAATAAAATTCATGTGATTTAATGTGAGTTAACAGTTAAATGTGAAGATCCAGAAATGACCATTTTTACTGCTCATACATTGTAACCATGAAAAATGTTTTAATCTAGTTCAAATTTACCCATGAGCTGCATTTTAGTGTCCATTAACAGATTCAAGAATCAGTTTATACTTTAAATAATTATGTGAGTCGAGTTTGAAAAATCAAGCCACCGATCGTTTACAGCAATGCGACAGATCCCGAAATGACAATTTTATTGCTCCCGAAGGGAGCCTATGTTGCTTCACGAGGCCGTACTGGGGATCGATCTGGCGAAAAATTGTTCAAGAAAACGGGACGATGTAACCTAGTGACCGCATCTACTAAAATATTGCCGTGTGGTGAGCTTTTAAGCTAGCTCGACCGCGCGAACAGATATTTTGCGTTTTTGGCGCTCCAAAGTCATAGCTTGGAATACAACAACACCGCGTGAACAGAAATTTAGCGTCTTTAGCGCTCCAAAGTCATAGCTTGGAATACAACAACAAAAAGCAACGAAGCAACTTGGGACCAGTTGGTTTCAGATTCAGAAAGTAGAAGGTATAATCCCATATACTGTTCTGCAACTTTGATAGTAAGTATAATACTATTTTCAGATAGGAAAAGTAATGTTTCAGATAGGATGTATGATTGAAAATTATTTTAAAGAATTTCTCTTTGCTTTGTATCCTTGCTTGTTGTATATCAGGCATCAGTTACTTTACTGTTACTTTTGGGTAATTATTATCAGAATAAATTGGAAAAAACCACCACCATTAACGAACCTTTTGTTTATCTCCAGGCGATGTCAATTGAATTCAATTGATCCAAATTTTCGTAATTGAACTATCAAATTTTATCAAACAGAATCAAACTGTAGGTGTTTGGTTACTGAACCTGATCGAAGACGACCCTGTCGAACGAAAGAAATATTTCTATCCCCAGACAAACAAATTGCGCTACCAGATAAGTGAACCACGCGGCTGGATAAGTGAACGTGTTGTCACGAGTTAACACAAGGCCGACTAAGTTCGCATGAAAGCAGGCAGAATAGGGATGGTGAAATTGACGCCCATGTGTGATCGCCCAATTGTTTAAGTACGTCTCGCAGACCACGCGTTTAGTCCGGGGTAATTCTCAAAAAGTAATGTTAAAATCCTCGGACACGCAACAAGAAAATCCCTGGAGTCCGGGGAATCAGCAGTGTCGTTCGAATATAATTCAACTTTACCAGAATCTTTTAGTTTCGTGACTGTTCGATTTGGTTGCGGTAATCTAACACCTATTGTTTGATAATGTTAGATTAGATTGGTACCCGTGAAAAAGGGTAATTTGCATCATTTGAGGGAAACTTTACATTGCCTCCAAACTGCAGATCTTTCTTGGTCTGCACTTTGTCTAAGCTAAAATGTAAATTAAATGTTTTTGAATTTTGAATTTTTACAATTTTATTACCAGAAAGCTCTACTATTTGGAGGCGATACCAGTTTCCCTCCAGTGATTACCCTTTTTCACGGTAATCAAACAGTCTGATTGACATCACCTGGATATTTATTACAAATTATCTATTGACAGTTTCTTCTTCTCTATTCCTATTTCAGCTTTATGGTTTTGCCTTCCAGCCTTCGTTCATTCACCATGACATGTGACAAATACCATATTAACCATTAAAGTAGTTTTACACGTTGGATGTACCGTCAACTGCTTTAAAGCCAGATTGACATTATATGTTTTTACGAGGTCTGAATCGCTGCTTCAAATACGCTGAGTTTGCACAAAGATAGCAGTTGTTCAACCAATCATCAAACTTCATTTTGATATAACATTTTAATGACAAGAGAGTTTTGACTTCAAAATGTTGAACAAGAATTGGAATGAATTGTCTGCGTTTTTAATGGAGCTGTGCAATGTTTGTGCAATGGGACACCAAAACAGCTATCATTTTAACCGAACCTCCACAGAATCATCTTTTTTGTACTGTCCAAGAAACATGGAAATCTGTTTGTTGTTGAAGAGGATGTGACGATAGAGAGAAAAAGCTGACCAGAAAGCAGTATGTCCCATGTTATCTCAAGTAATCCCAAGTAAGTTCAAGAAACGATACGCCAACCACAAGTCATCCTTCGCCAACGAAAAGTACGAAAAAGAAACTGAACTTTCCAAGGAGATTTGGAGGTTGAAACGAAAGAATCGTGCCCCAAAGATTACTTGGAAGACAGTCCGTATATGTCCACCGTTCAATCGTGCTTCGCTGAAATGTTCACTCTGCCTTAGCGAAAAATTAGAAATTGCCACATTCGACCAACCCGAGAAACTGTTAAATTCAAGGAATGAACTGATCTCGAAATGTCGGCATGTGAATAAGTTCACCCTCAAACTCCACGACACCAAAGACTGAAATGACGTCAATTGCTTTGACGAAGACTCTACAGTGCACAGTATATTTTTGTAAACTTGAAACGAATTTTTTGTATAGAATTTTTGACTGAAGATCGCGACGAAAAGTTGCGTGAAACTTTAAGTATCAAACAATTCTTATCTCAACTTCAATTTATTGTGTCTTGGAAATTATAAATTCATGTTTTGTTATTTTTATTTTTGTTATTGTTGTTTCAAAGAAAATGCTTTTGAGAAGAAAGTCATTCTAAATATTTCCTGAATATTATTCCAAGACCCTGCCTATAAAACGTGAAAAGCTTTGTGATTCAAGCTTTATAAGGTATCTATTAAAGGTGGCATGTTTAGTGCAAGCTATGGCTGAGAAAAATTGAATACTTTGCAATATCACTGTATTTCTGACAAAAATAAACACGGCATTTCGCCTTTTCTGAATTTTTAATCAATCACTGTCAAATGCCTGTCATCGGGAGCATCATAGCGAAAGCTACTTGCTAGTTTAATATACGTGTAGAATCATGAAAAAAGTCCTAATCTTGTTCAAATTTACACAGGAGCTGCATGTTAGTCTCCATTAACATGATTCCATAATCAGCTTATTTGAAATAGTTCTGTGTCGAATCAAGCCACTAATCTTCAAACGAGACAGATCCAGAAATAACCATTTTCATGCGTAGCATCATGGAAAAAGCTCCAATCTTGTTCCAATTTACACATGGGCTCCATTTTAGTGCCCATTACCAAATTCCAAAATCAGTTTACTTGAAATAATTATGTGTTGAGTTTGAAAATCACACCACGTCCCACCTGACCACCGTTAGTTTTGTTAACAGCCTGAACAGCGACAGATTCAGAAGTGACTGTTTTCTTATGTAGCATCAAGAAAAAAGTTCCAATCCAATCTTATTCAATTTTACACATCAGCTGCATTTCAGTTTATTTACTTCTATATCAGAAGCCATTATTTCCTAAAAATTTATACCTTAAGGGAAGAAATTTTCGCGAGAAGAAATTTTCGCGGAATTTAATTTCGCGAATCAGAGTTTCAATATGGCAAATTTCGCGAAATTTAATTTCGCGAATGAGCCGATTTTAAAAGTTTCACGGAATTTAATTTCGCGATTGAGAAGAAGTTATCAACTTAGATTAACTTCTAAGCATCACGGAGTTGTTTATATTTGCTTATATTAGATAAAAAATACACGTTATAATGCTTAAAAATCAATTGTGTCCATCTTTTTTGGTAATACCTGGTCAAAAACAACAAAATAAAAAAAGAAGGAAAAAAATCGAATTTCACGGAATTTAATTTCGCGATTTAACAATTTTGGTGTGTTTCGCGGAATTTAATTTCGCGAATTACGCCCAAATTCGCGAAATTAAATTCCGCAAAAATTTCTTCCGCGAAAAATTCTTCTCGCAAAAATTACTTCCCTTAAGGTAAGTCTTTTTGAAAACAAGAAACTAAAAATGAAAGTGATTTAAGGTAGAATTTTCACTCATAAAACTTTATGAAAACTTGAGCAAAGACTATAAGATATGGCAAATGTTGAAAAAGGTTCATAAAGAAAAATAATTACAAAATTTCTTTGGTTTGAAAGTCTCTTGACCACTAAAGCAAAGAAAATGTTCAAGAAAGTATGAATCAACCTCCTCGCTTCGACCGCCATATTGTTTTGTTTTGAAAATTGTTTTGAAGGAACGCGGAATCAGATAATATATCTTTTATAGCCAGTATCAGACTTTAGCAAGCTTATAAGATATAAAAAATTAGTATTCATTCAGTCAATGGAAAACTTTTACACTAACCTGGTCAAGAGCCATTGTTTCATAGACCCACTCGTCAATGAACAAAAGTTCTGTTCTTTTGTTTATCATCATGGAACCAAAAGTATGGCAACGTTGTTGTGTGGAATAAGAACATTGGCCCATGATGTTTTTCCGGAGTTATTGCTACCTGAAGAAAAGTGAGAAAAAAAAATTCTGAGAACTGTAGTCGAAACACTATGAATAAACAAAACATACAAAATTACATTACCAGTGGATACCCCTTAAAACCCACAATAAAAAGTGGTACCCTCTATCTCATTGTTTAGTTGGAGTGTAAGGCTGAAACTTTTTGTGTTGAAAGTACGTTGTCTATGATTGTCTTCCCTAGCAGTGATGTTTTGTAGAAAACAGTTTTCAGTTTTTCACGAGGAAGTGAAAAAGTGCAGTTTTAGCTATTTACCCCTTAAAACCTACAAAATGGTTTTTCTCGAATAACTTTTTACAAAAAAGTTCTTTTGACCTCAAATTTTGAACAGTGATTCACTGTAAAGTTACTAATGTTATGAATATACCATTAGTACCTAAATGATCTCAAAAATATGTGTTAAAATCAAAATACCCCTTAAAACCTACAAAAATAAGGCTAAAAACCACAAAGTCCGACCCTTGCTAACGGGATACTCAAGCTGATGGATACAAATTTGGTGTTGCTTCGTGATTCAATGGTTCAAAGACTTGCTAGAAATTCATTCCCACAACAATATTTTCATTTTTCAGGATTTCATGCCCATAATGCAATTGTGTGTGGTTTTTTCGTCAAAAACGGCTACGAAAGGCCAAAACCTTCATTCGCTTCATTTTTGATCTATGGTTCTAATGTTTTTCTAAATCTCCATCAAATTTGTGACATTTTGGTATGCAACATGACCAGGTTTTGAGAAAGTCGATTTTCAGATTTTATTGATCATCACCATAAAAGTGCTTTAAAGTAGAATTTTAAGGGCCTGTCATTTTCGTTGGGGTCTATTCACGAAGATGAAAATGATTTTTTCATACCTACCATAAGTATATGTATCTAAAAAGTATAGGTTTTATGACCTTAAATTCAATTGTGTAATTTCTAGGTCCAAAAAACCTTTACTTTACTTTAGCATCTTTTAAAATCCTTAAAATTTGGTATTTTATGAAAGAACATTTATAAGAGGTTGTAAAAAAGTGAAACATACCACATAAAATTAAATCTGGTAGTTATGAAAGCCAAAAATGCAACATTGTGGGTTTTAAGGGGTATGTTGTTTTAAGGGGTATCCACTGGTATCCCCTCTTGAATATTTTCTCAGAATAAAAGATACCTGAATAAAACGCAGTTTATCCTCAGAAAGTCACACCGCTCCAATAGTAAACATATTCTTGCCACTTGTTACGATTCTTGGTACTTTGTGTGGGAACTGGAAGCACAATAGGCACTGGTAGAACTTGTTCAAAAAGTTGACACGCTCCTTCAGTTCTGGAAAACTGTTTTCCACGGACGTTGCAAAGCAGCCACCATCACACTCAGCGTTAGAATCAAAGTTTTTATAGCACCTCGGGGCGATTTTCCCAAACTCCTCTTCATGGAATGGCACCTTTGTTGAGAATTTGAAGAACCAACCACCATTAACCTCTATATAATCGTAGTCCATCTCGATGGAAGGTAACACCTATTAGAAAAATTAAACAGTGCGTTTTATTTCAGAAGTAACCGTTAAACCGATTCCAAATCTTATAACACTTTCAAAATTGAAATCTAGGTTCAAAGACGATTTAATAAATCCACAAATTTGATACCTTAACAAATTCTGCCTCCATGTGTGACCTGATCTTATCTTTGTATTAGGTCAATCTTTTCACCAAATTTTCGATTGGCACATAGTGTCTCCAGATATTTGTCAATCGATGAATGGTATTTGAAAGAGTACGTTGCTAAAAAACAAGAAAATAAAATAATCAGCAAAGTTGAAGATAGAAACAGCAAAGCAAAAACAGACAGCCCCCCCCCCCCCCCTCTAAGGTTTGGGCTAGTAAATGACAATCGAAAGGAAAATCACCAGACATACCGTTTGGCTCCTTTTCAAAAATGGCGCCATTATGGATACGAAAATCCGTATTTTACGACGAAAAAAAATTTTCCGAGAAAGATTACTTCAGCCACATTTTAGGGTACCTTGCACTCTATCTTTCTGCCAAAAATCAGGAAATACTAATGAAGTAATTTTGCACAAAGTCCAAAAAACCTTATTTTTAGGTAGTTTTTGGCCCAAATTTGCCCCCCAAAAATTTTTTTCAAAAATGGGGCTCCGTCACTTTTCAGGCATTGCTATTTTGTATCATTGTGCGAAAAATTAAAAAAAACTAATGAGCCAATCCCGAGAAAAGCTTGTAACAGACGAACGGACAACGGTCAAATTAAAGGACCTCCTGGTAGGTCCAAAAAGCACACTCTAATCACAATTAGGACTAGACTAGGAATAACTCAAAGTCTAATCGTCTTATATCAACAGGTCATTGCACAGACTATCAAAAACTTATTTCCCTGTCTCTTCAGCTCCTAAATGAACGTTGCACAGATTAGAGCAGCTTTAAGCTGAAATTTAAAAGGTCATTAGACAGACTATGTAAAAACTTATATACCCCTGTCTCAAGTGACGTTACACAAACTAGAATTTCTCTGGTCTTAAAAAACAAGTAGAATTTGGTCAAAATAGGCGTGGCTAGAGTGCTGACGAATAAATCACACCTTTTAAGTTCTTAAAAAGTATCAAAACCTAATTGAGGGAAATTAGGGATTAATACCCCGAGTTTCATTTTGAAATAGTTTGAAATAGCTCAAACGAAGTGACTAATTTCTCGAAATGTCATATCATTCCCGTTTAATTGTATGACTGATTTTATTATTTTTTTAAAGAGCTTATCCGAAATAGGGATTCCAGAAGTGAGACAGAAAATTTATGACGTTTTACTATAGAAAGATGATGTATTGCTGCCCCAAAAAAATAAAAAAACATAAGAAAAACAACCAAATTTCAACAATAAACAGCTTCTCCTACTGCTACATCAACCAAAAAAGAAAGTGAAAATGGTACCGATCGATGCACAGAAAAAAACTGTATCAAAGATAATGATAATATGAGAATCGAATGTCAAAATTGCAAGAGGACAATACATTATGCATGTACTGGACTCCCAACATATTAATTAAAGCTGTTTCTGAATGAAGGTTATCGAAAGTACCAGTGTATAAATTGCTGTTCAATTGATGAAGAACTGAATAAAAAGATAATCGATCAATCACTGCGTTTTAAAGGCTTCGTTGACAGCCAGAAAAATAGTAGAGAAAATGAGAAAAGACTAGGCTGTGTAGTTAAGGAGCTGCAAGCAAGATGTCAAGGATATCTACAGGAGAAGAACCAAGTAACTGAAATGATCAAAACAAAATTTTCCGACTTGGAAACTAAACTCGTAAATAAAATTAATAATTGCAAAGACTAAAACGGACGAAGAGGAAATTCCTACGAAAAGTTACGCTGAGATGACAAAAACTAACAACGACTTAAACATCACGAACATGAAACGGCTTCTCCGGACTGAAAAAGTTGAAGAACAAATCGAGGAACAGAGGAAACAATCAAGGGATGCCAACATCATCATCCATGGTGTCAAAGAGGCCGAAAACAAAGATGAGAAAGACTTCGTAGCAAAGCTCCTGAGCGACGTCAATATAAATACAGAACCAACGTACGTTTCCCGTATAGGAAAAGAATCTGGTGTACGCCCAATAAAAGTCGTGTTTAAAGACACACATTTCAAATACAGATTTATGAAACAGTTGAGGCAACTAAAACAACATCAAAAGTACAACAACGTTAGCATAACGGACGACATAACCAAAACGGAAAGAGTGGCGAAAAAAATCGAACGAAATAAATCAAGCGATGCCGGAGAAAGATCATGTATTCAGAGTCAAAATATTTTGTAAAAGATTGGTTTAAGAGGCCCAATGAGCGCCTGAAACCGTATTTCTCTTTAATAATAATTAATAATAATAATAGCAAAAAACACAAATTATTCCATATCACTTTCAAATTGTTGAAGATATTCATAAATATAATGTCAAACAACAAAACCAATAATCAAAAATAATCCATTATAACAACAATATTATTGGAACGAGGATTCTTCATAAAAGTTGAATTTTCGGCTCCTTTGCAAAGACGCCTGTATTATTATCAGCAAGTTTACCAAGTTCATAATCAGTGCCATTATTCTTTCTTTCGTATCTCCACACAAAATGGTCACAAACAAAGTGTTCAAATTAGCTATATGGTTCGTATTCGGATATGCTCTCCCATTCTATCTCCTCAAGTCCACGAAACTTTCCTAAATGTTCGCGTTTTTGTTTTTAGAATTTTGCCATAATAAAAGAACAACATCATCCAACAGCTTGACAAATTCAACAAATTTTTTCTTTGTACTTTGTTCTTGTACTTTTTTTGACCAGACAGCTATACTCAAAATATTTTTGTATCGAATATGTTTACTTTTTGTGATCGAATAATGCCAAAAATATTCGAATGTTTTGGAAATTCGAACGTTCATTTCGCGTGAAATTATGTTAGGAGAAAATGGTTTTGATCAAAAATATTTAAACGGGAGCGGGTATTACAAATCAAGCGGGGGTATTACGAAATAAAGCCCCGCCGAAGGATAAGGGCACGCAACCTAAATAAAATAAACCAGCCGAGGCTGGAAGGTCAGCCAAAAGAGCTAAGAGGGTTAAGGGTCAAAGGGGTTAGAGGGTCAAAGGGGTTAGAGGGTCAAAGGGGTGAAAGGGATAATTTTGATGAGATGCGTGCGAATGTTAGATCAGCGTTCGATACAATGACAATTAGCTGCCGGTTGAAAAGTCCAGGAACCTCGCTCGTTTGGGATGTTAGTTAGTCTAGTGTAATTAAACTTTTTGTTCATTTTAGTCAGTTATAATACATTTTTTTCTGTTGGGTGTAGACAATATCCATATCTGACCAAAGTGTTATACTACAAATAAATAAGAAAATTGCCAAAAAGTCAAACCCAACATAAAGATAAGTGCCATAATTTTAGTGCAGAACCATTTTTAGTTTTCATTACATAGAAACTGTACTTTTTTTGTTTACTTGATAAAACCCCAATAACACTTTGTCGTAACTCTCTGCAGCTTCTTCTAAAAATTGTAACGGACTGCCATTAGACTACAAACTTTAAGAAAACCGCAAACTCCTGAAAAACATAGTTTTTGCCTATATAGAAATGGATCAGTTATAAATATCTTTTAGCTTAGTTTCTCTTCTTAATTTTATTTCATTATTTAGTTTGTTTATGTGTTTGGAACTGCGGGTCGGTTTTATATATTGCCTGAGGGAGACTGAGTGTTGGGTACCCGTAACACGTGTAAAGTCGCTTTGAACCGGTCACAAGTCCGGGACTTCAGGCATAGTTTTTGTTTTCTATTTATATATCTGTGTTGAGAGTTGTTATTTGGTGGTTTTGTGTTTCTCATTCTTTTAAATTGACCATCTCTCTTTTGTTTCAAAGTCCCAAATCTTTCTTATTGTATTTTTCATCTGATATTGGAATGATTTCAAAAAAATAATAAATCAAAAAATGTATAATCTTCAAAAATACAAAAACATTCTCTTCTTTTTAATTTAGATCTTTTTAAGCTGCTTATATATCAAATCTTTTCCTTTCCTTAAAATGACTGCATCTTCAGTATATATATATAACTTTGTGAGAAATATTTTTATCCTTCATAAATTTCTAAAGCAGGAACAATTTTATTAGTCTGTATACTTTACCAAATTCCAATATATAACACCTTGTCACAATTCTCTGCAGCTCCTACCAGAAATTGTAACTGGTCGCCATTAACAATTTTAAGCTACAGTAGTCACAAACCGCAAACTCTAGAAAAACACAATTTGCCAGAGAGTGGCCATGTTGTGTAACTTGATGGTATTGGTATATATACTTCATTAAAAAATCTAGAAACCATTTCTCATAACTTTCCGCAGTCCGCTATCTGCAAGTCTGATAAAAGGTATGTAAAAACTGTTGTCGCCATTCATTCCATATCAACCATTTAGTTGAAGCCAAAAACGTGCGCAAAAATCAGAAAAATCTGCTGTTCGGAACTGCGTGAAAAATAATTTGATCAATTTCAACAAAAACTGTATCTCAATTTTTTAATTCGGACCAGTCCACGCCGATTCCCTTTCAACAAGATGTAGCTGCTTTTTTAACAGAAAAATATTTTCGATCGACCGACCGAACGACCCACTTTTTAAACTAGAAATGACGGGAAACAAACAATTTTTTGCGATCCGCCTTATATAGTATGACTGAAGCCACAACCTTGCCGATACACAGGACATTCCGGTGCAGTTTGTCAGGTGCGCAAATATATGGATAAATCACTGGACAAAAGTTCCTGTGTAGTGTCTGGTGTATATACTTTGTTTCCGAGAGAAAAATGTACCAGACAGTCCGGTGTAGTCCGGTGTGCACTTTTGAAAATTTAATGAAGAAAACACCAGACAAAAAATAATATCGGAATGTATGGTGTATCGGCAGGGTCGTCTGAAGCCAAACACGTCGAAGTCCAAAAAAACACGATTGCATCCAGTCTTTATCAAATTTAGACAGTAGCTGTACTTTTGTATACTTTATCAAATTCCAATAGCATTATAACACCATCAATCCCCCCTCTAGAGGCAAACAAGAAAAATATGTTTTTATTGCAAAAACTACTGTACTGTACTGTAATAAAAAGCAACAATAAAAAGTATCAGAAAATTCAACATAAACAAAAACTTGAGCAAACGGCTTTAAACCTTCAAAAGATGTAGAAAAAGAATCCCCTTGATGAAAATCATGTGTTTGATTTGCCGAGTTAGAAAAATAAATGACAGAAATTGAAGCTTGCAACAGATTCACGCTGAAAATACTTTGGAACAACACTTTTATCGACTTATCGCTCGAGCCGCCATCTTGAAACCCCACATTATGCTCTGTAAAAACAACACACACTAAAAGTACCCAAAAAGTTAACCCGATCGGAAGAAAGTTTAGAAATCAAAGTGAGATCGGGAAATCGGTTTTAAATGTTCCAAAATTTTGATCCAGAGCTGGAGCGGGAAAAAAATCGCGGAACCGATTTGAAGGGTCACCGAGGCTGACCAATAAACCAGCCGAGGCTGGATGGTCAGCCAATAGAGCTTAGCTAGATAGCTTTAATAAGTGGGTTAACAGATGTAAGAGATGTACTGAAACAGAGTAGACTAAAAATGTTGAATAATGTACAAAATGTGAAACATTTGATAACTTGATTTAAAATTATTTAAAACAAGCCTGAGAGCTCCTCTAACCCCCCCCCCGCCCCTCCCACGAGAAGATCAAAGTATACTTCTCTTTAGCATTGTAGCACTGTTTCTATGACATCAAACAATTAAGCTATAGTTCATTACTATAAAATAAAAGAGAAACATAGTGTAATTAAACTTTTTGTTAATTTCATTCCAGTCAGTTATGATACATTTTTTCTGTTGGATGTAGACAATATCCATATCTGACCAAAGTGTTATCTAGAAATAAATAAGAAAATTGCCAAAACGTCAGAACCAAAATAAAGATATCCATCAAATATACATAGAAACTGTACTTTTTGTTTTACTTGATAAAACTCCAATAACACTTTAAACTAACAAGCTACAAACTTTAAGTCACAAAGCGCAAACTCCAGAAAAAACACAATTTGCATCAAAATCTTTGCAAAACGTATTTCATATTTATAACATTTCAACAGGAACTGTATTTTGGTAGACTTGGTCAAATTACAGAAACCATTTGTCAGTTGTCTGCAAGGCCAATGAGGTACGTAAAAACTGACTGCTATTCAGTCAAAGCCAAAATTTGGCAAGGTCAGAAAAACATAATTTACATCCAGTCTTCGTAAATAAATTTTGTAGTTTAGTACCGTCAAGTTACACAACATGCACACAACCATCTTGAAGAGTTTGTCGCAAATGATAATCGAAAGTGAAACTTAAAATTCATAATCATGCAGGGAAGCTCATTTTCCCCCATTTTGCTTTAAACTCCCTTTTGATTGGTCTATGAATTTGGGTGATCGCTTTACTGCCTTGGCGGAATAAACACACGACCATAATAAATAAATTCAACAGGGCAGCGGAGTAGCAATTAATTTCAACTGGGAGTCCTCTCTTCTGTGCCAAGCACTGGTAGTGTTTTTTGAACTTTAAAACAATGTTAAATGAAGATCAGATGGATCTGTTTGTTATGACTGTGCAAGTTGTGACCAGAGTGTGCATGTTGTGTAACTTGACGATATAATTCATTACATTAAATTCTAGAAACCATTTTTCATAACTTTCTGCAGTCCGCTTTCTGCAAGTCTGATAAGAGATATGTATATTATAAACTGTTATCGCCATTCATTCCATTCCATCATTCAGTCAAAACGTGCGCCAAGGTTAGAAAAGGTTAGAAAAACACAATCTGCGTCCGGAACTGCGTGAAAAATAGTTTGATCAATTTCAACAAGAACTGTATATATTAATATTAATATAATTGATCAAATTCCAAAGACCATTTGTCATAATTTTGCAAGTCCAATTAAAGGAGTTGTGATGTCATCATTTGGTTCCCGTCATCTGACCGACCCTGATTTACGGTCAGCAGGTAGAGTTGGAGAGTCGGAAAGCTTTTCCGCTGCTTTGCTGGTTTCCACTGTCGACCTCTGTACGCTCTGTGTTTACAAGTTTTCAAATCGAAGTAGCAAGCTGCATGCTAATGGAGAGTAAACCGAAAACCAGTTTATCCACGGTTTCTCAATTTCTTAATTCGGATCAGTCCACACGGATTCCCTTTCAACAAAATGTAGCTGCCTCTTAAAAGAAAAATATTTTCGACCGACTGACCGAATGACCCCCACTTTTTAAAGTAGAAATGACGGGAACCAAACAATTTTTTGCGATTCGCCTTATCAGACACGTCCAAACCAAGTCCAAAAAAGCACGATTGCATCCAGTCTTTATCAAATTTAGACAGTAGCTGTACTCTTGTAAACTTTATCAAATTCCAATAACATTATAACACCATCAACCCCACCTAGAGGCAAAAAAGAAAAATATAAAAAGCAGCAATAAAAGTATCAGAAAATTCAACACAAACAAAAACTTGAGCAAACGGCTTTAAACCTTCAAAGATGTAAAAAAAGAATCCCCTTGATGAAAATCATGTGTTTGATTTGCCGAGTTAAAAAAATGAATGACAGAAATTGAAGCTTGCAACAGATTTACACTGGAAATACTTTGGTACAACACTGACTTATCACATCTGAGCCGCCATCTTGAAACACCACATTATGATCTGTAAAAACAACGCACGCTAAAAGTACCTAAAAAGTTAACCCGATCAGAAGAAAGTTTAGAAATAAAAGTGAGATCGGGAAATCGGATTTTTTTTTTGCCGTCTTATGGAAGAAGTAGAAGAAAATTTTACCTATTTGAATGCTCAGCTTAGGCTGACCAATCAGTCATATAATTAAAAAAGTATATTACCCTGTCTCAATTTAAAAAGTGACGTAACACAGACTAGCGAAGTCATTCGGGCCACATTTTCTCGGCCTACCGACTTATCAACCTCTCTCAGGCAAATAATCCGGCTAAACAGCCGGTTTAGGTTCTGGCTTAAGGTCAATTGCGGCTTAACTGAAAAAGGGCGTTAAACTACGGTGGTAAAGGCGCGAATTCCTTTTCTTAAACGTCCTAAAACGAAAGTGATGACTTAAAGATAAAAAAAATCAATATGGGCGTGGCTCCAAAAGGGTGTGCTACCTTTATTATAAAATCTTTCTTTAATGGAATAAGGCTTCCTTCTTTAAGAATAGTGCCAAACGTATGCTTTTAAAGAACAAAATAGTATATGCTTTTGAACAATTCCTCCAAAGTAGTATACTTCGTCCTTTAAGAACAGTACCATTCTTATGCTTTTAAAGAACGAAGTATTCTGTACTTTTGAACGATTTCTCCAAAGTAGTATAGCAGAACAGTAGTATTAAGAACAGTACAGCAGAACAGTAGTATTAAGAACAGTACCATTCTTATACTTTTAAAGAACGAAATATCGACTTATAGAAAAGACCACACCCTAATGACCTGTCTCATTCTCTAAAGATACATTGCACAGACTAGAATTGAACTGACTAGAATTTCTCTTGTCTTAAAAAAAATAGAATTTGGTCAAAATAGACCTTGCTAGACTGCCGAGTAAATCACACCTTCTCAAGCTTACAAAATATCAAACCCCAATTCTATTGGCCAACAATATAAAAAAAATTATTTATTCAAAATTTATTTAATGAGATTTTTTATAGAATTTAAAAAGGTCATTACACATACTATCTAAAAACTATCTAAAAAACTATTATCCCTGTCTCAATTTTAAAAGTGACGTCCACATACAAGCATAGCATCTCAGGCTCAGAAAATGACGGCTTAACGGCTTACCAACCCATCTCAGGCAGAAAATCCGCCTAAAGGGTCGGTTTGGGTTCTGGCTTAAGTCAATTACGGCTAAACTCGGAAAGTGCGCTAGACTCCGGTGGAAAAGGCGTGGTTCCTTTTTCATTAAATTTAACAAGTCCCAAATCGAAAGTGATGGCTTAGAAATGTAGAAATAAACATGGATGGGGTTCCAATCAATGAAGTATAAGCCCGAAGGACTAGAAGTCAATCTCTTTGGTAGGATTTGAAGCCAACAAATCCTACCAAAGTTGCGCGGCCTTGAGCGACCCGCCTGGTTTTTACACAAATGACAGATTGAAACTAAAATTTACCGCTTAATTTCGAAAAATATATCACTCGAAAACAAAGGAATTGCTAGATTCAATCCGTCATCAAAAATACGGCGCATATTTTAAGGCTTCAATTTTTCTTGCCTGAGAAACGGGCTTGAAACTCAATGGTTCCAATAAAGCGTGGTCCGTTTATGAGAAAAGATTTTTTTATAAGAATCTAGATTATTTTTTAAGAACAGTTAGACTAAGAGTTGTTTATAAAGAACGAAATATTCTCTTTCATGTGAAATTTTCCAAGTTTGAAAACGAAAGTACTTTGACTCGTCATTTCACAGGGGGGTCGGTAGTAAAATCTCAGACATCATAACGTTTACTACGGTGGTGGTGTGGTATTGAAATGGGTGGTATCTATGTGTTAAATTTTGAAAATTTTTTACTGCCTGGGTAGTTAAAACTGGTAAAATTAGCAAATTTTAGCTATGTATTTTTGTAATTCTGTTAATTTCTTGGATGACTTTTCTGAAAAAATCTGAAATTTTTTATAATTTGAAAAAATTTTCTATAGGAAAGTTGTTTGCTGCAAACAAGAAATTCTCTAAATTTTTTGTCAATATAAAAAATATTTTAATTTTAAGGGCAAAACATTAGATTCTGCACTAAGTGAAAAATGTGTCACAGAAATAATCATTTTTTAGCTTTTTTTGTAAAATAAGTCCGGAAAGCAACCAAAGAATAGGTGGTCTCCATGACAAATTGTCCCAAAAGTTTTACTATCCGGGTAGTAAAATACCTCTTCCAAAAGAGTCTGGGCATGAACATATAAACGACTGGACATCTATATTTTATTGTCTCTTTGAAGCGAGCTTCGTTGCCGCCTGTATTTCAAAATTGGTATGAAAAATCCGACAATATTCCGTCATAATTTTATTTCCTTGAATTATTTAGGTAAAAGGATTGATAGAGCTTGAACATTACTCCCAATCTACAAAAAAATTATTTTCGAATTTTTTCACAAGTTTGTAATATATTTTATCAACATTTTTAACTCTAAAATGCAGAATTTCAACTGCGTGTATACTTTTGAATCCCTTTTGTCACTTCAATAATTTTTTTTATGACTTGAAAAAAATAGCTTGCCAAAGTTCAGAGCCTGTGTCATAAGAATATCGAAATTAGAATGCGACACTTTCTAAAATTATTAGACACTTTTAAGTCAAATTATTAGTCGAAGTTTTGACAAGCTGACGATTATTTTGCCTCTGTTATCTTTGTTATGATATAGATAAAAGACTTGAGAAGAGTAGAACAACAGAGACTTTAGTCGAAGTTTTGACGTTGTTAGCAAGGTACTCCCAAGTGGTATATCATCAAAATCTATTGTTTCATTTTATGCTTTTAACGAGGCGGCAACGAAGCTAGCAGCTTTTTCTACAAAAAGACAAAGGAGATGGATGTCCAGTCGTTTATATGTTCATGGTCTGGGTAATGGTATGTAAAAATTCGGAAAAATATATGTCTGAGATTTTACTACCGACCCCCCTGCACCCACCAAATTGACGGCTTAACGGCTTACCAATCTCTCTCAGGCAAAAAGGGTCGGTTTAGTTCTTGGCTTAATTTCAAGTTCGGCTTAACTCAAAAAGGAGTTTGGGTGGCAAAGAGTTGTAACTTTATTTTAATTTAAAAAAGTGCAAAATTTAAAGCCAATTTATTGAGATGAGCACACCCTAATGACCATGAAAATTTTAATTGTTTTACTTTTCTATTGCTTACAGTAAAAAGTTTTGAAAATTTTATAAAATTCTCCAGAAGTCACCACATAAACTATTAAAGATTTCCCTGTCTGATCCTCTTAAAGTGACATTAGCAAAGCATCTCAGACTCAAAAAATTACGGCTTAGCGGCTTAATAACCTTTTTCAGGCATAAAGAATGGCTCACATGACAGTCAAGAGGCTGGCTTAACTCATATAACGGCTCAAAATAAGAAGGCTTTAAGAGAATTCATGAGATTTTTATAAAATTTAAAGGTCATTACACAGAGTACTTAATTAAAAGCTAATACACCCCTGTCTCAATTTCAAAAGTGACGCTGCAGACTAGGGCAGTCATTGTAGACCCACAATTTCTCGGCTTATAATTGTTTGAATCCAATTTGGGTGTTGTCAAAACTGGTGACAAGTAAACCACACCTCCAAAGTGTTAAAGAGATGTCTAACCCAAATTTCACTGGTTAAGGTAGACAATTCGTGTAAAAACTTGAATCAAATTTTAAAGGCCACCGCACAGACTATAATAAAAAAACCATATTCTCCTGTCTTAATTTTAAAAGTGTCGTTACACAGACTACAATAAGTTTGGGCTCAGCTCATTATGAATAAAACATTCATTAAAAAATTACGAAAAATGACTGGCTGTTCAGAAGATTCATTGCACGTCAATTACGGCCATTCGTTTCTTATTTACATAACAATTTAAAATGAACCAGCCAAAGGAGCAAGAAAATTAAAACAAACAATTCTCACCATCGACGTCGTTAAAATGTGTCTTGGGAGAGCGTTCACCACTGTCGTGCTGTCAAGTTGCCGTTTAGGTTTCATTCCCAAAAAAAACAACCACCAAAAAATCAAAAAAACGTGTTCACCGAAAAAAATTCAAAAAAACTAACTTTCTTGCTGTTTTGTTGTTTACAAAATTGTTAAGCCGGTTGCAGAACCTTATTTTCATCTACCGTTATATACCTTTTCGAATAAAGAGTTCCTTTTTCCCTTGAGGAAGGTCTCTTTAATTTAAAGTTGAAAAAATTAGAGGGTACCATTTATCCTTTTGGGGACAATTTTTTCGGTACTCACAATACCTTTTGAAAATATTTAGCAATCTATTGTTTCCAACATTGAAAGGAACACAGTGATTCATGATGATTGAACAAAGGGGAACACATTGTTCTGAATAGGTATCTTGATTAAGAGAGTCAAATGACACTCAGTGATCCTCATGGGATGACCCAGTCAGTTCCTTTGCAAAATATAATTATAAATGGTAATGATTTATAATTTCCAGAACGTGTTCTGTTTTTATGACAAAATTACAGACTTCAGATAGGAATGCTTTTTTTACAATTTTTTAACGAGTTTGCACATAGAAAAATTGTTGTAGGATGGAGTTCTACCATTAGCGAGCTTTACATAACTTTAGATAATTACATAACTTTGAAGTTCAAGAACGTGATATTGTGCTATCAATTTTCAAACATAACATTTAGTGATTACTCCAAATTTTACTTCCCTCACAAAGGAAAAATTATCATAGTTTCGTGCAATTTCGCCTTTTTTCGATCAACTTTTCACGATAAAATGCCTAGTAACGAAAAGGATCACCCAAGACGAACAAAAAATGTGCAAGAAAGTAGAAAAAAACTTGACATGTCAAGGGTGACAGAAAAGGACAATCGCCTATAGCAAAGTAAGTGGACAATTAATGCCAGGAAAATTATTTTCTAAAAAGATATGGAAGAATGCCGTCGGGCCAGTTCGAAGGCAAAAAGGCTACACCTCAAAGAAGATTTGGATGGACTTTTTTATTGCCCAAATCCAAATTGTGACAGTTTTCTTTTACAACCAAAAGAGGGTGCCGTAAACACGTTTTTACCAGGCATGGATGGTACTACTTTTTCGAAACGAGACCTGACCCAAAAGTTGTTTTGCCAGAACTTTCGACACGGAGTGAAAAACCAAATAAATCTAGGAGAAGTAGAACAAACAATATGCCAATGTTTTTGAAAGACTGTAAATTTGATAAGATGCTCAAGCTCTGGCTTTGCAGCCCTGGCGGAGGAATGAAGAGCTTTAGCCAAGCAAGCCAGATTAGTTGCCGTGTCTTAAAATTCCTCAAATTTTGCTGCCAAGACTGCTGTACGAGCTGGGATATCCCGTTTACGGTAGTAGATTTTTGCTTGGGAAACGTGACCGCTATATCAGATTTTATCGAATACCTTAAAACCCGCTGGGAAGTTGGCTACGCTGGTATTATTGGATATATGCATTCTTTATCTCATGTTTTAGACTACCGCAGAATTGAAAGAGGAGACTCACAAACGACATTTTTATCGTCGGAAATCTATATCGACCGGGTAAAACTTTCACCATCTAAAAAGATGAGATCGGAATGGAATGTTTTGTTAAGTGCCGAATACCTATCAAAAATTAACTGTTGGGCCACTCTCGACGAAATGCAAAAAGTCGTACCATATCACACGGACAGGTTTTCACAAATTTTACTGAATGCCTCGGATGAAGCCCTTCCGTTGCCACCACACGACTTATCTTTCTGTACCTCCTTTTTAACGGCCATATTTTTCATCGTGATAAAAGCTACAAGGCCGATGACCTTTCAATTTCTTACAGTCGAAATGGTGGAAAATATCAATGAAAGGGGCATGATAGACCAAACTGTTTTTAAAACGCAGGAAAAGTATGGTTTTGACACTTTGATATTTTCTTCGGAAATCATAGAAATAGTTCACAGGTATATCAAGTATATTCGCTCAAGGCTCAACCCTAAATGCAATTACGTTCTAGTTACTCGCAACGGCACACAACTGGCAAGAATCGGAGATGTTTTCGGGAGAATCGTCTTTCAAGCAATAGGAAAATATATCAATCCGACAAGGTATCGTCAAATTATCGAAACAAAAAGTGCAGAATCCCTTAGCGTCGATGATCAAAAAAATTTGTCCGAAGATCAAAAACACACCTCGTTTGTGGCTAAAATTCACTATCAAAAGCTTCAATCGCGTGACATAGCCTTAAATGACAAGGCATCCATGAACAAGTTAAGGGATGAACAGCCCTCTTTAAATGCGATGGGGGAGATATGTGAAAGGTTTTCGAATATAGCACCAATGAATACATCTTTTCAAACGTCAGCCTCGGATTCAAGTACTGGGCACTTTGAAGTTTGGCCGAATTATTCCTTAGATGTGAACAATTTTCCTATTGAAACTACCGATACAAGTATAATCCAAGAAGTCCAACTCCTGCCAAATGATACCTCGAGTCTACAACCCAGCAATAAATCGATAGTAGACCCTTCAGTTAATTTTGAGAAAACATCAAAAGTAGGAAAACAAACAAGGAGGAAAAAAGTGCCTTTTTCTTCTATAGAGGATAATTTTATAAGAACTGGTTTTAAAAAGCATGGTTCTGCTTGGACATCCATCTTATCGGACTCAAGTTACAAATTTCACCCTTCAAGGCAGATTGCTACACTTTATGCCAGGGCAAAAAAATTGAATATTATTTGAGTGATAAATTTTAAAATATTGTAAAGATCATTGTTTGATTCTAAAATTTAATGTAAATTTGAGGTAGAACTAGAAATATGCAGATTTCATATTCATTTTTCTAGGAAAACCGTGTTTAAAATAATTCACATGAAAAAATTCCAAATTGTTCCATATTTTCTATCTGCATCACTAACTTTAAATGTCCAAATAATAGATACAAATTTCCGACTCGAAAAATTTGATTTGGGTTGATTGAAGAAAATTTTTCCGTTTCAAATTTCTTTTTGAAATTTTAATTTCTTACAAAAAGTGGAGAGAGATAAGCCGTGAGTTAAGCTGTGGGTTTGTGTTCGGAGAATCGATACGGCAGTGGTATGGCCATTAATTTGTCACTATAGGAACAATAGTTCTGTATAGTAAATTGTAATAGGGATTGTCTAATCTGGACTATAAATACAACGCCCAGATTATCAAACAGCAAATATCACCAATAACCAACAATATGTCGAATACTCAACACCAACGAGCAATATCAGCACTTCTAGAAAGAGACGTGCTATGTTTCTCACAAGGAACGCTTGTAGATCAATTAAGAGGTGAGTTTTATCCATTTTTAACAATTAAACCTCCATTCAATTTGATAATTTTTTGTTAAAACTGAAAAGAGGGGATAGCAAAAATTAGCCACTGAATAACAAAGACGAAGATTATTTTCAGAGCATATGAAATATTCTTGTCAAATCTTCTTCCTTTTTTTACCAGCAATCGAGAAACAAGGAAAGTCACAACCACAGCCCGTAAAGGAAGTGATTGTTGTGAGTGATGACGATAATAAAGAGGAACAAACCGAAAAGAATCTTCGAAAAGAAAAGAAAACTCCGCCAAGCAAGCAAATAATCCACGTTCAGGCAAAATTTGTCCAAGAAGGGACTGAAATAACATTTTCTGTGAAAATTATAAATAAAAAATAAAACTTTTAAAATTTTAGTTGTTTTTTTAATATTGATGTGCCACTCCCTTTCAAGAACACGCCTCTTTCATAATATTTGTTCAATTTGAAGAAAAGAAATGACTCACGCCTTTCCAACGAAGCCTAACGCCCTTTTCTAAGTTAAGCTAACGAATTCACGCCTGTCTTCCACCCAAACGCCCATTTTTTAAGGGCTACTTAGACTACACAATATATTGACGAACAATATTCGACAATATGGTTTGCGGACCGTAATGTACGAAGTAAACAACAGGTACTCTATTATAAAAGGAATTTTCTTTCTGTAAACAATCCCCCTTTATTGTTGGAATATTGCAAATCGAGCTGACAATATATTGCGGACACCTTTTCAATATATTGCCGACATTCAGCAATATATCATCAATATATTGCCTGACAATATATTGTGTAGTGTATGTAGCCCTTTAGACTACACAATATATTGACGAACAATATTCGACAATATGGTTTGCGGACCGTAATGTACGAAGTAAACAACAGGTACTCTATTATAAAAAGGAATTTTCTTTCTGTAAACAATCCCCCTTTATTGTTGGAATATTGCAAATCGAGCTGACAATATATTGCGGACACCTTTTCAATATATTGCCGACATTCAGCAATATATCATCAATATATTGCCTGACAATATATTGTGTAGTGTATGTAGCCCTTTAGTTAAAGCCGGATTTAATTTAAGCCTGAAACTAAACCGACCCTTAAGCCGGATTTTTTGCCTGAGAAGGGTTGGTAAGCCGTTACAAGCCGTCATTTTGATGGTTGGAATGACAATTCAAAGTACTTTCGTTTTCAAACTTGATTTCAATAAAGAAAATAGTTTCTAATAAAGGGGCCACGCCTATTTTAGACAACGCCCAATTCGTTTGAAGTTACCACTTTCGTTTTGGGACTTGTTCAATTTGAAAAAAATAAAATGAGTTAACGCCTCTCTACCACCCACACGCCCATTTTTTAATTAAGCCGGATTTAATTTAAGCCTGAACCTAAACCGACCCTTAAGCCGGATTTTTTGCCTGAGAGGGGTTAGTAAGCCGTTAAGCCGTCATTTTGATGGTTAGAATGACAATTCAAAGTACTTTCGCTTTCAAACATGACAATCTTTTAATGGAATACTTCGTTCTTTATAAGAACTCCTTATAGAAACGTTTTTAAAGAACGAAGAATATTAGCATAAAGAAATTATTTAAAGCCATAGAATATTTCGTTTCTTTATGATCCAAAAGATTTTCCCAGGTGACTCCCTTTTTATTTGGTAAATTTTCGGAACTAAATAAATAGGCGTCTTGGAAGACTGACAATATCAATTTTCATCTCAATTCTATCATGGAGCGAGTTACAATATTTGATTCTATAACTAAAGAAAAGATAGACGGCTTCACAGCTTACGTTCAATCTTCGAGCAAAGAAAAATTCACAAAAATACGAAAGGAATTATTTGAATTAATTTCTGATGATCTGTTGCCCAAGATATCTCTTTGGCCTAAGAAATATCGTTTGATGTGTTTTAAGAGACCTTTGGGGGATCGGGATACCGCCACCATGTTCTGGTTTCTACTTGGTAAGTAACTTATTACTGAACCACCTGCACTTTACGTCAAAGAATTATTCAGTGAACAATTTTGAATAGTGTCAATGAGAGATGGTTGTTTTGCAGTATTCTTTATACTGTCACTTTAAAGTAAATTTTCGTGTTTTTCATTGTTCGGGTAATGGCGTATCTCCAATTGTTACGGCACAATGGATCATTTCGTCGTATCACACGTTAAAAGACGACAAACGGACGACAAATGCCAGAAAAAAACAAATCCAGAGCCTCTTCGAATCGATGGAAATAAAAAAGCATGACCGATTTTATTATTCGTTATTTCACAAAAGGCAATTCTATTTCGATGGTAGGTCACGTGATGTAAGACAAGACCTCCATTGACCTCTAGTCTTTAAAGTCGTTCTTCATTGTTAGATAGCATTAAATTTTTCAAGTCTACTAAATCTTTTTGTCCATTTTATTTAAGAAGAAAATGTCATAAAACTACTATTGTTTCCCTGTTGTTTGAAACTATTGTCTTTCTAAAGGGCGTGGCAGCTACTGGGAACGAGTATTGTTACAGCATTACATTTCTTTTTTAAAGAACGAATCAAATGAATGAAACATCTATTGCGTTATTTAAAAACACTAGAGAAAACAATGAGAACAAAGAAGTTTATTCTATTATGCTCAGCTGATTCAGCAGCCGAGTCAAATCTTTTTCATTTTTCTTTCATTTTTTCCTAGCACAAACTAGGCATTAAACACACAAAGTATTGACCTACGATAAATCAAAACTAAAATTCTATGCGATCTACAAAACTCAAATATATTATATTGAAGACCAGTAGAAGGAATATTGGAAGTGAAATGCATTCAAAACATAACTAAAAAGAAATATTACCATTTTCCCCACATGAAAATAGACACAAACGCAACAGTACACTGTTATAAATTTCTCCTAATTTTACAGAAAATATAATTATTTTGAATTTTTAAACTATAAAAAATTAAATCAAACGCAACGGGTAAGATTCCACTAAGAGTTCAGTAACAAATCGTTAGGTGTTGCTCCACATGTCTTATTTATGGTGTTGTATTACGCACGATGATTTTTATCTGAAGACAAAAGGAAAGATAAGATTCAGATTTTTCTGTAAAACCAGTAAGTTAACCGAAAAAAATTCAGTATGTCAAATTCATTTTAATGTTGTTGACTTGTTTGATTAGAAAATTGAACAAAAGCTTGATTTCATGAATGGCAAACTAACCTGGCGTGGATAACTGGAGCAAGGGCGTGCCTGTGTTAATTTCTCTCAAGGGAAGGACTGGTGAAGACGTCTTTGCTGAAATTGAAAAATAGCCAAGTTTAAAAGAATGTCAGTAACTTCGTCACGATGACAACATACCATATCACCACAAGTAGTTTGATGGCAAAATGGACGAGTCCAGTCAACTGAAATTGTTAAAGTAAGATAAGCACAAAAGAAAAGAAAAAAAACACTTACCAGCTGAAAGATTGCTCTGTTTTGATTTGTTACCGACGTGGTGACAGATCTCTTTTCTGAAAATTTTAAATATAAAATGCTTTAAAACTAAAAGTCAAGTAAATAACCATCAGATCACTGCAATCATACATAAACAAATTCTGAAAAGTTTTTATCAAGTAGTAAATTGCTTACCAAATTCTGATGGTAGGTCATATTCTGTCAAAGAGTCCAAAGTTGCAATTCTCTTTACTTTTGGAATTGCAATCTCATCAATCGTTGCTTCCATTGGCCGTTTTCGATTTTCAGTTTCTAAAAAAAGTGAAGAAAAAAGAAAATAAATCATCGTTTCCAAGGCATACAAAACACCTGTAAAATTGGGAAAATAATGGGAAATAAGTGTGGGAAAACAAAAGAAAAGTTACTAGTTAATGTCAAGTGTACACTAAATCTAAAAGAAAATGTCATTGGAAACGCTTTTTAAACCTGATGCAATATATGCTATAGGATTTCATAGTATTCTCACCAGAAAAATTAATGATGTCAGATAAGTCCAACGTTGATATGTCTGACGGTAGAATCGATTCAATGTATTGAATGTCGCTCTTGGATTCAACTAAAACAAAAGAAAATTCCCATTTTATTTTCATCAAATAATCCTAGGCGGACGATGGGAAAGTTAATTCATCAAAAATTGCAGTATTAAAACAAACACATACATATAGTTGGATTGACAGGTTCTTCGTCGTCACTTGAAATACAAACGTGATTGGTCCGATTCGACTTCACAAAACGGATTTCAGAATCTGAAAATAAAACATAAAAATTTGCAAAGGAAGAATAAGAAAATGAGATTTCAAGTTGAGACTGTCATACGGGGAAATGACATAGAATGGTTTACTTGTCAGATTAAGTAGCCAAGAAATAAAGCAAATTGAAAACAATCTTACCGTCACTGTCATTTTCCTCGCCATTTCCAAGCCTGGAATCTCTGTTCTCATCACAAGAATAGTACTCATCATCTGAAATGTAAAATGAGATGCAATAGAATGACAAAGTACGTATTGACATAATACAAGCTAGAAAGAAAGATCATCATAGAATCAAATAATAGAGATTTCAGATAGGACGTAAAAGTAGTCTTACCATCCCATAAGGAATCTGGTGTTGTTGGGATCGGCGTCACCGGTGTCATTGGCGTCAAAGGGGCGCGCGGTGGACTGAAGGCGAATACAGTGCTCGCAACGTCAGCACTGCTTCTTTCCTCCATACCTTCTTGACCTTTGAGATGAAAAAAATTGAATCAGATTCATCCTAAAATATTGCATATAGACTAGGTGTCTCAATTTGGTGAAAAATAGAAAGAATTCCAGTCAAATGAATAGAAAATGTGAGTTGAATCTTATCGAAAAGGTTACACAAAGACAAACACCATCAAAGAAAGTACCAGTCATCCAATTGATCAATAAAGCAACATGTAAAGCTCTCACCTGTAAAGAACGGTGATGCTGTTTCTTGTGAAGATGGTGTTGTCGCTGGTGAAGTTTCATTGGACAAGGTCCCCAATGGACTAAACATTTGAACATGGTAGCCTTAAAAGAGAGAAGAAAATAATTTGAAATGCTTTTTAGTTTTGACAGTATTAAACATACCCTTACTTTTGACTCCCTCTTCCTCTTAATTTGGTCAAAATTAAAAAAAAAGTAACGAGCACTTCTACAGTCCATACGTCTGAAAGCAGAAAGTTTACCTGTTTCAATTTCACCATCTTCCTCGTCCGTAGACCCGGTGCACTATATCAATTGCCTTGCTTTTTCTTCCGTCATGTCTATATTCAGTCTAGCGCCCGCACTGACGTCATGGGATCGCTCGTAAAAAAGTTCTTCAGGCTTTATGAGATCTCTATGGATCACCAGCATGTTTACCAGCCACATCAAATACTCAAAAGAGTGTTCCAGCATCCATGCTGGTGCCGTCATGTCCTTTGTTTCCAGCTTTCGTGTTGTAAATTCTTGGACACGACAGTCCACGGCACCCACGTCGATCGAATCAAATTTTGGCATAGCCTGGCAGGTGATGTAGATGCCACCATTCATCTTTGTTCTTCTTGGCTTTTGGTTTTTCACCGCTTGGCTGAAGTAACCACCTTGTAGAATAGATTTGACCTATAAAATAAGTTAAAGATAACTAAAATTCCATAATCGTTATCATACAATGACAGATTTTGCTAGATACTTTGGTCTCCTCAGCATATCTAATATAAAAAATTAAACATAAATAAGTTGCAAGATATAAAATAATTAGTATTCATTCAGTCAATAGAAAGAATTTACACTAACCTGGTCAGGAGCCATTGTTTCATAGACCCACTCGTCAATGAACAAAAGTTCTGTTCTTTTATTTATCATCATGGAACCAAAAGTTTTCTCTTTGCTAAATATGGCAACGTTGTTGTGTGGAATAAGCCCAAGAAGAACGTTGGCCCATGATGTTTTTCCGGAGTTATTGCTACCTGAAGAAAAGTAAGAAAAAAAATTCTGAGAACTGTAGTCGAAACAATATGAATAAACAAAACATGCAAAATTACATTATCCCCTCCCAAATATTTTTCCAGAATCAAAAATACCTCAATGAAATACAGTTTATCCTCAGAAAGTTAGAAAGTTGGCACAGCTCACACCGCTCCAATAGTAAACATATTCATACCACTCGTTACGATTCGTGGTACTTTGTGTGGGAACTGGAAGCACAATAAGCACTGGTAGAACTTGTTCAAAAAGTTGACACGCTCCCTCAGTTCTGGAAAACTGTTTTCCACGGACGTTGTAAAGCAGCCACCATCACACTCAGCGTTAGAATCAAAGTTTTTTCGATTTTCCCAAACTCCTCTTCATGGAATGGCACCTGTACAAAGCTCTCTGTTGAGAATTTGAAGAACCAACCACCATTAACCTCTATATAATCGTAGTCCATCTCGATGGAAGGTAACACCTATTAGAAAAATTAAACAGTGCGTTTTATTTCAGAAGTAACCGTTAAACCGATTCCAAATCTTATAACACTCTCAAAATTGAAATCTAGGTTCAAGGACGATTTAATAAATCCACTAATTTGATACCTTAACAAATTCTGCCTCCATGTGTGACCTGATCTTCTCTTTGTGTAGGTCAATCTTTTCACCAAATTTTCGATTGGCACAAAGTGTCTCGAGATATTCGTCAATCGAAGAATGATATTTGAAAGCGTAAGTTGCTAAAAAACGAGAAAATAGAAGAATCAGCAAAGTTGAAGATAGAAACAGCAAAGCAAAAACAGACAGCCCCCCCCCCCTCTAAGGTTTGAGCTAGTAAATGACAATCGAAAGGAAAATCACATGACATACCGTTTGGCTCCTTTTCAAAAATGGCGCCATTATGAATGCGATGGTTCAATTTCATCATCACTCGCCTTACTCGGTCAATGGTTTTGCCCTGGGAGGTTTCCTTTTCAGGAACGAAGGATTTTGGAGTTTCACCCAGCAAAGATATGTGTTGATGACAAAATCCTTGCTCCTGAAGATACCGTGATGCCTCTCGAATTTTGAAATCCAATTGCGATGAGCAACATACCAATCGTGTGGAAACATATCCTTTTGGAACTTTGTCCTTGACCAGTTGTGAGTTGTAGTCCTAAAGCAATGGAAGAATATTAACGGTTAGGTTAACTATTTTTCTATCAGATGCTAAACCGATGTAATTTGTATTAGCATTAAAACAATGAACTCAAACAAAGCTGAATTTTCATACCTTTACCACTTGCTTTAGTTTGGCCAAAAGCACATCTGATTCCCCCATCTTTTTGGTGTTTCTTGTCTTGATGGGGTGCTTTGTATGTTGGACACGTTTCTCGACATCGTAGACGAGATCATAAATCTTGGTTTCCGTCAAACTGGTTGACTTGTGCGCCACCAAGAAGTACGCAACACCGAAAATGAAATCGTCTGCTTTCTCTAAAACAGTGGAGACGGCGGTGCAGCTCGAAATAAAAAACTTTACTTCGGGAAGAGCAGCCAAGGCATTGTCTAGCTTACGCTGCACTGATGTTAAGTCTGTTTGGCTGCTCAGTATTAATGAACGGAACGGGAAAACTTGATCTGTGTCACCAATCTAAGGGTTAAATAATGAATGATGTTCTTAAAGAACGAACCAAGACACTATTAAAAAAGCATACTCTAATCACAATTAGGACTAGATTGTAGACTAGCAATAATTCAAAGACTAATCGTCCTATATCAACAGGTCATTGCACAGACTATCAAAAACTTATTTCCCTGTCTCCTCAACACCTAAATGAACGTTACACAGACTAGAGCAGCTTTAAGCTGAAATTTAAAAGGTCATTACACAGACTATGTAAAAACTTATATACCCCTGTCTCCATTTCAAAAGTGACGTTACACAGACTAGAATTTCTCTGGTCTTGAAAAACAAGTAGAATTTGGTCAAAATAGGCGTGGCTAGAGTGCTGACGAATAAATCACAACTTTTCAGATCACAAAAAATATCGAAACCTAATTCTATTGGCCAATATAGAAAATTAATGAGATTTTTTATAGAATTTAAGAGGTCGTTACACAGATTATTAAGAAAGTATATTACCCTGTCTCAATTTAAAAAGTGACGTAACACAGACTAGCGAAGTCATTCGGGCCACATTTTCTCGGCTTACCGGCTTATCAACCTCTCTCGGGCAAAAAATCCAGCTAAACGACCGGTTTAGGTTCTGGCTTAAGGTCAATTACGGCTTAACTAAAAAAGGGCGTTAAACTACGGTGGTAAAGGGTGTGAATTCCCTTTCTTAAACTGAACAAGTCCCAAAACAAAAATAATGACTCAAAGATAAAAAAACAATATGGGCGTGACTCCACAAGGGTGTGCTACCTTTATTATAAAATCTTTCTTTAATGGAATGAAGTTTCGGTCTTTAAGAACAGTGCCATTCGTATACTTTTAAAGAACGAACTATTCTATGTTTTTGAGCAATTCCTCCAAAGTAGTATACTTCGTTCTTTAAGAACAGTGCCATTTGTACGCTTTTAAAGAACGAAGTATTCCATGATTTTGAACAATTCTTCCAAAGTAGTATACTTCGGTCTTTAAGAACTGTGCCATTCATATGCTTTTAAAGAACAAAGTATTCTATGTTTTTGAGCAATTCCTCGAAAGTAGTAAACTTCGTTCTTTAAGAACAGTGCCATTCGTATGCTTTTAAAGAACGAAGTATTCTATGCTTTTGAACAATTCCTCCAAAGTAGTATACTTCGTTCTTTAAGAACAGTGCCATTCATATGCTTTTAAAGAACGAAGTATCAACTTATCGAAAAGATCACGCCCTAATGACCTGTATCATTCTCTAAAGAGACAAAAATTTAAAATTTCTCTTGTATTAGAGAACAAATAGAGTTTTGTCAAAATAGGCCTTGCTAGACTGCTGAAGTAAATCACACCTTCTCAATCTTACAAAATATCGCCTGTCTCAATGTCAAAAGTGACGTTACACAGACTAGAATTTCTCTGGTCTTAAAAGACAAGTAGAATTTAGTCAAAATAGGCGTGGCTAGAGTGCTGACGAATAAATCACAACTTTTCAGATCACAAAAAATATCGAAACCTAATTCTATTGGCCAATATAGGAAATTAATGAGAGTTTCTATAGATTTAAAAGGTCATTACACAGACTATGTCAAAAAACTAATATACCCCTGTCTCAATTTCAAAAGTGACGTTACACAGACTAGAATTTCTCTGGTCTTAAAAAACTAGTAGAATTTGGTCAAAATAGGCGTGGCTAGAGTGCTGACGAATAAATCACACCTTTTCAGATCACAAAAAATACCGAAACCCAATTCTATTGGCCAATATAGAAAATTAATGAGATTTTTTATAGATTTAAAAGGTCGTTACACAGACTATCTAAAAACTAATATACCCCTGTCTCAATTTCAAAAGTGACGTTACACAGACTAGCATAGCATCTCAGGCTCAGAAAATGACGGCTTAATGGCTTACCAACCCATCTCAGGCAGAAAATCTGGCTTAAGGGTCGGTTTAGGTTCTGGCTTAAGTCAATTACGGCTTAACTGAAAAAGTGCATTAGAATCCGGTGGAAAAGGCGTGATTCCTTTTTCATCAAATTTAACAAGTCCCAAATCGAAAGTGATGGCTTAGAAATGAAGAATAAGCATGGGCAGGGTCCTAATAAGGTGTGGTCCCTTTATGAAAAAAGTTTTTTTAGAAGAATCTAGATTCTGTCTTTAAGAACAGTTAAACTAAAATAAACCATGAACCTTCCGACATGAACAATTACTATTGTAATCTTGCTTCTAACCTCACAAAAAAACCTAATAAACCTGCAAATTATGATAATTTACTGGGTAACCCATCCATCGAAAATGATGAGAATGTTTTTACAATCAAGCATACGAATTATGAAGAGGTCTTGAGTATACTTAAAAAACTGAAAAATGATTGCTCAAGCGGGTATGACAATATACCGGTACGATACCTAAAGCCAGTCAATGAGTACCTTGTATCTCCTCTTGTTAACATTATTAACAATTCAATCGATAAGCATTTATTCCCAGATAAGTGGAAGATTGCTCGAGTCAGCCCAGTCCCAAAAATTGACCATCCAACGAAATTAAAAGACTACAGACCAATATCAATCCTACCGGTTTTATCGAAAGTCTACGAACGTGTTATTTTAACACAATTATGCGATTTCATTGAAAGGAATTCACTTTACCGTCCAAATCAATCTGGATTTCGGAAAGGGCACACCACAACAACGCTACTCTTAAAACTACGTGATGATATAATCAAAGCTATGAATAAAAGTGAAATTACACTATCAATTCTTATCGACTACTCCAAGGCATTCGATACGATCGACCATTTTACCCTCATTGATAAACTTAAAAAGTTAAACTTTAGTTCCATGTCATTGCAAATCATTATAAGCTATCTCACAAACCGTCAGCAATTTGTGCAAGTGAACGATAAAAGATCACCCGTTCAACCCATTCACTTTGGTGTCCCTCAAGGCAGTATTTTGGGTCCAGTTTTATTTAACCTATATGTTACCGAATTATCTGACCAAATCTCCTCTCTCAGTATCCAATATGCTGATGACACAACGCTTTATCGTCACTCAAAAATTCGTGATATACTTCAATGCATCCGGGAAATCGAGACTGATATCGAATCACTTTCCACCTGGTCAGCTGATCATAATCTCTTGTTCAATGCTGATAAACTGCAATACATCATCTTTTCAACCAAACGTCTAGCGTCATATCACAAATTATGTAGTGACTACTCGTATCTTATTTCTTGTTCAAAAAAATCAATTGAACAAAAAGATGTTGTCAAGCTTCTTGGTCTTCATTTTGATAAAAGTCTATCCTGGTCCGACCATATCAACCAAATTATAAAATCCAGTCATGGTACCATTCGAGCTCTTCGTAATTTCCAACGTTTCACACCATTTAAAGTTCGGAAATCACTCGCTGAAGCTATAGTGCTATCGAAAATAGCGTACTCCATAGTCGTATTCGGACAGATCCCCGATTACTTATTAAATCGTCTGCAACGTATACAGAACATTGCTGCAGGATATGTCCTAAACCGATATGCCACACTGAAAGATGTTGTCGATCTGCAATGGTTACCAATAAAAGAGCTTATTGATTTTAATGTTTCCAAACTTGTTTACAAGGCCCTTAATGATAAAAAATGGCCTTCATATCTTTCTTTGGTGAAAGTAACTCAGCCTCGGAAGCTTCGCTCGCAGGATGATGGTATTAAAATTGATTTTGGCTTATCTAAGACATTTCAGGACCAAGCTCAAATTTTTAACGAACTCCCGAAAATATCAGGGAAATCAAAGACCTGAAAGAATTTATTAAAGAATCAAAATTGTTTTTTAAATCTAGGGCACATACTCGTGCAACACAACAATAAAATTATAAATTTATGAAGATCTATTTTTACTTTATTACTTACTAAATATTTCCACTACTATTATCCACTATCCTTTTGCTAGTCCCTATTTCGATACAATCTACATTCAGCCTTTGTGTCTTAGTTATCCAACTCCATTTCATGTCTATCTAGTGGTCTAGTTTTAATAAAATTTTATCCAGAAAATTTGTAAAAATATTTATATTTATTAATACTATTATTCTTTAGTGCTTTTTATTTTGATATTTATGTTTAGGGGGAAGAACAATTTTGTATGAAATTGAACCTAATAAATGATAATAATAATAATAATAATAATAATAATAATAAACTAAGGGTTGTTTATAAAGAACGAAGTATTCTGTTTTATGTGAAAATTTCCAAGTTTGAAAACGAAAGTACTTTGACTGGTCATCCCACCCACCAAATTGACGGCTTAACGGCTTACCTACCTATCTCAGGCAAAAATCCCGGCTTAAGGGTCGGTTTAGTTCTTGGCTTAATTTCAAGTTCGGCTTAACTCAAAATGTGCGTTAGACTCCGGTGGAAAATGCGTGATTTCTTTTTCATCAAACTTAACAAGTCCAAAATCGAAAGTGATGGCTTAGAAATGTAGAAATAAGCATAGGCGTGGTTCCAATAAGGTGTGGTCCCTTCATGAGAAAATTTTTTTTATAAGAATCAATATTCTTTTTTGAAGAATGTTTAAATTAAGGGTTTTTTATAAAAAAAAAATTATGCTATTTCATGTAAAAACTTCCCAAGTTTGAAAACAAAAGTACTTTGACTGGTCATTCCACCCACCAAATTGACGGCTTAACGGCTTACCAATCTCTCTCAGGAAAAGATTCCGGCTTAAGGGTCGGTTTAGTTCTTGGCTTATTTTCAAGTTCGGCTTAACTCAAAAAGGCATTTGGGTGTTAAAGAGGCGTAACTTTTATTTCATTTCAAAAAGTCCAAAATTGAAAACGAATTTATTGAGATGACCACACCCTAATGACCATGAAAATTTTAATTGTTTTTTTTTTCTATTGTTTACAGTAAAATGTTTTTGAAAATTTTATAAACCTCTCCAGAAGTCACCACACAGACTATTAAAGATTTCCCTTTCTGACCCTCTTAAAGTGACATTGCACAGACTGGCAAAGCGTCTCAGACTCAAAAAATGACGGCTTAGCGGCTTTGTAACCTTTTATCAGGCATAAAGAATCGCTCACATGACGGTCAAGAGGCTGGCTTAACTCATATGACGGCTCAAAATAAGAAGGCTTTAAGAGAATTCATGAGATTTTTATAAAATTTAAAAGGTCATTACACAGACTATTAAAAGCTAATATACCCCTGTCTCAATTTAAAAAGTGACGCTGCAGACTAGGGCAGTAATTGCAGACCCACAATTTCTCGGCTTATAATTTGAATCCAATCGGGGTGTGGTCAAAACTGGTGACAAGAAAACCACACCTCCAAAGTGTTGAAGATATGTCTAACCCAAATTTCACTGGTCGAAGTAGACTTGAATTAAATTTTGAAGGCCACCGCACAGACTATAATAAAAAAAACCATATTCCCCTGTCTCAATTTCAAAAGTGTCGTTACACATACTACAATAAGTTTTGGCTCAGCTCATCATGATTAAAAAAAATTCATTAAAAAGGAGATGACAAGGCCTGGTGACGAGTAATCCACACCCACGTAAATGGAAAGCAAAATTACGAAAATTGACTGGCAGCTCAGAAGATTCATGGCACGTCAATTACGGCCATTCGTTTCTTATTTACAACACATTTTCAAATGAACCATTTAAAGGAGAAAGAAAATTAAAACAAATAATTCTCACCATCGACACGTGTCGTTAAAATGTGTCTTCGGAGAGCGTTCGCCACCGTCGTGTTGTCAAGCTGCCGTTTAGGTTTCATTTCCAAAAAAACAACCACCAAAAAATCAAAAAAACGTGTTCACCGAAAAAATTTCACAAAACTAACTTTCTTGCTGTTCTGTTGTTTACAAAATTGTTAAGCCGTATGAGGAACCGTATTTTCATCTACGGTTATGCATTATGGCAGATAAGTGCATTATTGTTTTAATGTTTGGAGTTTTTAATTATCCAACATGATATCGCATCTGGCAAAAGGTCTATAGAAAGTCAGGCTATTTTATTGAGCGCTTTCGGTGGATTTAATCCCCACCAGCAGAGTGGATATCAACCTGAAGACTTTTCGGGAACATAATTTCCGTCGATTTTGCCAATTCTTGACTTTTTGCAGAATCGCCATTAAATTTATCGAGCATTTCTTGTCGTCAAACTTTGTGGAAAGCAAATCCATCGACTGTCAAATTTTCTCAAAATATGACGATGCATAATTATTACCAACAACCGAGAAATTTATTTGAAAAAAAGTGGCAAAACAATTTTCAAAAATTGCGCGACAAACGAACCCCTAGAAAAACGCCGCTGAAAATTGAAACTAATCTTAGGTTCCAAATAAACGGGGCCCTTCCCCGCTTATTAATTTTTCGACCTTATTAGGACCCCTGTTTATTGATTGTTAAGAATGTTTACTTATTGTGGATTTTTAGATATTCTTTTTGAGATGAGAATATTTCAAATTAAATTAAATTCAAATTTAAATTCACTCTATAGACAAGTTGCTTTCTTTCATTTTTAATATTTTCATTATCTTTTTATTTTTTATTACTGCAAGACATATGTAAAATATAATGTAATTTATGTGTTTTCAGTTATCAATACCAAAGGAGACTTTGTTTAGTATAAAATAATTTGTGACACTTTAACGCTTACTACTGGATTGTTTTTGTTATTTGAAAGTATGACCGAAAACATGTGTATAAGCAAATGCATAAAAAATTGTGGAAGTGAACTTGTAAAAAACAACTTTGGTAAGGATCTTCAACTTTTTGAATATCAACGTTTGTTATGGACTGCTTCATCCACTACTCCCGATTTAAGTGACTTTTAAAAAATCCAATTCGTATATCCATTGAATTTTTGTCATTCGTCTAAGTTCAACCAAGTTTGATTAGTTCGGCAAGGCGACCGTCAATAGTGTGTTCTGTTTGTATCATAGAACACATTAAATTCAGTCTGTCTATCGAGGTTGGTAGTATATTTTGTTGATTTTTAAGATCTCGTAAATACCATAAGAATTAAGTCGGCAATCAATAAAATCAACCGGATTAGTTATTATAACAGTTATATAATTATATAATTAGTTATTTTGTATAAGTGTGTATTAATTTATTCTTTTGTTTTATAAAACTGCAGGGAGTTTTTAATTATTCAAACAATATGACATCTTAAGTAAGTTTGTGTAATCCTGACATACCTTGACCTTGTCTAATTCCAGCATCGCAAATATCTGATCAGCAAAGTAAATAGAGTCAGCTTACTTAGACTGTTTTATTCATATCAGATCATGAAGAACGGTGAAGAAGATAGTGCTCAATAACAAGTAGAGCTAAATCATTTCATATATTTCTCTTCAAAAACTTATACTCAGTGACTAAATGGAATGAGTATTTTTTATCTGATAAAAAATACTCATTCCATTTAGTCACCGAGTATAAGTTTTTGAAGAAAAATATATGAAACTGTTTTATTCATAAACATTTAAAGACTAGATAGTTGTTAAACAGAATTATGTTGAATAGTAAATAGTTGACTCACCAGATATAGATGTTCTTCTCCAAGATATGGGTCGAAGATCATACGACTAATCAGAAGATACGACGACATGAAGCCAAAACAATCACCTAGACCATCCATTTGATCAACAAACGGCGATTCCATTTATCAACTTTTTATCTCTTGTTTTAGTATTTCATTAGTGTCTATAACAAGAGTAATAAGTTAGAGAGTCAGGACTTTTTGCCTTATTAGGAAAGTCTATCCGAATTAGGAAGGTGGCTATAACTTTGAAAAACTTTCCAAAATAGGAAAGTAAATAAAAATTTGCACTATCCAAAACAGTCCAAACAATACAAATTGATAAATACCAATGCAATGAAGGTAAATCCACATTTACATGAGCAAATCAATTTTTATCATTTGACATTAACAAAGGAAAAAGCTAACAAAAAGTCGAAAAAAATAAACTTCCAGACCAGGGTTTTTTATACGGACTATGACTTCAAGCATGCACCCATGAAATGTTTTAACTTTTGGCGCAAAATACCAGATTTGATCTATCGAAACTTTTAGTCATTGATAGAGCGTGCGACTACGCGTTTGTAACGAAGGAAGGTAAATTTTATAAACTCCTTCTTATTCTTAACCTCCTACCTTGTGTGCCACAAAAAAGTTTCTCTCTTTAAAAGTAATTTTCTAGAAATTTAAAAATTTTTAAAGAACCATTCCTATTTGTACTAGTAATCGTCAGTAAATAATCATTAGTAAATCATAGTTTTTTTTTCTTTTATTTAAAAAGAAAACATTGCAGTGTAATTTTTCTTTGTTTTCAATTAAAAGAAGCTATTGTAACGTAAAATTTCTTTGTTCTTTTTTATATTGAAAAAAACGTCTTTGTTTTTTATTATATAGTAAAAAAAAGTCTCTGACACAGGACTTGGGAGAGAAAAGAATAAGGAAACAAAAGTGTCCCCCCGCCGAAGAGTGCAAAAAGTGGTAATAGTGCAATTAACGATTAATCGCACTCCTCTAAACCAATCAGATTCGAGTAATTTTGCACGGCTGACGATTACATTGGAAAGAAGAAAAAAAACTTAAATTTTGATGGGTCATTTATTAAATTCGACTCATTCATTAAATTAAAAGTTATGCTCAATTAAATGAAAAAGTTACTTTCTGAAAGTGCTCAAAAACGTTAAAAATCAAACCATTCTTTAAATGAAAACATTTAATATTTTAAGTTCTTCTTTTATTCAATGATTTTTTATGGCACTTTGTTGACAATCTAACTCTGGTATAAAATTCTCCCTTTCTTCAGAAAGTTTAAGATGAGAAAAAGCCTAGGCCTTTTTTTTTAAGCCAGCTTCAATATCTAAAGGACTTTTAGTGCGTTCAGTAACAGCTTAACCGGCGTCAACGGTTCTTAACCGGCGTCGACGGTTATTTTACAAACAAGAGGTAACCATTTTTCTAAAACAAAATAATTTCAAACTTGACTTCACTGACGGTAGGAAAGAGAAAAGAGGAAGGTCTAAACTAGCCTAATTATCAGCTGTCAGGGGCCCTTAAAAGAATATGAGAGCTTATGAGCTTTATGAGCCCCCCCCTCCCAAGTGGTTTACATGATGATGTGACACGGACTTTTTTGTAGCGTGATTATGTAATCAAATTTTTTTTCCGTGATTTCCAAAGTTTTTGAGCTGTGATACTTGATTTAGGGGCCCTTGACAAAAAACTTTTGAATTTTTTATCGGCATTAGGCTGATAAGCTTCAGACCCCCTTCCCACTTGCTCTTATTACCCAAAATTTTTCAACATTTTTACATCTTCGAAAACACAATTTTTTCCAATCATGTCCGCCATTGCGTTGATCTTGCCTTCCCACCCGTCATCATTGAGTTTGTTCATACAATTGATATTGTTAATCGAAATGAAAGTTAAAAAGACGCGATGAAGTCACAACATTTTGAAGGAAAAGGCAGCGCGCTGGTCAATGAAAAAAAGAGTTTTTTATCAAAGCTAATTCAAAACTGTACTTTTAAAGTTGCGAATTTGTGCGCGAAGATGAAAGCAAGTGAAGTTGCATGCTTTCAGTGGAGTTTGTGGACGAAATCAGAAAGAAATTGGCGGAAAAGATTTTTGTCCCAATACTTGTTTTTTTATCGGTATCTAGTTGGACTCCCCCACCCCCTTATCGTCTCAATGCCAATAAAAAATTTGATTTTCAATGGGGTGCGTGATTATCCAATTTTTTTGCTGGTTTGATTGATCATGATTGAAGACAAAAATTTGCGAGGTATTGTGATCAAAGTTACCGCTGACACGGTAGATGAGGTAATCATCACAAGCCAAAATCCATGTTCAACAGATTTTGGAAACGAAAGTGTAAAGAATAAACATAGTTGTAAGCCCGTTTAACACAGGGTAAAAAGTCCGGGGCCGAGTCCTGCATTTGCTCATTCAGCCAGCTGGAGTTTTTACAAGATACTTCAGTGATTGGTCATTTAAAGTGATAGAGATGACACGTTCTTTAGAAAAAGTAATAAGATTCTTTTATTACATCTTAACGACCAACCAAATCAAATAAGAGCTTGTAAAAACTCCAGCTTGTCCCAATCAGATCACGCAATCTAGCCGGTTCCGGCTGGGAAGAGCAGCTGATTTCAGCAAAATGTTGCTTTTTGCTCTAAAAGTGTATGGTGGAAAAGGTGCTTGTTTTCAAACTAAACACTGTGCCTCGTTTAGTTTCGTTTTCAACTGGTTTTTGTTGGATATGCAGATAACAAAATCGAGTCATATGTAAACAAACTTACAACAGGAGTTCTGTTTTCTCCTTCTAGCTGTGTTTTGGCATCGATGCAGGATTTTTTTACATATCATTTTAGAACTTTTCATATTATTTAGCAATGAAAAATAGAAAAAATCACTTTTAAAGATCCGAAAAACCTTTCCCTCCATATAATTTTACATTTTTCAGACACTTTTGACATCTTTGCCCTTAGGGGTCTTCGACAAAAAACTTTCAAATTTTTTATCGGCATTGGGCTGATAAGCTTCAGACCCCCTCCCCCCCCTTGCTCTTATCGGGCAAAATTTTTCAAAACCAACTTTTACATCTTCGAAAACACAATTTTTTCCAATCATGTCCGCCATTGCATTGATCTCGCCTTTCCACCTGTCATCGTTGAATTTTTGTCTATGTATTTGCACTAACATTGAGTTTGTTCATACCCGCATTGACATTGTTAATCAAAACGAAAGTTAAAAAGACGAGATGAAGTCGCAACATTTCGAAAGAAACGGCAGCACGCTGGCCAATGAAAAAAGGGTTTTTTTATCAAAGCTAATTCAAAACTGTACTTTTAAAGTTGCAAATTTGTGCGCGAAGGTGAAAGCAAGTGAAATTGTATGCTCTCAGTGGAGTTTGTGGACGAAATCAGAAAAAAATGGCTGAAAAGATTTTCGTCCCAATACTTGTTTTTTTATTGGTATGTAGTTGAATAATACGTTCAAAAAAAGAATCAAATTAAATATTTGTTTCCTATCTAGATTATATTAGCGTTAGAATACAGTAAATTTTCACGAAAAATGGCGGTACGCCCAATCGCCCCACGGGAAAGATCCAATTTCTAATTATCCGGAATGAAAACGTACGGAATTCCGAATGAAACCTGACAGAAGGTTTTCAACCAGATTTATTCAGATAAAGCCATAAGAGGTTCATTACTTGTGGATTTTAAAACCTACATAACCAAAATCGAAAGTTGTTGGGAAGGAAAGAGTAAATGCAAGACAGAAGGTTTGGTTGTGTTGTTCAGGTATGATTCTATCCGAACTAATATCCTTATTTTCGCGAAAAACCGCAAAAAACTAAAAAATGCTGACGTCAGCAAAACTTGTTTTTTGAATAACTCCAGTTAGGCCAAAGATAGAAACATGAAATTTGGACTGAAGTTAGACATCATTAAAAGGATCATTTTGCAAAAAAAAAAATTTTTAATTTTGCTGACATCAGCACTTTATTGCAAAATTTCGTATTCTGCTGATTTCTGCTGATGACAGCAAAATTTCGAAAATTTTTTTTTGCAAAATGATCCTTTTAATGATATTCAACGTTGGTCCAAATTTCATGTTTCTACCATTAGCCAAACTGGAGATATTTAAAAAACAAGTTTTGCTGACGTCAGCACTTTTTGGTTTTTGCGGTTTTTCGCGAAAATAAGGGCGTAAACAATTAGGTAACACCCCTACAGCGAAACTTTATCATGGCATCCTTCGTTGCAAACCATTGGTTTCCTCATTTTCTGCCGGCTAATGGCCTTCAAAAATTATGGTAATTTTCAGGTTTTTGAGACATGCCATAACTTACCTGAGATAATGTTAAAAAAGACCAAAGAGGCCCTGACTGAGTTGCAGGAGGCTTTTAGTAGGCACTTCAGTCACGTGACTAAAAGTTGTCGCAAAAATTTAGCGGGGAAGCGTTTTTATATAAAGACGGGGTTTTGGATTTTTTCAAAAAATAGTATACATTCTTCTATCAAAATATGGCAGGGGTTTTTACCAGCCTTTCATAAAACAAATGATTGTGTGTAAAGCTCAGATGACTGCCTGAGTTTCTCTCGTGTGTGCTGGATTTATTGTTTTCCCCAGTAAAATCTACAGAGCTTTGAAAATCTTTTTTAATTATAACTTTTTGTAAACTCAATTTTTAAATATAGCACACCCTAAGTATTATAGAGAAAAAAATTAACTTTCCAAAAACTATAAACACTTTATATCCAGTGTATTAGAGACCATGCCAAAATTCAATATTGTGATTTTCAAATTTCCAACATGACCCCCGTCCCGAAATCACTTTCGATTTTGCACGGGATTTTTGAGATTCTTTGAGATTCCGGATTAAGAAGCAGGGAAAGAAGAAGGGAAGGGTAGAGAAAGAAGCTGAAACACATGGAAATCCATTCCTATTTTAATGAATAGAAAAGAAGAATTTCTTTATGATTACTTGTATATTGTCTAGATTTTAATGATCGAAACTTAAAAAAGCTTGCACTCTTCTTTGTGCCCCATTTTTAGACTTGATGCCTGATGGTTAAAACTATTAAAAAAACAGCTAAAGTTTAGTTTTGTATTCCCTTTTCCTCTTGTTCAGTTGAGTCTTTTCGAGTTTACAACTCCTCTTAGACATAAGAGTAGATATAATTTGAATTATTGTACCTTCTGCTAACTATCTCTGTGTACCTACCTTTTCATACGATCCCTGTGTATCTTTTCCATACTTTCCCTGTGTATACAAAAAGGACCATGGGGAGCCTACAAAAGGTACACAAGGTGCATACATGAAGTACATGGGGAACAAACAATACTGTAAGGTACACACAGGGAATGTATAATAAGGTACACGGGGAATGTACAATAAGGTACACGGGGAACGTACAATATGATACACAGGGAACGTACAATAAAGTACACGGGGAACGTACAATAAATAAAGTACCCGGGAGCGTACAATAAGGTGCACGGGGAACTATGATAAGGTACACAGGGAACGTATAATAAGGTACACGGGGTAAGGTACACGCGGAACGTATAATAAGTGTACCTTTTTGTACGTTCCTCTTGTACCTTTTTCTAGTTCCCGTGTACCTTATTGTACGTTCCCTGTGTACCTTATTGTACGTTCCCCGTGTAACTTATTGTACGTTCCCCTTGTACCTTATTGTACGTTCCCCTTGTACCTTATTGTACGTTCCCCTTGTACTTTATTGTACGCTCCCGAGTACTTTATTTATTGTACGTTCCCCGTGTACCTTATTGCACGTTCCCTGTGTACCTTATTATATGTTCCGCGTGTACCTTACCTCGTGTACCTTATTATACGTTCCCCGTGTACCTTATCATAGTTCCCCATGCACCTTATTGTACGCTCCCGGGTACTTTATTGTACGTTCCCTGTGTATCTTATTGTACGTTTCCCGTGTACCTTATTGTACATTCCCCGTGTTCCTTACAGTATTTTTTGTTCCCCATGTACTTTATGTATGCACCTCGTTTACCTTTTGTAGGCTCCCCATGGTCCTTTTTGTATGCTCCCTGTGGTCCTTTTTATACGGTCCTGTAAACTTGTTTAATGGCTCAGTATATATGCATGGCAAACATAGCCCTAACCGTCAAGCAGAGTCTCACCCTTAAATAACCACACATCTGACATTGATTCATTTAAAGAGATTATTTCCAATTACAGTATGAAATATTGAATTTTTCTTTTCTTTCACATTCAGGTGCTAGGATTTCAAATTCCAAACTTCAACAAAGTTTGATGACCTCTAAAGCTGACAATGCAATGTAACTTGCTGACAATGCAATGTAACTTGCTGACAATGATGTAATGATAATGTTGCACATAATGAGAATACCAACAAAGACAAACATTCTTGCAACAATTCAACCAAGGAACTCTATTGTTCCAAGGTGTGATTTAATGATCAATGATACAAATGTCATGGAGCTTAGTTTATCAAGACACAAATTTCACAAAAAAGATGGCTGGAAAGTGTTGTAAATATTTAGCAGTAACTAAATGTGACAATTTCAAGGTCGACAATTTGGTAATAATCATGAATACTAATGTAACAGATGTTATACACTGGAAATCTAAATCTGTAAAGGAGGAGATCCATTTAAGTAATCTTTTATTTTGTGAATGGTATATTATCGTAGTATAAAATATTGATGACAAGGAAGTTTTTCATATAAAATTAAGGTGTACAGCATATTTCTATATCTCCCAAATTCATTGCCATATTTCCATATTGGTATATATTTCCATATCCCTTATTAGACCATCTCAAGATATTTTGGCACTGTATTACTCAGATGAGTCTTAGAATAATATCAACTTGTAAATCTAAGATTTTACTACCTTGATATGAAGCTAATATTAGTTAAATACATTTATTTTTGTGTTAAAATGATTATCATTTGCATGCAAATTCTTTGCAAGTTTTTACTAGACTTATATCATTTGTGAGCATGTCTAATTTAAATTGTTATTCATTACAAGAATAAAATCGACTGTGTCATTTTCAGTAAAATATTGTGTTTCATTTGATTTTTTAGATAGTAGATGGAATGTGGAATTTTTTTTTCAAACTCTTGTTTATCACAATACCTTTCAGTGTACAAAGTTTTAGCTTTGGAATCAAAGTATTTCAAGAGTTATTGCAAAAAAATGGATTTATGACGTCATCTTCCATTTATGACGTCATCGAATCTAAAATCTTCAATATTTGTTGACTGAAACCACTTTAGGCAATAAAATTTGGCACACTGAAAGATATTCAGGTAAAGAAAATTTTTAAATAAAAAATGACGTCAGCAGGAAAAAGCAAAAATCGAATTTTTCCAATAAAATGCTGAAGTCATCGATTTTTTCAAAAAACTTTTTTTCAAACTCTAGTTTACCATAATACCTTTCAGTGTGCAAAATTTTAGCTTTGCAATCAAAGTATATCAAGAGTTATTGCAAAAAACAATTTTATGACGTCATCAGTTGGCCTAAAATTAAAATTTCTTAATTTTTGGGCCAAAAATTTGAAAAATTATAAATTTCTACATTCAGTATCACGAGACACCATTTTTAGCACCGAAATGAATCAAAATGGACATACAATATCGAAATCCTGAATTGTAATTGCGATTTTAGTTACTTTTAACCCCCGGATTTTCTCGTTTTTACGTTACCTCCCTGTATAAAAGTGGTATTAATTCTGCGAAAAAGTAAAATTTCATCAAAATTATTTTTTCAACCTGTAGTATGATGATCAAAGATCACTTGAAAGAAAAAAATAAAAAAAATAAAAAAATAGAAAAAGTGTTCACCTAAACTTGGGTTAGAGCCAAAACTTGCTAAAAATTAAGTTTTTTGACTAGAAAAATGCCTATTTTTTGCCCACTTTTTGGAAGGCTCCTTGCAGTAAAAATCCGCTAATTTTTGCTCCAATTAGCTTCACAAAAAATCTAATAGCTTTTTTTCTATAAATGTTACAGAGGTCAGTGACCTCTCGTTGAAACAAGAAAAGATAGAGCTTTCCAATGAACCAAGTTTGACAGGGGTAGTTAAAAGTTCGAAAATCGGCCTAAAGTGCCTACTTTTAGGCCTATTTTCGCAACTATAGACGCTTTCAATGAGGGCCGGCCCTGTCAGCACCTAGGACTGACCAACCAATTCTCCTCACATGACATGGGTTGACTCAGCCCAGGCGAAGGTGTATTCACTTGCCAAGTGAGCCGCTGCGAGTGGGAATAGTCGCCTGTGCAGTAACCAAGTTCAATAACCAGGGCCTAGGTTCTAATCCTGATATTGGAGTTTAAGTCTCTGTTCGATATTAAAAGACAGTGAGCTCAGGTGAGTTAAGGCAAGTCTCAAACATATTTTGCGTAACGCGCACCGCTTCCCATTGTTCCTTAACTTTCCTATATAGCTCAAAAGAAGCGTATTAATGAGAGGATTTCGGAAAGTGCTGGGCCGAAAGTTTAAATTAAGCCAATCTCAAGATATCGGCCAAAAACTGATTTTGACGTTATGAAATACATCGAATAAACACGTCATGAGTAAGATTCAAATGACGTCATTATTGAAAACAGCGATAACTTCAAGTCTATTAATGCAATCAGCACCAAATTTTGACTGGAGACGTAGATTAACGATTCTAAAATATTTGTTTAGAAATTTTCAAAATTTTTAGATGACGTCATTAACTGTCGGTGAAAAATAAAATACGTCAAATAATGATGACGTCATCGAAAAATTTCAAATTTTTTTCATGCATTATTTCAAAATCAACAATCAACGTCTCCAGTCAAAATTTGGTGTTAATTGTAGTAATGGAATCGAAGTTATCGCTGTTTTAAAAAACGACGTCATTTAACTTGTCTTTTTGACGTGTTTTTTCGACGTATTTCATAACGTCAAAATCAGTTTTTGGCCGATATCTTGGGATTGGCTTAATTTAAACTTTCGGCCCAGCACTTTCCGAAATTCTCTCCTTGATACGCTTCTTTTGAGCTATATACGAAAGTTAAGGAACAATGGGAAGCGGTGCGCGTCACGCAAAATATGTTTGTGACTTGCCTTAACTAACCTGAGAGGCTGGAACTTCGATTTTGAGGATTACGATTTTACCAGTTTTTTAGCGATTTTTGCCTCGCTAGCCCAAATCTCGCAACCTCTTTACCTTAAGGAAGATCGAAATTAGAGTTTTTCAGCGTTCCGAAAAAAACGCATAGCAGAAATTTTTTCATCTTCACAGGATCGATTCTCAACAACAAAATACATCTTTTGGTCTTTGGGTTTGTTTCTGACGTTTTTTCTTCAAAGAATACCGATCACTTTCCTTTTCCCCTTGAGCGCGCGAGAAAAAAATGACTAGCTCGTTTTCGTGCGGGCGAATAAAGATGAGGCGGCAATCTTGCACTGAGGGTGCTACTTAGTTTCTGCCCTATAGACCTTTTTTCAAAGAGGATGTCCTGTTGAATAATTATGTAGTCCAGCCATAAAAACAATGATAGAGCCATGCATAATTACAGTATCATGCATATTGTATAATTATGCATGGTTTTATCATTGTTTTTTCTGCTGGACTACATAATTATTCAACAGGGTAGCCTCTTTGAAAAAAGGTCTATTTTGCACCCACGATAGAATGGTCCAAACACGGGGGTAGTCCAAATGATAAACTATGTCGTTCTGTAAGTGTTTATTTTCTGAGAGATACAAATAGTATATTTGAATATTATTAACTTATTTATTAAAGTATTTTTTAAATATACGGTTAAATAAAAAACGAATGATAACAGTTCTGTTTATAGCCCTTTTTTCAAAGAGGCCACCCTGTTGAATAATTATGTAGTCCAGCAGAAAAACAATGATAAAACCATGCATAATTATTACAATGCATGATACAGTAATTATGCATGGCTCTATCATTGTTTTTATGGCTGGACTACATAATTTGATAATTATTCAACAGGACGTCCTCTTTGAAAAAAGGTCTATTCCTCAAACCCCCGGGAAAAGTTTTTTTGCTGACTTAGCTATTTTACAAATCTCGGAAGAGAACTCCCATAGGAATTCCGATACCTACCCGATTGGTTAATTTCGGAACGGCTTCAAGAAAGTCATAATGCATGGCAGATAATTTTGAAAGTTTCTGAGGGAATGTGTGTAATTTATCGATGTTGATGGCTTGTTGATTCTTCAAAGAAAAAAGATAACAGGTATAGCTTTTTCTAATCCTGGAATATCGAGGTTCCAGCTACACTGAAAGATATAAAAGATATTAAATCAGATTCTACTGTATAAAAAACTGGAATAGGGAAACAGATTAGCTCTTTGGCTTCTACTGTTTTAAAAGAGAAAAGAATGTAATGAACCTTTACGTTGATTTGGTGATCCCAATCTCACGAGGGGTGAATCTCACACTTCCAGCCTTCCAGCCTTATCCTTCCAAGATTCCAATTTCCAACTTTACCACGAGACTAACAGCTTTGGTTACCATTATTAAATCTAGAGATATCTTGCTCCACAACCTGGTCAAAAAGTTTTCTCGCATCACATATCTGATTTTCCGTCGAGGCTCTAGCCAAGAAACCCTCAGCCGTCGCGGGCCAGCGAAGCTGGCGAGGGAAGGCGGGTATTACCCATTGAGATTTAACTAATTGGACTGATTTGATTGTTGAGGGATCTTTTGGATCGTTAATGGGTAAGTGCACGGTATTAATGGACTAAAAGTATAGGCTATTTTGAGTTTTTAAATAACAATAAACTAGTCATAGCTTCCACTAAATGCCCACGCAGAAGATCATGTCATGCACTTAAAGCTTTTAATGCTTTAAAGATTAAAGTAGTAAAAATAATCAGGAATAATTGATTGAGGCATATGCTTGATAAAAAAATTATATTCCATTAACACAATACTAAGAATTCATATACAATATAATATAATACAGCTTGATAATTTGATAAAATTTAAGGAAAAGCTTCTCAAAAATATATTTCAAAAATTATGGTATCATTAGCTTACTGGTTTTCGCATCTCCTGTTTGTTTTTTTCTCCCAGTTTCTTTCTTACAACAATATATGTCATGATTATTATTCACAATAGACCTTTTCTGATAATGCCGCAGACATCTTAGATTGTAGGCAAAATATATAGCGGTGAATAAATCAACAAGGCAACCAATCAGAAATAGCTTGTTTTTTTTTCATTGGCTGCTATATTTCAACATTTCTCTGTTGCTACTTTGCCTAATAAACAATAGTCAAGAGGATACTGCGGATAAAATTCATCAAAAAGTTGCGCCATCTTAAATAGGGCAAAATAGAAACCAATCCTAGCTAAGGCCCGGACTCAACTCGCCTACACTGTGATTGCACTTCTCAAGCAAAATCTTTTATGATGTTGGTCAAAAGAAAAATAAAGGAATGCCATTGTGGTCCATTCAGACGTACAGTCGAGAAAAGTTGAAATGCGCCTAATTTTTTTTAAAGTGCATAGTACTTTTTCATGATGCAATCTTTTCTCCAGGCTGAAAGGATTGAATCCATTAAGATGATCGCAGCGCAGACAATGAAGAGACGTGCCTTCAGGAAGCTAGACTTTTTGAGTTTATAGCTAGCTATATACTTTCACTTTATGGTGTTTCTGTGTGACTATCTGTGTGCCTCGTCTAACCACCGTTAAATGCCCTCGGGAAGGTCCCTCCTAACTTGGAAAGCCAGAATTGGAGCTATTTCACCAAACTACTGGAGCGCAAGTTATTACGTAGGCTATCACAACTGAAAAAGTTGAATGTGCGCCTATACAAACTTTTTTCAGGTTTTCCCAATAGATTTACCACACTGAACAAACAGTGAAAACACTCTAAGTGAGGTAAATCTATTTTGAAGACCAAAAAAAAGTTTGTTTACATTGATTCACATTCAATTTTGGACTCATATGCATACATTCTACTTTTTTGTACTTTGCCAGAATCTTGTTTTACCAAGTTAAGAAAGACATTCCCGAGTTACGACCATATAATGGTCTTTAAAGCTCAAGAAGCTCTATAAACAATAAAGGTAGTTATTAATAAAATTAACAGGCAAAGATAAATTACAGTTTGAACAAAAATATCAACAAATGTACATTTGAAAACTTGGGCAAATTTCTTTAAAGATTCCGGAAAAAGAATTGAAATCATTGCTGAAATGAACTTCTGACTAAATTACAGTATTTATTCAGTTTTAAAGACAAGAAAAAACAAAATTAGACATACAAAACACTTTTTCCAGTCAAAGACGAAAGAATCAGCTCATCATCATTATAACCAGTCTGCCATTTTGTTTGTTTTGATTTGCAAAAGTAATATTTTAATTCGTGTTATGGTGTAATTATATACTTTTTTTATAATTTGTCTCTGCGCTCCTGCGGGGGCAAATACCCTATTACCCGGTATCTTTTTTTGGACCTACCTCCGGGTACCCCAGTGCAGGTCCTTTAAATTAACCCATGTCCGTTCGTCCGTTCGTTCGTCCGTTCGTTCGTCAGTTGCCAGCTTTTCTCGGGATTGGCTCATTAGTTTTTTCTGATTTTTTGCACAATGATGCAAAATGGCAATGCCCAAAATGTGAAGGAGCCCGATTTTCGGAAAAAAATAACTGATTTTTGAAGCTGGAACTTTCTAAAAATCGCCGGAACAGCCGATTTTCGCCGGAAAAACGGAATTTCTTGAATTTCTCGAGCTGTACTTTATATTTTTTTATGAAATTTTGCACACTGATGTAAAATGACAATACCTAAAAAGTGACGGAGTCCGATTTTCGAAAAATATTTTTTTTCCGGCCGAAAATGCCGGAAATATGCCGGAAAACTGTTTTTTTGGCATTTTCTCGAGATTTTATCATTAGTTTTTTCTGATTTTTTGCTCAAAGATATGGAAGTCGTTTTTACCTAGGTTTACAGTTCTAAACCTAGGTTTACAAGTTCTAAACCTAGGTTTACAAGTTCTAAACCTTGGTTTACAACTTGTAATCCTAGGTTAAGATATATAAACCTAGGCTTACGCATAAGAAACTTAGGTTTACAAAATAGTTTCAACTGAAACTCCTGCCCTTTAACACCCTTTGATGTAGGTTGTTTTAAAGTATAGCAAAAAAAGCTCTTGACAAAAGTAAATCCCGGACCCGACTAATATGCAAAATCCATCAACGGAAAAAACTCTTTTCTAATGCTCATTCCGACATTTTAAATTTTCCGGGTGTTTTGTTGTTTGGAATTGCTTAGGTTAGGGTTGCTAGTAACGGCTCGAATTTCAGTCAGGTTAAAAAAGGGGCAATTTTACCCATATTATAACAACACTACCCCCGTCTTTTAAATTATATCATCATTTCTCCCAGTCGTTTAGTCTATAAAATGTTTTAAATCAGCGTGTGGTTTCCAGCTATGGAATTTTTTTACACAGTTTCGATTGGATGAAAAAACTAACGCTGATTGGCTTAACGAAATTTTGATTCACAGATTTACAAACCTAGGTTTACAGTCTCTAAACCTATGTTTACACATTAACTTAGGTTTGCAGGGCTTCAAACCAAGGTTTAGAGCTGTAAACATAGGTTTAGAGACTGCAAACCTAAGTTTACAGGCTGCAAACCAAGGTTTAGAGCTGTAAACATAGGTTTAGAGACTGCAAACCTAAGTTTACAGGCTGGAAACCTAAGTTTAGAACTGTAAACCTTGGTTTGCAGTCTTTTTTGTGCTAAACGGCTTCCATACAAAGATGCGTATTAATATTGCCAAAAACATGGCCAAGTCTGATTTTTGAGAAAATTTTTATGCCGTAAATCGCCGTTTTTCTGGATTTTCATTGGGCTTTTTCCTTACAATTGGTTATTTTTTCATTCAAAAATATTATTTATAGCAATACCCACCATCAAACATGTTTCAATTTTCAATAAAATTGATTTTTGAAGCCGCAATCAAGGTCATAATATTTGAGAAAAAAGGGAAATCCACCGGGAAGTTTTTGAACCACAATCGATTTGTAAGTGCTCTAAAGTAGGTTGGAAGGGTAGAGTTTTAACTCTGAGTTTTAACATGAGACTTAAGACTTAGGACCTTAGGATCTAGAACTTTAAATCTTGAAAAACGTTAAAATAACCAAAATTCTCAATATATTATGACCTTAATTGTGGAACTATTTAAAAATCGCCGGAACAACCTATTTTCGACGGAAAGACAATATTTGTTGAATTTCTCGAGCTGTACTTTATTTTTTTTTATGAAATTTTGCACACTGATGCAATATGACAATACCTAAAATGTGACGGAGCCCGATTTACGAAAAACATTTTTTCCGGCCGAAAATGTCTGAAATATGCCGGAAAAACCGGTTTTTTGACATTTTCTCGAATTTTCATTTTTAGTTTTTTCTGATTTTTTTTGCAGAAAGATGCGTATTCGCAATGCTCAAAACATGGCTGAGTTTGATTTTTGAAAAAAAAAATTTTTCCGGTTGAAAATGCTGGAAATTGCCGTTTTCGCAGATTTTCATTAGATTTTTTTCCTTGTATTTCTATGTTTTTGACACTATTGATAACAATGCTCACCATCAAGCATGATTCAATTGTCAACAAAACTGATTTTTGCGACCAGAACTTTCTATTTATTTTTTCCCTACAACCCTTCCCTCTCCCCTTATCAACAATCAATGATGAATTTATTGCGTTATGCATTTTCGCTAAACGCTATATTTTCTGACTGATTTTTTTCTCCTCGCATTGCTATCTAACTTTCATCATCAGGTAGGTCCATTCAGCATCTAGCTTGTTTACTCTGCATTTCTCAGAAGCGTGTGTGTCGGAAATGTTCAGGTTTGCATTTTTGAAACAATAAATCATACTCTCAGTAATGAAATCTATAATGCACTCTTGGTTGTGATCCTCAAGAGAAATCCAAAAATTTAAATACATTTCTGATTCATGGGCAGGCTACAGAAAGAATGTTTTAACAAGCATTTATGTGCAATCTTTTAGAAATTATTTAATACAAGCATTTAAAGCATTGCCAGAACGGCCTCCCTCTCAGCGTGCGTTCTGCTCGTCATCCAGTGACGTCGAATTTTTTTAAATTGTTTATTTATATATAACTTTTGAAGCAATGAAGGGAAATTAAAAGTAATAATACACCAAAGTTTACGCCGCAGGCTTAGCTCTAAACCATTCCGACATATTTTTTGAAAAATCTCTTCTCTACTGCCTACAATATCATAAATCAAAGAGGGTAACTTTATTTATGGCACACTGTTGGGTTAAAGACTGCTAGTATTTTGCACGGGGTTTTGCACTCAGCCAAGCCTGAAACACTAATAGACCTTATCGGAGTTTTTTATTTTTCTAAAAAAGCGATGCATTGTGGGATTGTTTCGAGTGTATTACAATAGAAATCTCTTAGGAATTCCTCGAGGGTTTTGGTATGAATTTTTTATTTATGAATTATGAAAAACTAATTATTTTATCTTGTTATTAATTCCAGACATATTTAAGTGATGGGTTTTAACAATTTCAATTTAATTGAATCGACGTTTTGGGGGCCACTAACCTCCGTTTTGAGAACCATTTGTATTAAGAGCTCTGACCATGGTCGGGAAATTGATTTTAGTATTTGAACATAAAAGTTATGTTTTATGTTCTTAACACTGTTAAGAAAGAATTGCCTTTATGAATTGCCTTTTAATCAAATCCCTTAAGAGTATTCAAGAATATAGTTACAAAAATGACGTTATGAACTTTAAAAAGACGTTAATAATATGTTGCATCACCTTCTTTTATACTGTTTTAGATTTTTTGGAAAAATTTTCTAAATTGATGCATCAAAAGTTATGGTTTAGTTTGACAAAAGATACACCATCTACCGCAAATTTTTTTCCAAATTTTTTTTTCTCCGCCGAAACTAAGCTCTTCAAAGTTGAAATACTCTTTGCAAAAGTTTTCATTTTCTTCTTCATTAAATTTTTTGGGAAAGAAACTAGACATGTTGAAGCTTAATTCACAAGAAAAAAAATTAACGTTACATATTTTCTGAATTCACTAGAAAGATTTCAATTTGGATAGACGTTTTGGGGGCCACATACTGTAAGTTCAAAATATCTAAGTCCAAAAACCAATGCCAGCAGGTAAATGAGAAAGCTAAAAATTTATGTGAACAAAACAATGAACCATGAAATCAAGTCCCAAAATCAATAACGTAGGCAGGAGGCTGAGGCTGAGGCTGAGATGCATGCTCACTGAGTGCCACATGGAACAGTGGTATTAAATTTATGAAAATTGACTAAGTAGTATGATGCTTACTGTCTAGTGGCATTAGCAAGACTGACTTGAGAACACACCTTTTATGTCTAAGTCTACCATGTTACCAATTCCAACATGTGACTACGCATAGTGGTAGCCTGAGAAGTGAGGTCAAGATCAAAGGTCAAATAAATAGTGATGTCATGAATAAATTAGTATAAATAATTAGTTAGTGAAATAAATTATGATATGTCATGAATGAATTAAATCAAATTGATAAATTTTACTGAAATTGCATAAATTATAAATTTTTTGTTTTCTTCTGATTCTAAAATTTTTTTACAAATTCAAACATAGGCATTAACTTAAAACTCTCCCAAATAAAAATTAAACTTTGGGTAGCATGCCAAGTTCATGTAAATAATCACATTCATCTACATGATGAATTATAACAAGTCCACGTACACACGATAGGTTTCACGCATAACAGTTACATTTCCATTTCTGTATACAATTTTTCCCTTTTGTGGCAACAAGTCATCAGCAAACTTCAATACACCTTTTTGACCGCAGCCGCCAATTGCCGCGGGGGCATTTTTTGTCCGTTTCACCACCCTAAACGCGATCCAATCCTTTTTTACACCTTCTTCTTAAAATATTTTAAGTATAAAAATTCTTTAGAGCTTATTGCCATGTGTTTAATTGGGAAAATAACAGTGCTGAGTGATGATGATGATGATGATGATGATGATGATGCTGATACTGCGAGTTAAAGAAAAATCAAACCTTTGACTTTCTCATCGCTCTGTAAAAGCTTCATATCATTTTCTGTAACCGATTTTAGCCTTTCAATCGCTAAATAGTAATAAATGATTTAAAAAATTTAATTTAACATGGGATGTTCGTTTGGGTTCTAACAATACGTTGTCTACCACTCCTTCTCTTATTCAAGTTATGACAAGTCCCCTCACCTTAAAATTTTTCAAAGTTTTCCAGAATTGTTCTAACCGTAGAGGGTTGATATTTTGCCAACGGTCTCTCCATCTTCTTTGCACCTTGTGCGAGTTTCCAATACGAGCAAACTCAGTGCAGACTCGTGTCCTTTGAGCTAACTTTTGTCGAGGCATAATAAACTGTTTTTCCAAAAGTTTTTTCACGCAAAACACACGTAACATCAGTTGTTGGCCCAGCGCTAGCGATAGTTGGCCCAGCGCTAGCGATAGGGCCTTTCATTTGCAACTTTCCGTCCTTCCGCTGTCTGTCCGTCCGTTTTGGTAGAAACGGCGCTTGAAACCATAGTAACACACTTTTTAATTTTGCCGTTTGGAGAGGGAAAAGGTTGCTAAAGTCGGATACTGGCTATAAAAGATATATTTTCGGATTTCCTTCAAAAACAAATTTCAAAACAAAACAAGATGGCGGTCGAAGCGAGGAGGTTGATTCATACTTTCTTGAACATTTTCTTTGCTTTAGTGGTCAAGAGACTTTCAAACCAAAGATATTTTGTAATGATTTTCTTTTATAAACCTTTTTCAACATTCTGCCATATCTTATGGTCTTTGCTCAAGTTTTCATAATGTTTTATGAGTGAAAATTCTACCTTAAAAATCACTTTTATTTTTAGTTTATTGCTTTCGAAAAGACTTTATTTTTAGGAAATAATGGCTTCTGATATAGAAATAAATAAACTGAAATGCAGCTCATGTGTAAATTTGAATAAGATTGGAACTTTTTCCTTGATGCTACACAAGAAAACAGTCACTTCTGGATCTGTCGCTAACAACGGTCAGTGGCTGGTGGGACGTGGTATGATGATGTTTTCAAACTCAACACATGATTATTAAAAGTAAACTGATTCTGGAATTTGGTAATGGACACTAAAATTGGAACAAGATCGGTACTTTTTCCATGAGGCTACGCGTGAAAATGGTTATTTCTGGATCTGTCTCGTTTGACGCACGATTGGTGCGGTGGCTTGATTTTTCAAACTCGACACAGAATTATTTCAAATCTGATTATTGGAATATGTTAGCGGAGACTAAAATACAGCTCATGTTTAAACTTTAACAAGATTGGGACTTTTTTCATGATTCTACACATTAAATAAAATGGTCAATTCTGGATCTGTCGCATTAAACAGTTGGTGGCTTGATTTTTCAAACTCGACTCACATACCGTCAACCGTCTCTAACTTAGGACGATTGGTCGAAACATGGGACTGTTGCATATCTGGTCTGTATTTTCACTTACTGTAAAATCGAAAGAGAAATCGTGTATTTTTAAATACGCCTTTCCTTAACTCAAATCAAATGACTTTGGAAGTTCGGTGAAATGGTGGCCGAATTGCCGTCCTATGTTTTTTCAGATGGTCCCAAGTTGGAGCAGTTGATGGTAATTATTCAAAGTATATAAACTGATTCTGGAATCTGTTAATGGCACTAAAATGCAGCTCATGGGTAAATTCAAACTAGATTGACAGATTGAACATTTCTCATGGTTGCAAGGCATGAACAGTGAAAATGGTAATTTCTGGATCTTCGCATTAACTGTTAACTCACATAGACCTTTTTTCAACTAACATGCCTGCAGGGATATTTCTCCCTGCATATGTGAGTGCACCTAATTCGTTAAAAAGCGCCCACTCACTAAGCAGAATATTCGGGGGATTTTTTTATATTTTTCTATGGGCGCGCATAATTTATGGAAAAAGCTGACCTTGTGAAAAAAGATGAACAAATGAAAATGAAAACACAGGTTCATTTCTAAACAAAATGGAAAGGAGTCTTTTTAAAATGTGGCCTGATGTGGCTGATGTTTTGATGTAGTTTAAAGTAGTTTTGAAAGCTTTTTGAGTTTGTAAAAGAGGTTATATGGTAAGTTAATTATGTGTGTCTGCCTGGGTTTTGATAGTCTGTCAACAAGGGTTCACTCACAGGCAGTATCAAACAAACTGTACCCGACATTTTTAGTTGCACCAGATAAGATTTTTTTTTCTGAAATTTTGAGTCTGGATACACAGGCTAGAATTTTATTGGAAAGTTGAACCTGCGCCTGTGTAGGCCCGGTTGGTAGGAGACCATTCAAAAAAATTTCAAGCGTCTAACCAATGAGAAGTACCGCGGTGATTTTGAAATTTTTTTTCCTGTCTTCACTTTGATCCATGTCAACGGGGTCATGTATTTGCTGTTTTGCACGCTCGTTTTCAACACGTTACTTTTCGCTGGGCCTTCACGCCCAACGGGCTTCTTGTTTTTCAATTTAAAAAAAATAGTTTTGCAATCACATAGTTGATTGGAGTGCAGACAAGGGCGGAATAAATGCTTATTTAAATTTGTTAGCATCGTTTGTAAATCTTGCCTGGTTTGTATGTCTTAGCATTACTTTTGGAAGCAAATTTAATCATATGTAGTTAATCGTTGTAATAAACAGAGAGGACTCAAAACATTGATTGGATTTGAAAAATATCTTGGATGGCAGAATTTGTCTAATTTTAGTAAATGTATGATTCTTTAGATGAACTCACAATGGTAATCAAAGGAAGTGAAAGAAAGAAAAAAAAGAAATTCCTCTGCGGATAATGTATTTTTAAATAATAGATAGAATTTAATTATCATCAGGTCTCCCTTGTTCGAAGCAATCCTTGTCATCTGAAAAATAAAAGTAGTGATGAGTACCTCTTGACGTATTCTCTCTTACGAATGCAGAAAGTAGAACAGCGTTTTTGATGATTTAAACCATGGAAAGGACCTATAAGGCTGTATAAATTCGCATTTTTATTAATGGGTATTAACACTAAGTAATATAATTAATGTTTCATAAAAACCTTAAGGGATACTGCGTCAAGAGTGCAACTCCGGTGGAAGAACCAGTAGCCTTTTATTTTATTTACGCATGATTTCAGCTTTAAAATTACGGTCATACTTACAAACAATTTTTAGCCTGTGGTCGTGGCCATCAGGGCACTTAATTGAAACAACCTCCGAGTATTCGTCCCACTCATCTACAAAAAAGTGATTTGAACGCCATAATTTCACTTCCTTTACTTCGAACACCATTAAAGGAGAAATTAAAAACTATAATTCGTTACCCTAAATTTAAGTTTCTGGTGGTTTTGTACTCATCAAAGTTGAAATAAGAAGAGAAATAAGTGGCTTTATTTAAGAATTTTGCTTTTACCTAGACCCTTTTGTGCTTTGAATTCAATGGCTTGTATAATGTAGTTATCGAGAGCATCCAATTCTACAAGATAAAACGAATACACTCCTTTTATACATATTATATATGCCATTAGATGCTAGGAATTTCAAACATGTAAAACGTTTTTTCACATGCACGTAAAATCTTACTTAAGACCTATTGCCGTTTCCTTTTGTTCAAAACGCTTTGAACGTAAGCAAACTTCACTTAAAACAATATGCAAGCTTGGGAAATTCCAAATATCAATACCCAATCACCGGGGATAGATATAACGAATTTCAGAACCCATGCTCCGGTGTATGTATTTATATCAACGTGTATTTTACAGACCGGTCATAAAGAACCAAATAGCAGCGTGATTCGTTTGGAATCTTACTTAATTTTAATAATATCATTCTTAAATTTTGAAAATTATACTTCTATCGTTGGTTTTAAAGTCATTAGTACATTAGATTTCGGAATCTCAAGGCAAGATAAATGAGGCAAATGCTCAAAGGGTTAAAATTCTTGTCATGCTAAAACCCATCACAACAAATTTTGACGTCAACGATTGTAAATTTTACTGAGAAGTTAAAATTATGCCTGCTTGCAGGCTTTCTTTTTTAGCCCTTAAATTTTTGAAAGTTTCTTTCTTTGCTGAAAAGAATTCAAGTGTAAAATTACAAACTACTACAACCACTGCATAGTGACGAATGCTTTCGAAATGAACATACTTTTTTCAAACAATAAAACTAAACATTTTAAGTATAAAAAATCTTTAGAGTTTATTGCCATGTGTTTAATTGGGGGAAATAACCTGATAACAGATGCTCTAAACCATCTGAGAAAAATAGCCAATATGTAACAAGAATGTCTTTAACATATCTCTTGCAAGTTTGTTGTCGGTCTCAAGAAAGAGGCAAGCTATGTTCGTGACGTAATTTATGAAAAGGTCTATTTAAAATTTACTGTCATCTAAAAATTCAATAACGGAGGTCAAAGATTTACAAATGCTAAAAATAAGAAAAACATCAAGGTTACCAAGGAAGTTTGAGAACTCAGGGCAAAATTTCAGAATATTTCGTTTTTCATTTTCGATGGCCACAATTTTTCAATAAGGTTTACGAAATGTACTTACAAAGGAGGCAGGTGTTGATACTGTCTTAGGTTTTAAATTTTTTCCCATCGTGGTTTTTCAAAGTCTTTTTTATGTAATGGTTTCAAAAGGGATTAAACCTTAGGGAAGATTGGTTAAAAAAATCATAATTCCGACCCACGTCCCTTACGTACAATAGTCTCTATATCTCTATATCTATCCAACACTGTCTCTATTGGACTTTTTCAAACTTTGATGTGCAAATACAGCCGTATAAATATGCTGTGAAAAGGACTATTTACCAACCCAACCTTATTTTCAGTGAAATGCAAGTGAAATGCAAACCTGAATGAAAACCCACCCCTTATTATCAAAGGAAGGGGCATTGGGCGATCAGTCCAACGGGTGCGCCAAAAAGTAGACAGCCTTGTCAAAAATATCTTGAGCTTAAGGATTTGAAGAGATTTCATATGCGTCAAATTGTTATGTTTTCACCCACCCCTTTAGAGCTTCAGCGTGCTGGGCAGAAAATATTCACAATCTGATATCAGGTTAGTTATTTCTGAATCGCAACCTTAGAATAAAAGGGTTCTATTTTTTAGTAAAATTTCAGCCTAAATGTTCCTATAAACTGGGTTCTAATGAAGAAAAAATATGTAAAAAATTCGTACAAAAAAGTCAATATTTCTAATTCCTAACAATGAATTCGTTCGAAAAAGTCACATTAGTAGAGGTGATTTTAAATAATGAATAAAACATGGCATCAGCTCACCTTGGTCTTGAATGTATTGGATGGAGGCTCGTCTGCCTCCGGAAATAATAATCTTAATAACGGGTTGATGGTGTTATCCGGTGTAAAAATTGAGAAATTATTTTGGCAATCGCCCATACGTCTTATCACGTTTCCGATTTTGTTCTAAAAGATAAAGAAATAATATGTGTTAGTGTTTAATATGAATTGAATCTTAGAATTGAATATTCTATGGAAATAAATCTGGTATGTTATTGTACTATATCGAAACTAAAACCGGTATGTATGCTGACCTATATTACTCCAGGAATTATTAATTTGTTCACTTTTTTCATTACATTATGATGTTTGGTGTCAAAGTGTGGCCCTCAGATTTCTGACCAAAAAGAGACTTTGCTCAAGTTTAGAAATTTATTCGTTGGAAATTAGTATTTTGGATAAAAACAAATTAACAAATGATAACACATCTTACGTCACTGTGTTGATAGCCCGTTTTATAAATGACGGCCCCTGCCAACCGCTCGACGGTAATCTTTTCCAAATCCATCGACTTGATGGTATGGATGACCTTTCGTTGTCCTGAGCTCAATCCTAAATGGAATTATTAAAATTCAATGTTAAGTATATTGGTATTACAACTGGACAAGTTGAATAGCAAATGTGAATAACCCGATTCTTAAATTCTACATTCCATGGGGAGGGGCGGTTGATTCAAAAACGACCGTATGTGTGGCACAAAATTAGACCTTTGATTTGAAATCGGACCCTTACAGTGAAGAGAGAATATAGCCAAATTTGAGTAAAATTTAGGCAAAAAATTGACCCTTATGGTGATTTATTTATTTATTTATTTATTTTTGATCATTTTAAGGCAAAATATAGTCAAATTTTCTAATTTTACACCCTTAGAGTGCAACTGTTCTTATTTTTTTTCTCATTTCCACACAGTGTACTCTGGGAAGCTTGGAAGAGGGACCCTCAAGGTCTTATGTATTTTCAACGTATAAAAGGCCATAAAAACCTATAAAACTTTTGTTTCCAGCTCAAAGTTTAGTTACTTACCATCGGCTCAGAGGGTATCTCGTGTTGATTAACCATCTTTTTTGCGTTCGAAAATCTGCAGTCGAAATTAAAAAATTGTAAAAATTGAGGGACTGAATTGTGCCCTTAGCGCAGAGAAGGGCTGTGTTTGGAACTCCGAGGATAATTGATTATTAGGTACCCGAGAGTATGACCTGAATGAAAGGCACAAAAAGACCAAAAGAAAAGGCAAAAACAGAAAACAAGAAACAAAAAACCTACCAGCTGGCCAAAAGTGAATGCTGAAAAAATGCTGCTACAAAAACATGGCCAAATGAAAACAAGATGGAGCTCGATGCAAAAATGATAAAATCAAAACACGATTTAAATCTTTGAAAATTGATGTTGACTCTACTCAAAGCAGCCCATACATACTGTGGACTGATGTGCAAAAAAGAAAACGCAGGTCTTTTTTATCAAACAAAAATTAATAACTAGTTAAATTGATATTACTATAAAAATGTCATTTGAGAATTCGTACATAATTACTTGAAAATTAGAGACAAAAGATAATGATAGATACTAATTAATACGGGAAACAAAAACTGAAACGAGAATGCACAAGAGACACTGAACAAAAGAAACAGAACGCGCAAGGGAGACAAGACGCAGTAAAACAAAGACGCTGACAAACAAAATGACACTGAAAGAGAAAATGCCAAAATTGAAATAAATATTTTTGTTTATTATTTAACTCGTTAACTTTACATGAATGAAATTGTGAAGATATTTCTTGATTGAAATATGAAAACCGTGCATATTTTGAACCAAGCACCAAATTTAGCTAATAAAGACCCTAACCTTTAACAAAATGATAAATGGAGCCTTGGAGAATTCTCTGAAATTGTGAAAATGAAGAAAGATAAAAAAAATAAAAACTTTTCCTACGTATCTCCCGGGGGGGGGGGGGTACTTAGGCAAAATGGACAAAAATCGAGTAAAAAACGACCAAAAATTTTGAGAAAAGTCTCTTGTCCCCAAAACGTCATTTTTTTTCTCTCTGAGGGCCCCGTCACCTCAAACCGTAAACCTAGTACCACTAGTACCCCCCCACCTACCCCCCCCCGGGACGTATCTTCAACTATGAACCTTATTGATCGCAAATATTTATAGAAATCTCTTCAGATCTATAGTTATAAACCCCTGACAATAAATCCATTTCGAGCATTTTTTGACATTCATCGTCGGTTTGAACCTTTTCAACAGGTATTTGAAATCAGCGATATTCATAATTCATCCACTTTTTCCTAACATTTGACAAATCTTTATTATGATGAATTTTTTCTTGTGTTGGTGGGATAGATCCAACGTTCCAACGTTAAAAAAACTTCTCGTTTCGCCAACCTTTTATCATAGAATAACCAAACATGTCTATTTTTCTGAAAAAATGTCGCGCACGCATGTTTCCTAATTAAGAAAGCTGTGGCTCTCAAGTACTATTTCCGGTCTCTTTACCTTTAACCAAAGTATATATTTGTAATTTTTTATGAATGATATAAAATGTCCTTTATTTTTCGTGTTTTTTTAAACCTATTTCAATAGCCTACCAAAAAGTGTTCTGGTGTGTATAAAAGCATTGCCCATAAAAAAAAGTGTGTGGAAACATTGCTCGATCACCAAAGTAGTGAGGGGTCTATTTAACAAATCCTGTATTACTAAAAATAGACAAAAAGAACGACAAATTACACATGCGTGTTAATAATGCAGGAATTGAAAGACACACTGTAATCATAGAGGTATAAATATACCTCTATGCTGTAATACACTGCAAAATATCAATAAAGAATTTAGTAAAAATGCACATTATTTTGGTCATAGTTAACCATTAAACCTTTATACTTTTCTGGGTCACCCGGTAGATGGAGATAAGCCTTTAGATGGTGATATTCTTAGCATAGGTCCTCATATAGACATAGATTTATAAATCCCGAAGGGCTAGATAGAGCGTAATTTTGCTGGAAAGTGTGCCGTGGTTATAGGTAGGATATCCTACGAAAACAATAGCAACAATATTTTTCCCGATATTCACTTTTTTTGCCTGTGATGGCTTAAAGCACGACATCTAGCCCTTCGGGCTTTATAGATCTATGTTTATAGACAATGATAGTGATACTAAAGATGGAGTTATTGTATTTGACAATGAATCAATTCTAAAAATAGACAAAATTACTGTTTGTCGAGTTTTAATCCCATCATCCTTTGCATTAATTGCTTTTGCAAGTCAATTAAACTTATTGACGATACAAAAGTGCAAAAAAAAGTAAAAGAAAAAACAATAAAAATACAAAATCATTCTGATGGCACCGACTAACCACTGCCAAATTTTTTTGAAAAAAATTCTGTGTTCAGGAATTTTCAGTCGCAATTTTGTGAATCTTTTTTTTTATAGAATCATCAATAATTATTCGAAACATGTTCTCATTTTCATCATTTTACGCGCATCGATGTTAATATGTCAATGACATGCTTTGGAAATGAAACATAAATCCAATGATTAATGTGAATAATTTTCTTTGTTGCCTCAGGAGATGCCCTGAATGAATCAACATTTATATCATCAATACCTAACACTTGTCAAAATAGTTAATAGTCAAAAAAAGTCAATAGCATTTTGGAATCACTAGATGCAGTATTCTAGGGCTGTTTAGGCGAAAAAGGGCAGTAAAGAATCTGCGGAAACATGCTCATTATTTTTGGATCTTGAGGTGAATAGCCCGGGAGTCAAACCTGAAAAATGGCATTTTGCTTAACCCAAGATTCTACAGTGTAAACTATACACTTTTGGAATCATCAACTATCCTAGTTTAAGAAATGGTCGGTTCCCAACCCTAATTCCTGGTCAAATTTTCATACTGGGCCTAAGTTTAGGAGGTACTTTTTACCCTTTGTAAGGATTAGTTAAGGAAAACATCTTTCCATGTATGATATAATTTGCTATATCTCATGAATGAATTGACCAATTGCTTTGAAACTTTCAAGATAGATTGGTGATCATCATTAAAACAAGCTACATGCTGAATGGACCTACCTGAAGATTGATGTGATAAGACAATTGAAAAATGACAACAATAGTATGAAAATACAGAATAATACAAGATCAACTCGAGAAATTCAAGAAATCCGGCGATTCTCGGCGATTGTTCTGGCTATTTTTAGAAAGTGCCTGTACCAAAATCAGTTTCATTGAAAATTGAACTATGCTTAATCGTGGAAATTCTTATAAATAATTTTTTTTTGAAAAAAAACAAAGACATAAAACGAAAAAATCCAATGAAAATCTGAAAAAACGGAGATTTCCGGCATTTTTGGCCGGAAAAATTTTTTCTCAAAAATCGAACTCGGTCATGTTTTGAGCATTGCGAATACGTATCTTTCTGCAAAAAATCAGAGAAAACTAAGGATGAAAATTCGAGAAAATGTCAAAAAACCGGTTTTCCGGCATATTTCTGGCATTTTCGGCCGGAAAGAAATGTTTTTTGAAAATCAGGCTCCGTCACATTTTAGGTATTGTCATTTTGCATCAGTGTGCAAAATTTCATAAAAAATATTAAGTACAGCTCGAGAAATTCAAGCAATACTGTCTTTCCGGCGAAAATAGTTTGTTCCGGCGATTTTTGAATAGTTCCGGCTTCAAAAATCAATTTTATTGAAAATTGAAACATGCTTGATGGTGGGCATTGCTATTAATAGTATTTTTGAATGAAAAAACAACCAATTATAAGGAAAAAGTCCAATGAAAATCCAGAAAAACGGCGATTTCCGGCATTTTCAGCCGGAAAAAAATTGTTCTCAAAAGTCAGACTCGGCCATGTTTTGTATTGTTAATACGCATCTTTGAGCAAAAAATCAGAAAAAACTAAGGATGAAAATTCGAGAAAATGTCAAAAAACCGGTTTTCCGGCATATTTCTGGCATTTTCGGCCGGAAAGAAATGTTTTTTGAAAATCAGGCTCCGTCACATTTTAGGTATTGTCATTTTGCATCAGTGTGCAAAATTTCATAAAAAATATTAAGTACAGCTCGAGAAATTCAAGCAATACTGTCTTTCCGGCGAAAATAGTTTGTTCCGGCGATTTTTGAATAGTTCCGGCTTCAAAAATCAATTTTATTGAAAATTGAAACATGCTTGATGGTGGGCATTGCTATTAAAAAAAAGTCTGTCCAGATATAATTGGCAGTGGAAACAAGAATGCCTGTAACTTTTGATAGTCAAATATAATTATGGAAATTTTTTTTGCTTGTTTTAGAGAATCAAAAGTGCTATATTTGAATGTATTTTTGGTTGAAAAATTCGCGATTTTTAGTGGTTAAATTTGCGATTGCAAAAATTGAGCTTTTTTTTCTACTTATGCTATAACGTTCATTTTTACACCAGTGGTAGTTCAACCTTAGGTTAAGAAGTTTGTTAAATTTCAAGGCAAACAGGAAAGTCCTTCGGAAGATATGGGACCCGAATACCCCTTTGTAGCTTTTCTGTGAAATATCAAAATCTCCAACTTATACTAAAAACGGGGTTATATGTTATCTTTTTTTTGAACAGTGCAATTAAAAGTTGGAAAATGTTAAGTGTTGGTTCATTGGTATTATTGGTATCATTGATTATTTCGAAACGAAGTGAAATCACAGTATAATTGCTTTTATTGAAAAGATAGGCATGAACTTATATTGTCTTTGTTATTTTTAAGTCATTAAAGAACTTTGCTAATTCCCAAAACACTAAACACAGTTTGGCTATGAGGTCATTAAAAATATCGTAAAATGTGTTATGATCGAAAAACTGTTTTATCAATCATATCACTACCCCCGTTTTTAGTAATAAGTTGGAGATTTGATATTTCACAGAAAAGTGCTACCAAGGGGTATTTCGGGTCCCATATCTTCCGAAGGACTTTCCTGTTTGCCTTGAAATTTAACAAACTTCTTAACCTAAGGTTGAACTACCACTGGTGTAAAAATGAACGTTATAGCATAAGTAGAAAAAAAGCTCAATTTTTGCAATCGCAAATTTAACCGCTAAAAATTACCAATTTTTCAACCAAAAATACATTCAAATATAGCACTTTTGATTCTCTAAAACAAGCAAAAAACATTTCCATAATTATATTTGACTATCAAAAGTTACAGGCATTCTTGTTTCCACTTCCAATTATATCTGGACAGACTTTAATAATACAATCTCGAGAAAATGCTAAAAAAACAGTTTTTCCGGCTTATTTCCGCCATTTTTTGCCGGAGAAATTTTTTTTCGAAAATCAGGATCCGTCATATATTGGGCATTGCCATTTTGCATCATTGTGCCAAAAATCAGAAGAAAATTATGAACCAATCCTGAGAAAAGCTGGTAACAGACGGACGGACAGACGGACAGACATCGGTTAATTTATAGGACCTCCGAGGAAGGTCTAAAAAACTTTTGCGAAAAATTATTTTTGGGGGTTTACCTGAGGGAAAATAGGGAAATTTGGGTATTTTCACTGCTTATCTCGCCTAAAATATCTTCGAAAAAAGTTTTAACTTAATCTTTATGTAATATGCACTAGAAAATTACAATGCTGACTTGAAACTTTCACATACAGGGTGCAGTTGGAGAAACCAGGGGCTTAAACTGCCAATTTTAGACGATTTCTATCGTTTTTATTGATTTTTGGGCCCATTTGACCCATAGAACAGTATTAGGGTGCACAAAGTTTGATTTCTAATTACTGGAAACATTGATATTTTTGGTAGGTAATAGATGAATGTAATTTGTGGTTTTCACTGTCCGTCATCAAGGATACAGGTGGTAAATCAGGGGAAAATATATTCACATATATTTCTAGTTTGTAGTCGCCTGAGTTTGGAGGTTTTTCTTGAGAAGTTTCCTCAAAAACCTAAATTTTTAGGATGGAAACCAACTCTAACAAACTTTAAATTATCATTCCATCATTTCTTAGTCCTTTTGATAACAGTTGCAAAACATTTTGATGCTTTTAACTGAAGTTATGGCTACATAGTCACAGTGATTTAGTGTAACTTTGTTAACTTTTGCTCTGAAATTTCTTGTATTGCTTCTCACGACCTCCCGAAAAGGTCCCTACTAGCAGAGTTTTAAGTACAATTATTATCTGGAGGATGGTACTTGATAAATAATTGCTAGGAGGCGTATAAATAAAAGTGATATTTTGCGGATTAAGGGGTACGGCCTGCCTGACGAAGAATGCCAAACCATCTTCGATGAAAGTAGAACTTGATGTCCTCTATAAGGTCATGCTTTGAGGTGACTTCTTTCTTTCCGCCATTTTACTTTCCTTTTAACAGTAGCTTGCCTCAAAATAAGAAGTTCTACTTAAAAACCGGCAATAGTGACCGTTTCGGGAAGTAAAGGCTGACAAAATTACGTTAAATCACTGTGACTATGTAGCCATAACTTCAGTTAAAAGCATGAAAATGTTGTGTAGTTGTCTTTAAAGGACTAAGAAATGATTGAGTGATAATAGTGAGGTTAAGTATACCGGGATAATCACGACGACGGACGAAAAATGTAATAGGCTAGTGGAAATACGAAATTTGATTGGTTGAAACTCACTAGCCTGTTAAATTTTCGTTCGTCGTCGTGATTTTACCGATTTACTTAACCTCACTAATTTAAAGTTTGTTAGAGCTGGTCTCCATCCTAAAAATTTAAGTTTTTGAGGAAACTTCTCAAGAAGAACATCCAAATTCAGGCGACTGCGAACTAGAAAGTGGTATTTTTACCCCCTGATTTGCTAACTGTATCCCTGATACTAGCTAATGAAAACCACAGATTGCTTTCCTCTATTTGTTTTAGGGGTCCAATGGGCCCCAAATTAAAAAAAAAATCGATAAAAATCCACTAAAATGGGCAATTTTACCGGCTGGTTTGTCCAGTTACACTCTCAATGAAATCAAATAAAACTATATTTAAAAACATTTTAGGCGAGATAAGCAGTGAAAATTGCTCAATTTAGGAAAAATTCAATAAAAATGGGCATTTTTATCCCCTTAAGCGTCGAATATGATACTAAATACAGTTGACAAGAGATTTTTCTGGTGTATCGCATCAAATTTTATCATAACACAAAGTTTGTGCTTCTTTAAAAGTTGTTTTGGTAGGTCCCAGTCTTATAAAGTGTCAAAATCAGTGAAAATAATTTTCCCTATTTTCCCCCAGGTAAACCCCCAAGAATAATTTTTCGCAAAAAAATTTTTCCAATGATGATCACCAATCTATCTTGAAACTTTTGGCAAAATTTCAAAGCAATTGGTCAATTCATTCATGAGATATAGAAAATTATATCATACATGGAAAGATGTTTTCCTTAGCAAATCCTTACAAAGGGTAAAACGTACCCCCTAAACTCGGGCCCAGTATGAAAAATTGACCAGGAGTTGGCTTTGGGGACCAACCATTTCTTAAACTAGGATAGTTGAGGATTCCAAAAATATATAGTTTAAATCCTGTAGAATCTTGGGTTAAGCAAAAGTGCTTACTTAAGGAGATATAGGATTTGGCTCCTGGACTAGAAAGTCACATGAAAAAAAGAGAAAAGGTAAATTTTACATTTTTCATCATAAATATTCGAAGTACAAAAGATTTCTAAATGAAACTTTTCACAAATGTAAAACAACTATAGAGGTTGTGAAAAATTTAAAAAACTTTAAAAATTGCTAAGATGGGGGTAATATCTCAAAGGAAGAGGAGACTCTAAGCTATCCAACGAACTATAAACGAGCTTCTAACTCCTTCTAGATCCGGAGATATAAGCCTTTAAAGTTTGAACTAGCGATTTTCTTTAAAAAACTTAGAAAAAATGACCGTGGCACTTAAAGGGTTAATAATGTTCAAATTAAACTATATTTTGTATCGATTGTACCAAAATGCTTTAAATAATTCGGACAGCATTTTCTCAAGAAATTTCTTTCAAATTCTAGTGAAAAATTGAAGGATATTAAAAGAATTATTCGTAGTTTTTTCACTTGAATGTAAAATTAATATAAAATTAGCAAAATTATATAACATATGGCCTTCCTAATATCCTAAACTGTCATCTACATTTTAAACTGAAAACTGTCATCTAAATTTTAACACTCTAAACTGTCTTCTACATTTTACGTTTTCTAAACTGTCATAGATATTGTCAAAATGTTAATAAATATAATATAGAGTAAAGTACTACACTAAAAATATTTTATGAGTGAATTTAACGATTGAATTTTTTAAAAGTATAACTTTAAAGTTTCAAACAGATTCCTTTGACCATCAAGCCCCTAAGTTTGTTTTATTTTCTGTTTCATAATGACATCCGTCGAAAGAGCAATAAAGATTACTTACTACCTGAGATTAAAATCCACTGATTACTCTGGAGGAACAGATGAATGAAGAGCAGTTGACGATAGAACCAATAAACCAATTTCTTCTAATACAAAGGGAACAAAATAGATCAGGAAACAAAGAAATGGAGGGGAGAAAACGCCCCGGTCAAAGGCAGAAAAAGAAATTAAGGGGCAGAAAGAAAGAACAACAAAATTCTTCAAAAATGAATGAAAAAATAAGGAATAGAAAAGTAAAGACATGACAAGACACTGGAAAGTGATATCCTAAACGACAGTCCAGTTTCCCTAACGAGCAGTGGGTCAAAGGCGGAGATTATCAAAAGATTGCTGACCTACTGGAGAAAACGAGATGAACGAGGAAGAACATGGGCAAAGGAAAAAGAGAAGAAGAAATGAAAGCTGAATTAAGGTTTGTTCTGAAAGTAGTAAGTAGTAATTTGGCTTTTTAAAGGGGAGATTTTAGAAGAAGGTGCATTTAATGCAAAGAGACCGTAGCGACCGTAGTACAGTGGTAGAGCATCCGGCTACGGTTCGCAAGGTTGTGGGTACAACCCCCAGCCGGGTCATACCAAAGATTCCCAAAATGGTACTTGATGCTTCTCTGCTTGATGCTCAGCAACTAAGAGAAGGATCAAGGGTAAGTGGAGAAATCCAGGGAGAAAGAGTGGCGCCCTCCCCTTCCTTCGGGTAGATAGCTATCGAAAGAGGAGCCTTCGGGTCGCCTCCGACTGCGGTCGCATACTTACTTACTTAATGCAAAGAAGTTACTTCAATTGAATATGATTCATGCGCTTTCTAAAGCAATTTTATAAACCAATATGCAGTGGAGGCAAGGTGGTCGACGACTTTTGACATGGATTGAATTGGGCTGGTCCGACAAAGGGATGAGGAGAGGAGATTTTCGGGGCAGCTGTAAGAACAACATCAGGAGAGAGAAGAAGAAAAATATGTTAACGATTCGAGTTCACCGCCAGAAAAAAGACCTGGAGGCAAAGAATAGGACGAAAACCTATGTCAGATAAAACTTTCTTTGCGTTACATCTTTCTTTCTTAACCTATTTGAAAAAAATACATTTCGATAAAAACATGAAGAAAGTCAATGATAAGGCCTGATTCAAAAAAATTCAATGTATAGAATCTTAACCTAAAGAACCATATCAAAAGCTAACAGCTCACTGGAAAGATATTTCTGAGTGAGTGAATTTAGCAATTAAAAATTCCCGCTATAGAGATTTTCAGCCTCCCGCCTCCTTTTCGATTTCAGCCTCCCGCCTTCCACTTTCGATTTCAGCCTCCCGCCTTCCACTTTCGATTTCAGCCTCCCGGCTCCCGGTTCAGCCTCCCGCCTCCCACTTTTCCGATTATGGGAGTGTTTTATGTGAAACGTTCGTGTATTGCTAATGTTTTGTTTTTGCCTCTAGGTATATAATAAAACAGATATTCAATAGATTTTCGTTGGTTATTGGATTTATTAACCCTTGGTGATGTATATTCAACTCTGCTTTGCGTCGTTGAATATTACATCACCTCGGGTTAATAAATCTCATTATAGCCCTGCAATACAACTGTCAATCATTTTTGAGAAAACTGATTGGATAATTGATGTCACGTGGCCGTTTAATATTTCCCCATAGTGACCAGTTATGAAATTGACATCTTTAGAATGTTAATTTTTACGAAGTAGAACAATAGAATACACTTGTTAATTATTTTTATTACTTTATTATTACTTTATTTTGCATGGCTATAAATGGGTTATTAACCTCAGTAATCTTTCTTTCTTAACCTATTTGAAAAAAATACATTTCGATAAAAACATGAAGAAAGTCAATGATAAGGCCTGATTCAAAAAAATTCAATGTATAGAATCTTAACCTAAAGAACCATATCAAAAGCTAACAGCTCACTGGAAAGATATTTCTGAGTGAGTGAATTTAGCAATTAAAAATTCCCGCTATAGAGATTTTCAGCCTCCCGCCTCCTATTTTCGATTTCAGCCTCCCGCCTTCCACTTTCGATTTCAGCCTCCCGCCTTCCACTTTCGATTTCAGCCTCCCGCCTTCCACTTTCGATTTCAGCCTCCCGCCTTCCACTTTCGATTTCAGCCTCCCGGCTCCCGGTTCAGCCTCCCGCCTCCCACTTTTCCGATTATGGGAGTGTTTTATGTGAAACGTTCGTGTATTGCTAATGTTTTGTTTTTGCCTCTAGGTATATAATAAAACAGATATTCAATAGATTTTCGTTGGTTATTGGATTTATTAACCCTTGGTGATGTATATTCAACTCTGCTTTGCGTCGTTGAATATTACATCACCTCGGGTTAATAAATCTCATTATAGCCCTGCAATACAACTGTCAATCATTTTTGAGAAAACTGATTGGATAATTGATGTCACGTGGCCGTTTAATATTTCCCCATAGTGACCAGTTATGAAATTGACATCTTTAGAATGTTAATTTTTACGAAGTAGAACAATAGAATACACTTGTTAATTACTTTTATTACTTTATTATTACTTTATTTTGCATGGCTATAAATGGGTTATTAACCTCAGTAAGCCTGTCTCTCTGGAAAATATTGACCTCGGGCACACGTGCCCTCGGTCAATATTTCCTCAGAGACACCGGCTTTTCGGTTAATAATCCATAAATAACCAACTTTTACCCATTGAACATCTGCTTAATGTACACAAATTTCTCATCACATTATAATCAAATTACATTCTCTTTATTTATCATAGATCACACGAACGAACCTTTTTCCTACGTACCAATATTCCCTCTCGCATTGGTGAATGAGGCAATGGTGACTTCAAAGAACGGGTTCTTTTTCGAAATCCCACCCTACAACCCCGAAGAAGTCGTTGGCAATCTAAGAGGCAATCACTACAAATGGTAAGTACTCTTTTGTTGACCTGGTCGTTTACGAAAAATTATATAACTCTATTACCCTATTAGCCCCAAGCTTTTTTGACTTTTGTATCCCCAGGGGGGGGGGTAGAATCTACCACCCTCGATTATTTCCGATCTAGAAGAGCTATGGCCATGAAATTTGGTAAAGATGTTCTCCATCATGATACAATTTTCCCGGAAGAAAAAAAAATTGATGACGTCATCTAAAAACCGATGACGTCATCACAAAATTTCCACCTGTCAGATAAAAGCCGAAATATATGGTTTACAAAAGTGTCTATTACAGTCGAACCAATAAAGATATTTAGATTCTGTTTAAAGATTCTGAAAGGTAAAAGGCTGTTCTTTAACATAATTGCCGGTTTTGCAATTTCCATGAAAATTATTTCTTAAAATCTATGCTGAAGATGAGTAAAATTTTCAAAATATGATGACGTCATAAATGATGACGTCATTATTTTCAAATTTTTTTTTTTAATTTTTCAAATTTGTATTATCAATGTCTATCACGTGTCAAAATTTGAAAATGATTGAATAAATAGTTTAGAAGTTATCAGCACTTTAAAATTTTGAGTTTTAAGCGATTTTAGCTGGGTTTTATGTTATGTTTCACAATAAAGTCATAAAACCTGATCTGGACAACCTATGACCCTAAAATTTTGCACAAGTACTCTTAATAAGTTTTATTAAAAGTCAGAAAGTTTCAAGTCGTTTAAAAAATTTTCCTCCGAGATATAAACAAAAGAACTCCAGCGTGGTAGATTCTACCCCCCCCCCCCCTGGGGCTAATAGGGTTTTTAAGCCCTAGCTTTTTTGATTTTTGTAGCCCCAAGATTATTTTTGATCAAGAGGGCCCCAAGAGGAGTAAAAAAAATTGGTACAGATGATCTCAATCATATACAAAAACTTCCAGGAAGAAAAAGATTTTGATGACGTCATCCAAAAAGCCATGACGTCATCACAAAATTTCTACCTGCAGGAAAAAAGCCAAAATATATGGTATACAAAATTGTCTCTAACACAGTCGAACCAATAAAGATATTGAGATTCTGTGTGAAGATTCTAAATGTTTTACAAGTTTCACGTAAGTTTTCCTTCAAAATAATTAAAATAATAATTATATTTTATTTGTGTAGCATTAGTATATTAGATTTCAGCTTCGTTTTTGTTTTTCTGAGTGCCTTTTTTCTGTTGTACAGTACCTGGTCTTACTGGATTAGAGATTTTCTATAGTTTTGTACATTTTTTCTAAAATAGCTTTGTATTTTTTTTGTTCTAGCCTATTGTTTCAATATACCGTTTTATCGGAGCGATTTAGTCCATTTCCTGATTTCCTGAGATAAGTTTCTTCGGCATCAACAACAAGTTCTCAGTCCCCACTTTGTAAGAGGCAGATTGGATTAAAGGAGTATCTACGAATAATCTGATATCGTGTAATCCAAGGAGATTTTGGATTGGGATCCAAAGAAACAACATGTGGTAGCAGGAAGGCACAGTTCTGCACACCAGCATTTGAGCAATAAACTACCTGACTGGTCAATTTCCTGGTAGAGTTTTAATGGCCGAGGAGATCAAGATTGGCCTGCAATATCACCAGACCTTACAGTGTGTGATTTTCTTCTATGGGGATACTTAAAACACCAGATTTGGAATCGGGATATTGCATCACAACCCCAAAGAATTTGAGACAGCTAAAAGCAGCAATCACAACCGAATACCAGATCCTCAACCCTGTCATGATCAGAGATGCTTTTCGAGGAATGGTTTACCGTGTTCAGAAGTGTTTAAACTGGACTTACTAGGTTTGCATTTCACTTGCATTTCACTGAAAATAAGGTTGTTGAAGCTGGGTCGGTAATAGTCCTTTTCACAGCATATTTTATACGGCTGTATTTGCACCTGTACGGTAAGTCTGAAAAAATACAATGGAGACGGTGTCAAATAGATATCGAGATATAGAGACTATATTGTAAGTAAGGGCCGTGGGTCGAAATTATGATTTTTTTACCAATTTTCGCTAAATTTTGAACCCTTTTACCTCCACACTTAGGTGTATTTAATGTACACAAAGTTCTAGATACTGCTCTCTCATTTAAAAAAAAGGGAAAAACCGCTGAAAAGATAATTGAGGCACGTAATATCAGCATTTCTTTCACAGTACCTTATAGATGATGGTAAAGTCACTAAATATACCACCTCAACGGAAGTGCTGGAGGATTTCTTCACCTTCCGTTTAAAGAAATATCAAGATCGCCTCAAAATTCTAGTAAGTTAATTTCTTTTACTAGTACATGATAGACAACGAAAAAGACAACAAAATATACCACCGCAACGGAAGTGCTGGAGAAATTTCGTTTGAAGAAATTTCGTTTGGAGATATTCTAGTTAATTGTAAGTTAATAATTGTGGAGACTCTTTAAAGAAATTTTGTTAAATTAATACTTGGCAATTTCCACCGGAGTATCAATAATTCAAGCAATTCGACTGGTTTACCAACAGAAAGAGGAAAACGAATAGTCCTATAACGAGAACAAATTCATCCGATTTCTTGGTAATTTTTAAGCATTTTTAGCAAACTCATGTCATCTGTCTGGTTGGTATTTTACAGACCACAACCTCAAATGGAACTGAAGCCCGAATGATGGATTTGTGTGATTTGGCTCATTCGATTTATATTAAAACTTATTAAATTTAGTAAAATTTCAAAAACGAATGTCGCTGTTATTTGGTTCTTTATGACCGGCCTGTAAAATACAGGTTGATATAAATACATAAACCGGAGCATGGGTTCTGCAATTTGTTATGTCTATCCCCAGTGATTGGGTATTGATATTTGGAATTTCCCAAGCTTGCATATTGTTTTAAGTGAAGTTTGCTAACGTTCAAAGCGTTTTGAACAAAAGGAAACGGCAATAGGTCTTTAGTAAGATTAGACGTGCATGTGAAAAAACGTTTACATGTTTGAAATTCCTAGCATCTAATGGCATATATAATATGTATAAAAGGAGTGTATTCGTTTTATCTTGTAGAATTGGATGCTCTCGATAACTACATCGGTAAGTACAAGCCATTGAATTCAAAGCCCCAAATGGTCTAGGTAAAAGCAAAATTCTTAAATATAGCCACTGATTGCTCTTCTTATTTCAACTTTGATGACTACAAAACCACCAGAACATTAAATTTAGAGGGTAACGAATTATAATTTTTAATTTCTCCCTTATTTGTGTTCGAAGTAGAGGAAGTGAAATTATGGCGTTCAAATCACTTTTTTGTAGATCAGTGGGACGAATACTCGGAAGTTGTTAAATTTAAATGCCCTGATTGCAATGACCACAGGCTGAAAATTGTTTGTAAGTATGACCGTAATTTTAAAGCTGAAATCATGCGTAAATAAAATAAATGGCTGCTGGTTCTTCCACCGGAGTTGCACTCTTGATGCAGTATCCCTTAAGGTTTTTATTAAACATTAATTATATCAAATAGAAAGCACTTGCTAATGTGCTAATGCCCATTAATAAAGATGGATTTATACAGTCAGAAATTTGCTCGCTTCCAATGGTTGGAAACAATTTTAGCGATTGCAAAAATAACTTTTTCGCTTCACTGATCAATGACGCCATTTCAAGGTTGTCATGCCAACTTGAGTGTGTTCACCAAAAATCGTTGAACTACTTTCTGCATTCGTAAGAGAGAATACGTCAAGAGGTACTCATCACTACTTTTATTTTTGACAAGGATGGCTTCGAACAAGGGAGAAATGGAGACAATTAAATATAATATATATGAAAATACATCATTTCGCTCCTAAAGACAATAGAAGAAGGTGTAAAAAAAGATTGGATCGAGTTTAGGGTGGTGAAACGAACAAAAAATGCCCGCACGGCAATTGGCGGCTGCGGTCGAAAAGGTGTATTGGAGTTTGCTGATGACTTGTTGCCATAAAAGGCAAAAATTGTATACAGAAATGAATATGTAACTGTTATGCGTGAAACCTATCGTGCCGTACGTCGACTTGTTATAATTCATCATGTAGATGAGTGTGATTATTTACATGAACTTGGTATGCTACCCAAAGTTTAATTTTCATTTGGGAGAGTTTCAAGTTAATGCCTATGTTTGAATCTGTAAAAAAATTTCAGAATTAGAACAAAACAAAAAATTTATAATTTATGCAATTTCAGTTAAATTTATCAATTTGATTTAATTCATTCATAACATCATAATTTATTTCACTATCTAATTATTTATACTAATTTATTCATGACATCACTATTTATTTGACCTTTGACCTTGACCTCACTTCTCAGGCTACCACTCCTCCAGACTCTCCTGCTTACGTTATGGTTCATGGTTTACGGTTCATGGTTCATTTTGTTTTGTTCACATAAATTTTTAGCTTTCTCATTTACCTGCTGGCATTGGTTTTTGGACTTAGATATTTTGAACTTACAGTATGTGGCCCCCAAAACTTCTATTCAAATTGAAATCTCTTTGCACGGTATTTTTTCTCAGTTACGAAATTTTTAGTTTTGGAAAACGATTGATATTTACAAATCTATTTTAGCTTACAATCCGGAATTTTAGGATCTGAAATTTAGTGATTCCATCGATTTTAACTCCTAAAATTAAAAAATCAACTTTAGTCTATACGGAAAGAATACCGTAATTTCTCTAATTTAATACGACCAAAAAAATAATTATTTTGGAGGTGTCGCACTAATAATAGGAGGATATAAATTGCTCTGAATCTGGAATCTTTTTATCGTACTAATAATTAGAGGAAAAACTTTGTAAAGGCGCGCTAAATTGGAGGAAAAATAAAAAAGACAATTTTTTTTATTTTCTGTTTTTTGTTTCTTTCTTTTTTAAGCTTTTTTCTAACCCATATTTTCTTCTCTTTTCAAACTCTTCCAACTTTTCACGTGTCATCTGCCTCATTTGGGCGAAAAGATCAGCGTTCTCAGTCTTAAAAATAAAGCTTGCGGGAATTTCCATTCCTCCTTTAGGCAGGTCATGAGAGTATCTCCTTTCTCCTGTAATTTTCACCGACAATCCTCCTCCATTCTTGATGAAAAAATATGTTAATTTTGACAAAAATTTGGGAACGTGTCCAACCGTTTGACCATCACTACAGATAGCAATCGCGTATTGATCTTCGACTAATGCACCAGGTCTAACTTCTGGCTTCACAGTCAAAATGGAGCCGATATCAGCAGTCCACCCAGTCCAGCTGTAGATATGGTATCCTCTAATACAACAAGCAGCTGTAAATTCCTTTTCCAATACTATTGGAATTTTTAAATCTTGAACAAGAAGAGATTTAAAAAGATTGTCAGTTCGTACTATAATTAGAGGAAAATTTGAACTTTACCGTATTAAATTAGAGGAAAATCAAAAGTAGGTAAATGGGTGCTCGCACTAATAATTAGCGGATTTAAATTAGTTCAAAATGACGAAAATAATTTCCTCGCATTAATTAGAGGACGTATTAAATTAGAGAAATTACGGTAACTAATTTAGGTGAAAACTTGACACCCAAATTCCTTTTCTAAGAAGTGCGTTTTCAAATAGTCTTCAACACTGGCGAATCTATAAAATGAGCTGATTTCAAATATGTAATTCTTATTTGCATCATGAACATATAAACGACTGAACATCTATCTTTTATTGTCTCTTTGAAGTGAGCTTCGTTGCCGCCTGTATTTCAAAATTGGTATGAAAAATCCGACAATATTCCGTCATAATTTTATTTCTTTTAACTATTTAGGTAAACAGATTGATAGAGCTTGAACATTACTCCTAATGCACAAAAAAATTATTTTCGAATTTTTTTCAAGTTTGTAACATATTTTATCAACATTTTCAACTCTGAAATGCAGAATTTCAACTGCGTGTATACTTTTGAATTCCTTTTGTCACTCCAATAATTTTTTTTATGATTTGAAAAAAATAGCTTGCCAAAGTTGAGAGCCTGTGTAATAAGAATATCGAAATTAGAATGTGACGCTCTCTAAAATTATTAGACACTTTTAAGTCAAAATTTAGAAATATTAGTCGGAGTTTTGACAAGCTAACGATGATTTTGCCTCTGTTATCTTTGTTATGATATAGATAAAAGACTTGAGAAGAGTAGAACAACAGAGACTTTTGTCGAAGTTTTGACGTTGTTAGCAAGGTATTCCCAAGTGGTATATCATCAAAATCTATTGTTTTGTTTTATGCTTTTAACGAGGCGGCAACAAAGCTAGCTGTGTTATCTTCAAAAAGACAAAGGAGATGGGTGTCCAGTCGTTTATATGTTCATGTTTGCATTGAGGGGACTGAAGTGCCCGAAATTTCCAGTTGAAAATAATCAAATTATGTGCATAATATTTTGAGAATTCAAAAGAATCCAATCAAGCATGAGAAAATATGCAATTAAGATACGATAAGAACAAAGAAATGACATTATCATTGCACACGTGCAATTGAATTCCCATTGCAACTAAGGGACCCCTTACAGACACGCTTCATTTTGAGGAAAAATGCATGAATTCATTATATCTGATAATAATTTTACGCTCAAAGGATCACAATTTCCTAAAAATGGCTTTGATTTTCAACCGTTCTTTTAATTTTTCTTTCTAGAATGACAACGCGTGACGGTAAGACTACTATAACAAAATCAATTTTTGATAATGAGGATCTTCGCAGTCACTTCAGAATAATTCGTATGAATGCTCAGTTCCGTGCAGATGAAGAATATTGTAAATTCTTTTTGGTAAAGATTTTCGGTACAGCCGGCCGAATGACGAAATGCTAGACACACTGAACGCTTGTCGAATTCATGACGATTTTCCTGACACTTTGTCACATGAGGTTATTTCTGCTCACCTCAATGTCACTGCGACCACAACGTTCCTGCTCTTAAGCAGGTCAGTCGAGAAATATGTAAACAAAGTTTGCACGCAACATTTCTTTGGGTCGCAAAAACCGTTTGAATTTTTAGACGAAGACCTAGAACAACTTGATCTTCATATCGGAATGCCGGTGTGCATTACAGAAAATATGTGCAAAACTATGAGGTACGTCAACGACACGACAGGCACGGTCCATTCAATTACTGGAGTCACTGTTTTTATACTCAGTTGCGATTCACTAGTGCCAATCTTTCCGGGTATAAAAGACGGGCTTCGGTATTATCCTTTAAGACCTGGATATGCCATTACAGTTCACAAAATACAAGGTCAAACAATGGGGCATGTTACTGTAGTCTTTGATACGCCTAGAATTTCGGCAGCGGTAAGAAATGTTGCTATATCACGAGTGAAAGGTTTAGACTGATTCGTGACCATGTTTAAACTAACAAAATCACATTTTATACCTAACATGTGTGAAGATGTAAATTGAGCTTTACTAATAATTTCGTGCTTGTCTATTAATATGCTATAGTAATACTGACTGTTGCGGGGCGGTTTTGAGACAAGTTAGCAAACTCGGAAAGATAACTAAAAATTAGGAAATTTTTTGCATCCTTATACAATATTTTCCCCAAAATCGAGGGATTTGAGAAAAGGCGAAAATCGGGAAATTATTTTTGTTTTACATATAAAGATAATTTATTTTGACTGTCGATTAGCTGTCGATTGTCCTTAAATTTATTTGTATTACTATTCAATGGAATCTTCTGACACACAGGTTTCCTCGAACGAGAATTCTGCTTTATGCGACACTTTGAGGGAGGAGATACTTTTCCTGATGAGCAATATTGCCAAGAAAGTATACGACATATTGTTAATGTTGTTAGACAAATCAAATCATTTTCACTTGCCCGATCAAGCGAAAGATATCTTCAACCAACGGAAAGAATCGAATGGAGCAAACACTTTGTACGATGTGTGGCAGATAGGTCAGGGCCAATCTAGAGGTTGGTTTCCATTTAAGGTCTATGAAGCCGAATATCCAGATTATGCGGATCATTGCCGAAGCTGTGTCGAAAGATGAGGAATAGATCACGTCATTATCAAACAAGAAAGTGAGGAATGTATCATACACCACATCAGGAATTGTTGATTTTCTTTATCTATTACCTCTTAGAAACCATAATAAAAAAAAACGATGGGAAAATCTTTGAAACGAAAGACAGCATCACCACATCAGGAATTATGATTTTCTTTATCCATTACCTCTTAGAAACCACAACTTACATCAACCACGATGGGCAAAACACGATGGGCAAAACATTAAAAGTAAAGACAGCATCGGCACATCAGGAATTGTTGATTTTCTTTATCCATTACCTCTTAGAAACCACAACTTACATCAACCACGATGGGCAAAACATTGAAACGAAAGACAGCATCAGCACATCAGGAAGTTTTGATTTTCTTTATCCATTACCTCTTAAAAACCACAACTTACATCAACCACGATGGGCAAAACACGATGGGCAAAACATTAAAAGCAAAGACAGCATCAGCACATCAGGAATTTTTGATTTTCTTTATCCATTACCTCTTAGAAACCACAACTTACATCAACCACGATGGGCAAAACATTAAAAGTAAAGACAGCATCAGCACATCAGGAATTTTTTCTTTATCCATTACCTCTTAGAAACCACAACTTACATCAACCACGATGGGCAAAATTGAAACGAAAGACACATCACCACATCAGGAATTGATTGATCTTTATCCATTACCTCTTAGAAACCACAACTTACATCAACCACGATGGGCAAAACATTAAAAGTAAAGACAGCATCAGCACATCAGGAATTGTTGACTTTCTTTATCCATTACCTCTTAGAAACCACAACTTACATCAACCACGATGGGCAAAACATTGAAACGAAAGACAGCATCAGCACATCAGGAATTTTTGATTTTCTTTATCCATTACCTCTTAAAAACCACAACTTACATCAACCACGATGGGCAAAACACGATGGGCAAAACATTAAAAGCAAAGACAGCATCAGCACATCAGGAATTTTTGATTTTCTTTATCCATTACGTCTTAAAAACCACAACTTACATCAACCACGATGGGCAAAACACGATGGGCAAAACATTAAAAGTAAAGACAGCATCAGCACATCAGGAATTTTTGATTTTCTTTATCCATTACCTCTGAGAAACCATTACATAAAAAAGACTTAAAAAAACCACGATGGGAAAGAATTTAAAACCTAAGTCAGCATCAGCACCTGCCTCCTTTGTAAGTACATTTTGTAAACCTTATTGCAAAATCGTGGCCATCATAAATCGAAAACGAAATATTCTGAAATTTTTCTTATTTTTAGCATTTGTAAATCTTTGACCTCCGTTATTGAATTAAATTAGATGACAGTAAATTTTAAATAGACCTTTTCATAAATTACGTCACGAACATCCCTTGCCTCGTATTCCAACAATTACCATGGTGATAATACCACTTGAGACATTAAATGATTATCTTACAAATAGGAATTAGTTTTAATAAAATCCGCTGGGAGTTAATTACCATAGCAATAATTTCAAAACGAGGCAAGTGATGTTCGTAACGTAGTTTATGAAAAGGTCTATGCGCTGTAGCAAAATTAATCCTTTCTTAGTACACCTTTTTGACCGTAGCCGCCTATTGCCGGTCAGGCATACATGAGTGATAGAAAGGTGCCCAGTGGTATAACTTCAAATTAATTTGCTGGAGGTTGTGGATCACTCGTTGACCTAAAATGGTCAAAAAACGGTCAAAATCTTAAAAAAGTGGATTTTTGTCAAATTTTCGCATTTTTTTGACTTTTTGGCTTCTCGCTGCAAAGACTCACTGCCTCTTACAGTAAAATGAGGTGGAAAATCTAGGGTAGTCATTAAAACGACGTCTAAAACCCAGGAGGTCACTTCTCCCCAAAAATACCTCTTTGACATAGGTATAACTTTTAATTTGGAATAGCCCTTTCTTTTATTTCTTTTATTGTGATGCTGTTACCACCAAAATTGAATATATACTAAAAACGAACACTTATAACATCCTTCCTCACTGAAATTTCTATGAGGTCAACGATTGCAAACAAAATATTGTTAAGCAGACTTGATTATAAGCCCGATTTGTGTTCCTTATAAAAAATAATTATCGGGATGTTAACCTGAAAAAAAATATTTTTTTGGCCACCGTGCTTAAGCTCTAAAGGGAGGGGTAAAAACAAACGATCTCAATCTAAATTTTGTAAGGATTTTAAGATAGTGTATCGCTCCAAAGGATTGAGACCGACAACAAACTTGCGAGAGATATGTTAAAGACATTCTTGTTTCATATTGGCTATTTTTCTCAGATGGTTTAGAGCATCTGTTATCAGGTTATTTTCCCCAATTAAACACATGGCAATAAACTCTAAAGATTTACTTAATATGTTTTGTTTTATTGTTTGAAACAAGCAACATGCTGAATGGACCTACCTGATGATGAAACTTAGATAGCAATAAGGAGAAAAACAATCATTAAGAAAATATAGCGCTTAGCGAAAATGCATTAAATGTCATCATTGATTGTTGATGGGGGGGAAGGGTTTAAGGAAAAAAGAAATAGAAAGTTCCGGTTGCAAAATTGCAAAAGTTTTATTGACAATTGAATCATGCTTGATGGTGGCATTGTTATCAATAATTTTTTTAAGTGAAAAAACAAAGAAATGCATGGAAAAAGCCCAATTCAAATCTGCAAAAACGGCGATTTCCGGCATATTTCCGGTATTTTCGGCCGGAAAAATTATTTTCTCAAAAATCGGACTCGGCCATGTTTTGGGCATTGTTAATACGCATCTTTGAGCAAAAAATCAGAAAAAACTAACGATAAAATCTCGAGAAAATGCTAAAAAACCTGTTTTACCGGCATATTTCCGGCATTTTCGGCCGGAAAAATTTATTTTCCAAAATAGGGATCCGTCACATTTTAGGTATTATCATTTTGCATCAGTGTGCAAAATTTCATAAAAAAATATAAAGTACAGCTCGAGAAAATCAAGAAATACCGTTTTTCCGGCGAAAATGGGCAACACCGGCGATTTTTAGAAAGTTCCGGCTTCAAAACTCAGCTCTATTGAAAATTGAAACATGCTTGATGGTGGGCATTGCTATTAATAATGTTTTTGAATGAAAAAAACAACCAATAATATGGAAAAAGTCCAATGAAAATCCAGAAAAACGGCGATTTCCGGCATATTTCCGGCATTTCCGGCCGGAAAAAATTTTTTCTCAAAAATCGGACTCGGCCAAGTTTTGGGCATTGCTAATACGCATCTTTGTGCAAAAAATCAGAAAAAACTAATGATGAAATCTTCAGAAAAAGCCAAAAAACCGGTTTTTCCGGCATATTTCCGGCATTTTCGGCCGGAAATGATTTTTTTTCGAAAATCGGGCTCCGTCACATTTTGGCCATTGCCATTTTGCATCTTTGTGCAAAAAATCAGAAAAAACTAATGAGCCAATCTCGAGAAAAGCTGGTAACAGACGAACGAACGAACGAACGGACGAACAGACAGAGGTTAATTCATAGGATCTCCACCGGGGCACCCGGAGGTAGGTCCAAAAAGCATGTTCATTTCGAAAGCATTCGTCACTATGCAGTGGTTGTAGTAGTTTGTAATTTTGCACTTGAATTCTTTTCAGCAAAGAAAGAAACTTTCAAAAATTTAAGGGCTCCAAAAGAAAGCCTGCAAGCAGGTGTAATTTTAACTTTTCAGTAAATTTACAATCGTTGACGTCAAAATTTGTTGTGATGGGTTTTAACATGACAAGAAATTTAACCCTTTGAGCATTTGCTTCATTTATCTTGCCTTGAGATTACGAAATCTAATGTACAATGACTTTAAAAGCAATGATAGAAGTATAATTTTAATAATTTAAGAATAATATTATTAAAATTAGTAAGATTCCAAACGAATCACGCTGTTATTTGGTTCTTTATGACCGGTCTGTAAAATACACGTTGATATAAATATATACACCGGAGCATGGGTTCTGCAATTCGTTATATCTATCCCCAGTGATTGGATATTGATATTTGGAATTTCCCAAGCTTGCATATTGTATTTTGCTTACGTTCAAAGCGTTTTGAACAAAAGGAAACGGCAATAGGTCTTAAGTAAGATTTTACGGGCATGTGAAAAAACGTTTCACATGTTTGAAATTCCTAGCATCTGATGGCATATATAATATGTATAAAAGGAGTGTATTCGTTTTATCTTGTAGAATTGGATGCTCTCGAACTACATTGGTAAGTACAAGCCATTAAAGTCAAAGCACAAAAGGGTCTAGGTAAAAGCAAAATTCTTAAATAAAGCCACTTATTTCTCTTCCTATTTCAACTTAATGAGTACAAAACCACCAGAAACTTAAATTTAGGGTAACGAATTATAGTTTTTAATTTCTCCCTTATTTGTGGTCGAAGTAGAGGAATTGAAATTATGGTGTTCAAATCTCTTTTTTTGTAGATGAGTGGGACGAATACACAAAAGTCGTTACATTGAAGTGCCCTGATGGCCACGAACACAGGCTGAAAATTGTTTGTAAGTATGACCGTAATTTTAAGGCTGAAATCATGCGTAAATAAAATAAAAAGGCTACTGGTTCTTCCACCTGAGTTGCACTCTTGACGCAGTATCCCTTAAGAATTTATTAAACATAAATTATATCAAATAGGTAGCACTTAGTGCTAATACCCATTAAATGAATTCATTCATTCCAAAAGGTCAGAATTTGCTCGCTTCCAATGGTCAAAATCATTTTAGCGATTGCAAAAAATGACTTTTTAGCTTCAGCGATCAATGACGCCATTTAAGGTTTCCATGCCAACTTGATTGTGTTCACCAAAAACGCTGTTCTACTTTCTGCATTCGTAAGAGAGAATACGTCAAGAGGTACTCATCACTACTTTTATTTTTCAGATGACAAGGATGGCTTCGAACAAGGGAGACCTGATGATAATTAAATTCTATCTATTATTTAAAAATACATTATCCGCAGAGGAATTTCTTTTTTTTCTTTCTTTCACTTCCTTTGATTACCATTGTGAGTTCATCTAAAGAATCATACATTTACTAAAATTAGACAAATTCTGCCATCCAAGATATTTTTCAACTCCAATCAATGTTTTGAGTCCTCTCTGTTTATTACAACGATTAACTACATATGATTAAATTTGCTTCCAAAAGTAATGCTAAAACATACAAACCAGGCAAGATTTACAAACGATGCTGACAAATTTTAATAAGAATTTATTCCGCCCTTGTCTGCACTCCAATCAACTATGTGATTGCAAAACTATTTTTGAAAAAATTGAAAAACAACTTTGGAAATCTCCAAGAGAGGTTTTGATGTTACGTGTGTTTTGTGTGAAAAAACTTTTGGAAAAACAGTTTATTATGCCTCGACAAAAATTAGCTCAAAGGACTTGGGTCTGGACTGAGTTTGCTCGTATTGGAAATGAAGCACAAGGTGCAAAGAAGATGGAGAAACCGTTGGCAAAATATCAACCCTCTTACCGTTAGAACAATTCTGTAAAACTTGAAAATTTGAAGGTGAAGGGACTTGTCATAACTTGAATAAAAGAAGGAGTGGTAGACAACGTATTGTTAGAACCCAAACAAACATTCCGCGTTAAATTAAATTTGTTAAATTATTTCTTGCTATTTAGCGATTGAAAAGCTAAAATCGGTTACGGAAAATGATATGAAGCTTTTACAGAGCGATGAGAAAGTCAAAGGTTTGATTTTTCTTTAACTCGCAGCATCATCATCATCATCACTCAGCACTGTTATTTTCCCAATTAAACACATGGCAATAAACACTAAAGAATTAGTTGAACACATTACTTTTTCAACATCCAATACTGTTCTCCCATTTTAGAAAATGTAACAGACCGTTGAAAAGATTATTTTGAGGCAAGTAATATAAAGAAGCCTTTCTTTCATAATAATAAACTGTTATCTTACTTGTGGTTCATAGGACTTTGGTAAAACTGATTTCGGCAAAGAACGATCCAAAAGTGATGCTAACAATATTTAATTCAATAAGAATTTATCCCGCCATTGTCTGCACTCCAATCTACTATGTGATTGCAAAATAAAGCAAGACTCCAAATGTCAGAAAACAAACCAAGCAAGATCCGCAAACGATGCTAACAAATTCAATAAGAACTAGCCGTATGCGCAGCGTCGCACGCTGCATGTCCCGATTCAGCGAGTGATACGATTTTCATTTAATGAAAAAAAGGAGATAAAAGATAACGTTGCATTGCAATTTTTAACCACAATTAAGTAAATGCCTTAGAAGAATTATATTTTCGATCTTTTTAGCCATCGTGGCTGGACATTCGAGAGTGACTTTGAAAGTTTTGAAAGTGATAGGGAACCGCTATAGTAAACAGAAAGTTTTAAAGAGCATCTGAATAAGGAATCTTCAAAAGCAAAAATTATATTTGTGAATAAGTTTGATTTTAACCCATCCAGCTCCAATGTTGCTGTAAAGAAAAAAGTATACTGGCGTCTCAAAGTTAGTCTAGTGGTAGGAAAACTGCATGGGGTGCAAAAAGACGATAGTTCAACGCCGTGAAGAAGAGTCTTTGTAGAGCTTTGCTAGAATTTCGAAAACTTTTTACAGAACGTTGTAAACACACACGTTTTAGCGTATTAATATATAGATTTATTTATTCCGCCCTTGTCTGTACTCCAATATACTATGTGATTGCAAAACAAAGCAAGACTTCTCCAAATGCCAGAAAACAAACCAAGCAAGATCCACAAACGATGCTAACAAATTCAATAAGAATTTACTCCGCCCTTGTCTGTACTCCAATCTACTATGTGTTTGCAAAACAAAGCAAGAGATATGTTAAATAGGGCACCATATCAAAAAAATAAATTTTGACATTCTGGCGCGAAACTAGACATTCTTGTTACATATTGACTATTTTCCTCAGATCGTCTAGAGCATCTGTTATCAGGTTCAGGGATGTTGGTAGTCTAAACACGCGCTCCAATGACACGGGCATACCTAAGAAGAATAACTAAGGTAGAAATAGCTACTCATCGTATTCTCGAGATCGTTTTTTTTATAAACAGACATTTAACTTTTGTTAAATTATTTCTTACTATTTAGCGATCCAAAGACTGAAATCCGTTACGGAAAATGACTTGAAAGTCTTAAAGAACAATGAGGAAGTAAAAGGTTAGCGATAACTCGCAACATCATCATTAGACTCACTGTTCTTTTCCAATTAAACACATGGCAATAAAAACTAATAAAGAATTTTTATACTACACGTTTAAAACTTAAAATGTTTTGTTTTATTTATTTATTTACTGTTGCCACGACATCTCAAAGCCCTTTACAGCCTTTACAGACTTTGGGCGTATCAACTGCCGAAACTTCAGTGGCTCCGATGGCTTTGGACAGCAATACCCTACTTCAATTAGTCAACACTCTCGTCGCCAACCGCTTAAACGCTGTCCAGCACTCTTCGCAAGCAATCGACTCAGCTACAACAACGAACAATACGCCCATTCTCTCTGCCGCCCTCACTCCCGCCTTCACAGTACCGACTGCAATTCATAATGGTAGCCCCAATACGATATTACATCAGCCGCTCCCACAACAACAAAGTCAAAGCATTACAGTTCCAAACACCAACCAACAACGAACTATCCCAGCAAAAATTATAAAGCAGATCAAAAACGGTGAGTTTATTGATTTTGATTACCTTCTTCCAACAAATGTTGGCAGACCTTCGAATTCATCCGTTTAGCTGTTATTCGACGGGGATGGGAATATTCCTCTACAAAGGAATGAGCTGTCTTTTCCCACTATCAACACCTGTCTAAGAAGGCCAAAGTCATCGACCTTAATTCCTGGTTGATGGCTTGGTCAAGATATTTTCAGGCCTCATTCGTCTACCGTCCGCACTTGATTCAACAGCTTTTTGCCTATCAAATATACATTTCTCAACTGGCAAATGATTACACTTTCTTTGGTTGGTACACCTACGATAAAGCCTTCCGCTTTTTTTCAGACTTACATGTGCAAATACAGCCGTATAAAATATTCTGTGAAAAAGACTATTACCGACCGAGCTTCAACAACCTTATTTTCAGTGAAATGCAAGTGAAATGCAAACCTAAATGAAAACCCACCCCTTATTATCAAAGGAAGGGACCTTGGGGCGATCAGTTTAAAGGGTGCGCCAAAAAGCATACAGCTTTGTCGAAATATCTCGATCTTAAGGATCTGAATTTCAATTATCGTAAGTGTCGTAAACTTCGAATTTATTGAAAATTTCATCAAAAATCCCTCCAAAAATTCAATTTTTTCGGACACAAATGATGGGAAAATCTTTTAAACGAAAGACAGCATCAGCACCTGCCCCTTTTGTAAGTACATTTCGTAAACTGTATTGAAAAATTGTGGCAATCGAAAATCGAAAACGAAATATTCTGAAATTTTGCCCTGAAATTTTGCCCTAAACTTTTTTACTCTTATTCTCGAACTACCTTGGTAACCTTAAGCCTTGCTGTTTTTCTTTAATCTTCAATCTCCGTTATTGTCCTAAAGTTTGCCTCGATATAATCTATAGCTATAACCTTAAATAGAATTGGAAGTACATTTTAAATTAGCTGACAGTAAATTTTCAATTGACCTTTTCATAAATTACATCACAAACATCACTTGCCTCGTATTCAAAGCAATTACCATGGTGATTATGTCTCTTGAAACATTAAATGATTCTTACAAATAGGAAGTAGTTTTAATAAAATCCGCTGGGAGTTAATCACCATGGCAATAATTTCAAATCTAGGAAAGTGATGTTCGTAACGTAATTTATGAAAAGGTCTATGCGCTGTAGCAAAATTAATCCCTTTTTAGTACACCTTTTTTACTGTAGCCGCCAATTGCCTCGCGGGTATGCCTGAATGATAGAAAGGTGCCCAGTGGTAAAACTTCAAATTCGCTGAAGGACAGAATCAAGTAAAACGGGGCCAAATTTGGAGGTTTTGGATGACTCGTTGACCAAAAATGGTCAAAAACGGTCAAAATCTTAAAGTGGATTTTTGTCAAATTTTAGCACTTTTTTTTTTTGACTTTTCGGCTTCTCGCTGGAAAGACTCACTACCTCTTACAGTAAAATGAGGCGGAAAATCAAGGGTGGTCAGTAAAACGACGTCTAAAACCCAGGGAGGTCACTTCTCCCCAAAAATACCTCTTTGACATAGGAGGTACAATTCTTATTATTTTATTGTGATACTGTTGCCACCAAAATTGAATATATACTAAAATACGAACACTTATAACATCCTTCCTCACTGAAATTTTTATGAGGTCAACGATTGCTAACAATCAAAAAATTGTTAAGCAGACTTGATTGTAAGCCCTATTTGTGTTCCTTATAACAAAACACATTATCGGGATGTTAACCTGAAAAAATAATGTTTTCTGGCCACCGCACTTAAGCTTTGAAGGGAGGGGCGAAAACAAACGATCTGACTAATTTGCTATCTTAATTTTGTAAGGATCTTACGATAGCGTGTCGCTTCCAAGGATTGAGAACGACGACAAACTTGTGAGAGATCTGTAAATTAGCGCACCGTATCAGAAAAAATAAATTTTGAAACTAGGCATTCTTGTTACATATTGACTATTTTCCTCAGATGGTTTAGAGCATCTGTTATCAGGTTCAGGGAAGTTGGTAGTGTGAACACGTGCACCAATAACACACGGGCATACCTTAGAAGAATATCTAAGGTAGAAATACCTACTCATCGTTTTCTCAAAACCGATTTTTTCATAAACAGACATTCAACTTTTCTTAAATTATTTCTTACTTACATCGATCTAGATGGGAACCCCATATCCCTAAGGTTCTCAAATCCACATTTTCTGTGATAAAACAAGGCTAGAGGTAACGCCCCGCAAGACGATTCCAACAAGCTCTACACCTTCTGCTACGCCCCGTCCGAAAAAGGCACCTCGATGGGGGCAGGGGAGGGCAGCCCAAAAACCCAATCTGAGAAATCCCAACCCAAAGGGAAGAAACCCGGGCGACAGAAACCAACAGAAAGCAGAAAGAACACAGAGAGAACACAGGAAAGCACAACGGCAAAGAAAGAAATTCCACAACAAAAACAACAGAAAAAAAAGACAAAACCCTTAATTGGAGACATGGAGATTGATATCGTACCCAGAATAGAAAAAAAACTTGACAGGCCACTACATCTATACTAAAGGAAACAAAAAAACAAGTTTCACAGAATTGAGAGAACTTATTGCTTCAAAAAAAGTTACCAGCGATAACACCCAGATGAACTCTTTCATTAAGAGAAAAGTTGAAAAATCACTAGAAAACCAAAAGCGCAAAGAGGAGAGGAGAGTCAGACTTGAAACAAATTCTCCAATCATCAGACAAAAGACAGACCAACTTCAAAAATGCCTAAAATGGCTAGACAAACAAGAAACAACAAATGGCGGATGTAATAGTGTGAAAAATCCAAACGACGGATACGATAAAGCACAAAACCCAAATGACAAATCCGACCCAGAGGAACCGCAAAGTGAAGGTGGTGTTAGCTTTACAGTGGAGGAAACAAACGACACTGACATGGAGCACACCAAAACCAGCAAGAAGTTCGGAAAACTCTTAAGACAAGAAGCTTCTCTACGAAAACGCACACGCGAAACAACCCCTCCACCCGAGGTTGAAACCCAGGGAAAGGTTAGTACTGGGGAGGGGGAAGGGGCTGGTCAAGACCTGTTCACCCTCGCTAGAGGACCACCGCCACAAACACAACATCATATCTACAATTCCTCGGACGAAAACGAGGACGACCACGACGACAAAGACGAAATGGCATCTAACCACACTTCAGACCTGTACAAAGACGAGCCAGAGGGAAAGGCCACCGACCCACATAAAATACTGGAAGAAAAGAACGTAGTTCCAGAGACTCCAATTTTTGAGCAAATCACTGAACAAAAAACCACTGTGGTTTGTGTGACAAAGAATGCCAGGCGATGGACCGATCTCAGATTGAGTACATATTGCAATTTCATTGGAAATCACTGAACAAAAAACCACTGTGGAGTCACAGGAAATTTCTCAGTTCACCTCGACCTCAGAATCACAATCCATCTCAGAGTTCCAATCAACTACGGAATCACAGGAAACCAAGAAGGATTCGGAACCCCTGATCTCTCCAATCACCGGGGAGGATTTGAGTTTGTTTTCAAATGGTAATTTTGTTGCTCATTATGATCAACTAGATGCGAAACGAAAGTCAGCAGAAAAGGCACGAAAGAGAGAAAACAACCGTGACCGAAAGCGAGACACCATTCCAACGCTCAAAAATACAACCACATAAAGTGCAAAATGTTCCAGGCCCGGCCAAACCTCTTCCGTAAGCAACGTGAACACGAGCTAAACGGAAGACCTTGGTCACCAAAGCTTCAATCAACTGCTACTTTCACCTACCCTCCAACGTGTTCGTTCACACACAACACAACCTGAAATCCGTTGCGGAAAACGACATGGAGGTTTTGAAGAACGACGAGGAAGTAAAAGGTTTGACTCGCCACATTATCATTAGACTCAGCACTGTTATTTTCCCTATTAAACACATGGCAATAAACTAAAGAATTTTTATACTGCACGTTAAAAACTTAAAATGTTATGTTTTATTTTTAGAAAAATGCACGATTTTCATCCTTCAAATTTTTTGTAATTTGCTATAATGAAAGCAAACATTTCTTTTTCAAACAGCTAGGGATTTTCAAATTGGTAAGAACTGATTTTCTTTTCTAACATCAAATCAGCTTAATATGAATTTTACTTCTTCTTTTTTGTGTTTGAGTCAGGCCTTGATGTTATTTTCAAATAAAATGAAATTTAGATATGGAGATTTTTTTTCGTTTTCATCAATCTAAATAAAATACTTGACATACTATGACACTTCCATTTCCTTTCTTTATTTCAGCGACGACGGTCTTAAAATCAAAGAACGAATCCACGAGAAGAAGAAACTTAGCTTGCTCTCCTGTTTGCCAACATCTCATATACTATTGCACCAAAATGTCGTAGGATTTGAAGTTTCTTGCAATAGCAAGAAAATCCAGGATGATCAGTAAAACAATATCGAAAATCTAAGGTGGTCCAAAAACCGAGAAAAGAGGCAGGGGGTCTTCCTCAACATAGAGAGTACAAATTTTTCTGGAATAGCCCTATGAACTTTGAAAGTCATCACTATCTTAAAGTACATGCAGGGTTAGGAGTTAAAAACAAACAAGAAGCCCACAGGGCATGAAGGCCCAGCGCGTATCTTTATTTGGTAGTACCTATGCATAGTGCAAGTCCGCCAGCGTTGACAGAGATCTATTTATATCATATCAGGCCCTTCCAGAAAAGAACAAGTATATATGGGGGTTTGTCAGTGATTGACCCCCTGGACAACGGGTTTTAACCCCCGGACAACCTAAATGACCCCGGACGAGGGAAATTTTGACAACTTTTTGCTACTCCGCGAACATTATATCCTTCAGCCAGAGTTTCAGAAATCGAGAAAAACTATGACTCGTCACCATAGAACCGATCTTCATGTTTCGGTATATAGAGCGCAAATTTATTTGACTAGTCATGTTAAAAATGCCGATCGAAATGCGATGATTCTCAATAGTTATCATTTAGGTAAGCCAGGGAAATTACAAGAATGAAAGAGACAATGTGTAAACACTTTAATATATTTTCTTTAACACTCTGGGCACTGTTGTTGTTATTGTTGAAATATTTCTAAGTAAAAAGCTAGGGTTTATCTGAGTTTATCCTTATAAACTTTGAAAACACGTAATGTAATCAGTTATTGCGTAATGCCATTAGTAAACTCGTAATGCAATTAGTAAACTCGTAATGCAATTAGTAAACTCGTAATGCAAGTTAGTAAACTTGTGCTGTGCAAGTTAGTTAACTTGTGCTGTGCAAATCGATTGTATGTATTTGAACCAATGGTGATTTCAGAAACAATCCCTGAAAAAGGAAAATTGTAAAGAAATAAGTCAAATTGCAAATGCATTTCACAGAACTTAATTGACTGAAATTATCTTTCAAAATTTAACTTCTGACCTTAAAAGAACAAATTGCTTTTCTTGGATTTTTTCCTGCGTCTCCGCACCGGAAAATCAGCGGAAAATCAGCGGAAAATATGATGCGGGCGGGTGACGCGAATAGAACAATTTTTTGATGGCTGCCTAATGCAAAATCTCAATCGGTCCAATAGAGCATTTCTCAAAGTCGACACCATTATTTATGACGTAGGACTCCAATATTTAAGAGCGGGAAGATTACGTAATGAAATTACCTGAAAGCAGATGATCAGCTTTTTTCAGTTTTTATCTGCACGGCTGTTGTCTGTGCGACAAGCTAGAAAGTACCAGAAAGTACACATGCAAGTGCGGCAAGCTAGAAAGTACACATACAAGTGCGGCAAGCTAGAAAGTACACATGCGCCGCGCAAATACTTGTATAGGTAACAGCTGTACAGATAAAAACTCAGTGCGCGGCTGATCATCTGCTTTTAGGTAAATTACGTAATTTACTCCTGGACTACTTAATTTATGCCTGGACTACTTAAACATTCAACATGTCCCAGCCCTCTTTAAAAAATGGCCTATTAAATTTACCTAGAATATGGTGGTTCGATCAAGTAGAAATGCTTCAGCCAATATCGAATAAACTTGAATTTCTTCAGCCAATCTCTTTATCAATGGATTATACAGTCTGAAAAAGAAAACAAAGAAAAATTTTATTAAATCTCACAATTTGAATTGTACTCGTACAGAGCCCATTTTTCTGACGTTTTTCAGTGCCGACCGCCGACTGACCGCACAATTTGAATCGTACTGCAGATTGTGCACTCAATGATTCTTGTCGTCCTGGAGAAGCCCATGTTCAGAGCAAATTTTTTTAATGTTTTTCAGTGCCGACCGACCGACCACCCGCGACCTATTCATATTATATTTGTGACCCTCCAAGCGATGTCAAAACAAAGACACTAAATTCAAGCCGGCAATTATCCAGTGTCGATTTTGCCGGCAATCAAGCGCCAAATTTACGGAGTTTGCCGGTGTATTACCGTAATTTCTCTAATTTAATACGTCCTCTAATTAATGCGAGGAAATTATTTTCGTCATTTTGAACTAATTTAAATCCGCTAATTATTAGTGCGAGCACCCATTTACCTACTTTTGATTTTCCTCTAATTTAATACGGTAAAGTTCAAATTTTCCTCTAATTATAGTACGAACTGACAATCTTTTTAAATCTCTTCTTGTTCAAGATTTAAAAATTCCAATAGTATTGGAAAAGGAATTTACAGCTGCTTGTTGTATTAGAGGATACCATATCTACAGCTGGACTGGGTGGACTGCTGATATCGGCTCCATTTTGACTGTGAAGCCAGAAGTTAGACCTGGTGCATTAGTCGAAGATCAATACGCGATTGCTATCTGTAGTGATGGTCAAACGGTTGGACACGTTCCCAAATTTTTGTCAAAATTAACATATTTTTTTCATCAAGAATGGAGGAGGATTGTCGGTGAAAATTACAGGAGAAAGGAGATACTCTCATGACCTGCCTAAAGGAGGAATGGAAATTCCCGCAAGCTTTATTTTTAAGACTGAGAACGCTGATCTTTTCGCCCAAATGAGGCAGATGACACGTGAAAAGTTGGAAGAGTTTTGAAAAGAGAAGAAAATATGGGTTAGAAAAAAGCTTAAAAAAGAAAGAAACAAAAAACAGAAAATAAAAAAAATTGTCTTTTTTATTTTTCCTCCAATTTAGCGCGCCTTTACAAAGTTTTTCCTCTAATTATTAGTACGATAAAAAGATTCCAGATTCAGAGCAATTTATATCCTCCTATTATTAGTGCGACACCTCCAAAATAATTATTTTTTTGGTCGTATTAAATTAGAGAAATTACGGTAATTTTAGCCTCAACAATCATTTAGAAATCAAAACAAACATTTTCGCCCGGGCTTTGAATACCTTGTCAGTTTTGCTTTCTTTCTTAAAAAAAAAGTTTCCCCGAATAAACCAACCCAATAATGAAATTATGCATAGATCGCGGATCGTGCATTGTGAATCGTTGGATCTCGCACCGTAAATTACACAAACAAACCGCTTCCAAAAAAGCATTGCGGACTCATACAGTGATCGAAATAGTGGTCGGTTATCGGTTAAAACCGACCAGAAATAAAAAATCACCGACCCAAAAATTATGTATTAAAAATCACATGGAGGATCACATTTTGCTTTGGGGCTGGAAATGATGCAAACACAAGTTATTTATCCCTGGTCTAAATAATGATGGTCTAAATAATGATGACAAAAATTACCTGATTTTAATATCTTTGATGTCAGATGTGATGGTAAAGTCAGGAGACTTTTTAATGTAAATATCTTTTATGTCCAGCAAGATTGTGAGACTTTGTAATGTAAATATCTTTGATGTCCAGAAGTCAAGAGACTTTTTATCAATGTAAATATCTTTGATGTCCAGAAGTCAGATCAATTAGGATAGGATATGTGGAGGAGACTTTTCGGTCTTTTTCAGTCCAGAAGTCAGATCAAAAAGAACTGAGCGGAACAAGAGAATTTCGCTTCGCTCATTCGAAACCATACCCGTCATATAAGGGAGGTAAATAAACAGACGCAAAAATATTAAGGAGAATTTTTCTAAGAAATTCGCTTCGCTCATTCGGAACCATACCCGTCATATAAGGGAGATAACTAAACAGACGCAAAAATATTAAGGAGAATTTTTCTAGCCTGTATGCTTCGCAAAGAAAAAAAATAAAACGCGTATCGCCTAGTAAATTGTTACACACTGACGCCGGGCAGAATGCTAGTGTAAGGCCCAGATAGCTAAAGCTCTGGGCCAACAATAATAGCGTCTAGTTTAAATTTGCTACAGTTTGAGCAATAATCTCTTATTCGACCATGACGAACATAAACGACTGGTCCATCTCCTTTCTAGTTTTGTAGAAAGCACTGCTAGCGTCGTTACCGCTGCATTGAAGACATCGAAATTGTAAATGAAACAAAACATTTTGATGAGACCGGTGTCCCAAAAAAAGAGTTCTATAAACTGTTTTAGAGGATCAAATCTTATGCTTTGGAAAAAGGAAGCGTAAACTTAATTTTGAGCGGTCATTTGTTAAATTTGGTCTACTAGATCAAAAGTATCTAAGGTAGAAATAGCTACTCATCGTATTCTCAGAACCGATTTTTTTCATAAACAGACTTTTAACTTTTGTTAAATTATTTCTTACTATTTGGCGATTGAAAGGCTAAAATCGGTATCGGAAAATGATATGAAGCTTTTACAGAGCGACGAGGAAGTCAAAGGTTTGATTTTTCTTTAACTCGCAACATCACCATCATCATCATCACTCAGCACTGTTATTTTCCCAATTAAACACATGGCAATAAACTTTGAAAGATTTTTTTATACTTAAAATGTTTTGTAGTAGTAGTAGTAGTAGCTACGGAAAATCTCACGATTTTCGGAATATCGTGCTCGATTATTCATGTTGGATGATACTTTCATGCCGGTTGCATAACAATGTAATCGAGACATTATGGGTCTCGCTCAATAATTATATCTTTGTTTGTATGGTTGATAGAGGCATATTGCTTATTAATAGGTTTAAACATAATAGTCAACTTTCACAAAAAATGTTTATCAATAGAGATTTCAAATAAAAGAATGTTTAAAACACAGCTGATTGGCTTAGGTATCGAAACTATATTGTTTCATTAAAATGTATCCGGAGAATTTCAATATTCAAAACAAGAGCAGTGCTCATATCCCGAAGAGTAGGAGTTTTACGCTCGAAACGAAGGAAGATATGACGCAGCCTAACATCGTCCCGAAATCCCTCTAAATTTAATAGGCCGGAAAAAGGAATATCTAAAGGTTGAAAACAATAGGAACGGGCGCACCATGGCCAGGCTATTATTAATGGATGTTTATTTCGAAAGCATTCGTCACTATGTAGTGGTTGTAGTGGTTCGTAATTTTACACTTCAATTCTTTTCAGCAAAAAAGAATCCTTCAAGGACTGAGGAGAAAAAAGGAAAACCTCCAAGCAGTTATTTCATTATAATTTTAACTTCTCTTCTGTCAATAGGTATGAAGGCAATGCAACTTAATTAAGTCAAAATTTACTTTTCTCTTTATCTTCATACAAACGGTTGTCAAAACGGAGGTTAGTGGCCCCAAAAACGTCGATTCAATTAATATGTCGGAATGGTTTAGAGCTAAGCCTGACGTAAACTTTTGTGTATTACTTTTAATTTTCCTTCATTGCTTCAAAAGTTATGTACAAAAAAAACTAACACATCAATTTAAAAAAATTCGACGTCAGGCCATTCCGGCAATGCTTTAAACAAACAGAGAAGGTAAGATACGTTCTTCAGACTATTTCAAAATGTTTCATAGCAGATTGCCAAAATTCTACAGTATATGTAGCCCAAAACGGAGACGGCCCCCAAAATGGAGGTCGTCATTAAAATGAGGATTCCTAGTTGTAGATTTATCAGAATTAGACAATTTTTGTTTATTTTGAAAGAATGATGGTCATCAAAATAACATATTTGCGTCTTAAGGAAATATTTCAACACCAAAATTAGATAAAAATTGCATATAACTCACTCTAACTCCTTGGATAGCGAAAATAATGCAGAGAAGAAAACCATCTCTGTGCCGTCTACTCTACAGTGACTCAGAAAACGGTTATGGCCTCAGGAAGTTTCGTCCAAGAGAAAACCAACATTAACACCCTACACAACGAACCTTAAAGAAATACCAAGAAAAAACACAAACATAAAAATCACCAGCAAAACCAATGAAAACGACAAAAACAGTACAGACAACGATGAATCCAACAACAAAGAAAAAGGTGACAGTGAAAGGTATGTAGATGGTCCCCCATTGCTTGACAAACCAACGGAAAAGTCTTATGAATTCGAAGAAAAGGCTCTGAGAAAAATCCGTATTAATAACGTCGCAAACGTCATCATAAGACATCTTAATATCAACTCGATAAGATAGAAATTTGAAGATCTCAAATTAGTTATCAAAGATAACGTAGACATTTTTTTGGTATCTGAAACTAAGATTGACGAATCATTCCCTGAAAATCATTTCATTATTGAAAACTACTCGCGTCCATATCGCTTGGACAGGGACAAACAGGGAGGAGGTCTTCTACTCTACGTACGTCAGGGCATTCCTTCTAAACTCGTATTAAAAGACAAGAATAATGAAGCTATATTCATCGAGGTCAATCTGAAGAAGCAAAAGTGGCTACTGGGTTGCTCTTATAATCCGCATGTAGACAATATACATTCACATTTAGAGCTTTTACAAATTGATTCTATAGGAGATCATGACCGACTTTTACTACTGGGGGATTTCAATTGTGAAATCGACAAACATAAAATGCCTGAGTTTCTTGCTAGCAGGGAGCTTTCTAGCTTGATAAATGAACCTACGTGCTTCAAAAACGCAGAAAATCCGAAATGCATTGATCTGATGCTAACAAATTACCAAAGAAGTTTTCAGGGCTCTTCCTCTGTATCTAATAGCTATCGGACTTTCACAACATCACAATAAGCGTCTTAAAAACCACTTTTGAAAAGTGTCCACCTAAAGCCATTAAATATAGATGCTACAAAAATCTTAACGAAGATCTTTTCAAAAATCATTTAACACAAGTACTAGAGTCGAATCGCAACTTTGAACATAAAATGGAAAGTGTAGTAAATCTTCTAAACGCTGAAGCACCGATAAAAACTAAAATACTAAGAGGTAATGATAAACCTTTCATGACAAAATCACTATGAAAGGCCATGATGCATCGATCTCGACTTAATAACATTAAACGAAAAGACCCCTCTAACATCAACAAATATAATTACAACCAACAGCGAAACCGATGCTTATATCTCCTGAGAAAACACTAAAAGAAGATTTTTATGAATCTCTGGATGAAAAGCAAATCACTGACAATAAAAGATTTTGGAAAACTGTGCGCCCTTTTTTCTCTAATAAAGGACCAATAAGTGAGAAAATAACCTTAGTCGAAAATGATGAACTAATTAAAGATGATAAAGAAATTGGAAAAATGTTTAATGAGTTTTTCATAAATATCACTGAAAAATTAAATCTCAATCAACCACCAACAGAACCAGTGCCTCTTAATGAACTTTCTGATGATATTCTTCAAAATGAAATAATGCTTTTTAGAAACCACCCTAGTATACTCAAAATAAAAGAAAAGGTATCAAACAATGAAAACTCCTTCAAGTTTAGAAACACCACCGAAGACGAAGTAGAGAAGATAATTAGTAACCTTAAGACAAATAAGTCTCAAGCGGAAAATTATATACCAGCGAAAATAATTAAAAAATACTCACTTATTTGCAAGCTGCTTCTCTATAAGCATAAATGACTCCTTCAGCTCAGGTATTTTCCCAACATTTCCAAGTTCGCGACAGTCACCCCAGTCTACAAGAAAAATTCTAAAAACGATAAAAGTAACTATAGACCAATAAGTATTCTGCCGGTAATATCCAAAATTTACGAAAGAGTATATCACAATCAAATATCAGAATACTTTGAGCACTACTTTGATGAACAACAATGTGGTTTCAGGAAAGGATATTCCACTCAAACCTCTCTTCTCCCAATGGAAGAGCTCTGGAAGCTAGCCAATGACAAAAAATATGTTTTTGGGGCACTGCTCATCGACCTTTCTAAGGCCTTTGACTGCATGTGCCACAAATTACTTGTAGCAAAGATCAGTGCATACGGGTTCGATAACCTTTCCACTGGGTTAGTCACGAGTTATCTAGAAAATAGGCAACAAAGGACAAAAGTAGGCAACGAACTGAGTAACTGGATCAAGATCAAGGATGGTGTTCCCCAGGGATCAATCCTTGGTCCTCTGTTTTTCAATATTTATATCTGTGACCTCTTTTTCATCATTGAGGATACTAAGGTTGCAAATTATGCGGACGATACGACACCCTATGTTAGTGCTCCTACCTGGATTGAAGTAAGTGGTAAACTTAGCTCTGTAGCAGAAAAAATCTTCACATGGCTTTCGATTAATCAAATGGTTGGTAATGCTGACAAATGTCAGCTAATAGTTAACATCATTGACGACTCGCTCTATCTAAATATTAGAGAAGAAACTGTTTTCAGTACCAAAACGTCAAAGATTCTTGGAGTAACCTTGGATAATCTTTTGACGTTTGAATCGCATATAGAAAATCTTTGCAAGAAAGCTAGTTTGAAAATAACCGCCTTAGCCAGAATGAGCACATATCTCACTTTAGAAAAAAAGAAACGCTTGATGAATGCTTTCATTAAATGCCACTTCAATTACTGTCCTCTCATATGGATGTTTCATAGCAGAGCTCTAGAGGATAAAATCAACAATCTACATAAAAGATGCTTGAGAATCGTTTACTCAGACTACAACTCATCATTCGATGATCTGTTGAAACTTGACAGCGGTTCCACCTTCCATCAAGGAGCAATTCAATCCTTATCCACAGAGCTATTTAAATCAAAACTCAATGAATCAGAAAGTAAAATATTTCTCAAAAACCAATGTAAGATCAAAACGAGAAAAAGGAATTCCTTTCGTAGTAGAGTAGTTGAAAGTGAAATGAATGGAAAATCGTCTTTAGCTTTCCTGGGACCTAAAATCTGGGCTACCCTTCCCGATGACTTTAAAAAACTTAAAAACCTAGATGAATTTAAAAAAGAAATCAAGCAATGGAGGCCCACTACTTGTCCTTGCCGAAACTGTCGCACTTTTATCCATGGCGTTGGTTTCATTGATTGAATTTAAATTAATTTGTAAATAATAGTTGATCTTCAGTATCAACCTTCTAGATAGATTTGTAATTAATAGTTCATATTGATTAATTTTGAGCCAAGTACACATTGTACTACTTTGCATCAACTTTAAAGAAAAGAAACATAAACATAAACATAAACATAAACATAAACGTAAGAATTGCTCAGTCATTTGCAAACGCAAGCAAAAACCTGAAAAAGCTAAAGCACATGTGCGATTTCCTATACGATATCAAGGAGCTACCTTAAGAACCACTATCAAAGGATGAACAAATTAAAGTACCGACTCTATCGTGGTATGGTCTATGCTACGCCAGAAGAAAGTAAATCCTATTTGTTTCTTTTTTGTTTTTCAAGATAAACTAATTTTTATCCATTTTCCATTTTCATCTCGATTTTTCTAAGAATTTCTAATGCCAGATTGTTATTAGCTGTTGTTCTTTATTAGCTTGAAAATTCTAGAAGGAATATTGATTTTATGTCATAGAATTTAACATTTTCGACTCAAGAATTTCAGTACAAGATAACTTTTACTTTGTAGTCAAATTCACGTTCAAGCTCATGTGTGATACTGACGAATGTCTCAATAAACTACAAACGAACCCAAAGCCTCAAAGAGTGCGTTCTTGCAAACCAGTCCAACCTTCTAAAGCAAATGTCTAATATACACACTGTGGAAAGAGTTAATCTTAAGGTGGTAAAAAAGGTTTGACACTGTTTTTCAGTTCAAATATACTTATATTTTGAGATTCGGGATGGTTCCTGAGCTAACTAGGTGGCAACCGTGCAGGGTAGGGGGGGTAGAGTCGGCAAGATCTTTTCTATTTTAAGCCTTATTTTGTTACGGGTTTTTTCTGGTATTGAAAATTGGGGAATAGAATAAAAATTTCCTCTGGAAAGAAATTACAAAATACTAAAAACCAACTCCCTCAACGGGTCATAGATTCTGGGAATCTGAAATTTTGGCTTCCGAAATTCATTTTTAAGATTTTCGTGCCCTATTTTTATGAAAAAATATCAAGTCTATTTAAAGTTTTCACTCAATGGAATCCAGCTAAATTTCAAAGGGGTAATTGTTTTAAGATATTATGTTGTGCTCTAAGTTTTTATCCACCCTATTCTAATGTTTTCCATTGTTTATGAGCCACCCGAGGGTAGATTGGAAACGAGATTCTTCTTTCTGGAAGCTAATTTATAATTTAATCTTTGATCCCCCTCAGGTTCTGTGACGCCAATGACTAAATGGGGTCCCGTCGGGCCTGGAAAACCCGTCGGGTCGTAGCGGGCGCGTAAGTACCATTTCCGAATGGTCGCCTCGAAAAGCTTACACCCGGGTCTCCTGGGGTTAACTCCCCTTGAAGTCCTGCTCTCCAAGCGAAAACAATTGTTCCTAATGAAAATTTAAATGAGATAAACGGTAACCCCATTCACGTTGCAGACCCTGGACCGGATCGGATAACTCAACAGGATATCGGAACAATTCACTTCGGATATATCTATTCGAAGCCGCCAATTGGCAATCGGTGTTGTGAACTCAACTTCACTGATCATGCGTCTTGGTTAAAGCACACTAAAAGGGATCATCCTAATGCTCCTATCACCTATTGTAAAACATTGACACAACAATTGATGGCCCAAAATGAAGAAATTCAGGAACGTTTGTCAAATATAAAAGAGGGTCAAGATTCGGCAAACAGCGTGCCCGAAAAAATAGCTGAATAATCATTTATTAATTAAAAAGAATCTTTCCAAGGGTACTTTAGCAAATTTCGCCATTTCCAGGGGGTATCGACACATTTTCAATAATTCTTTTTGACTTAAGGTTCGTCCACCCCCCTGTAAGGTTATTTAATAGAACAGGCCATTCTTTGTTGTCATATACTTAAGGAAACTCTTGTTTATTTAAGTAAGTTTTGTAGATTAATTCTTCTTCCTCTCAATCAAGGCATTGGTTTGTTTTGCAGTAACTATTATTTCAGCCACAAGATTTGTGAAAACATTTCTTTAATAAAAAGCACCAAAATCTTTCACGTGTTTAATAGTGACGCACCAATAGATTATGAGAAAATCTTCTTGCTTGTAGATCAATATGTATTTGTGATGAATCATTATAACTTATCATAAAAGCCATGATTTTCCAAGTCAAACGATGGCATTAGAACATATGTTTGTTATTACTCTCTCTAAGATGATTTACAAAATCTCACCAAAGGCAACTTTGCAAAGATCAAATGGCAACTTCAACTATACCGCAAAACCAACTAAGTGATGAAAAAAATCTACCATTATCACCAAAACGAAAGATCAGTGATACAGAATCATAAAAATTCGACATTTTACCGAAAAACGACTTCGAACCAATAATTAATCAGCACTCAAAAAGAGAGCAATAGAAGCGAGGAGCTAGTTTCATCAAACCGAAATCTCTATTCCAAAAGAATTATTCAAAATGAGGTCGCGTGATCAAACCTCTGAAGTAATAATGATTCGAGCTAGGTAACACCGGGTAACGTGGGTCGGAAGATTCAAATATTCATCAAGCGTTCGGTCGATAAGTTCGACCGATCAGTCCGACCAATCAAAATCATTATTTTTGACTAAATCAACGTTCAATAACGCCAAACCTTTGGCATTGATGACAAAGAAATCTGTTTTCGAACATTGCAGGGCATGGCTCGAAAAGACACTTCTCAAAAAGCTGATTATAAACAATAAGCTTTTTAATTTGAAAAATAATTAAACAAAAGAATCATAACCTACATCATCCAATCTGATAGAAAATCATTCTTACTGGAACAACCATTCTTACATTCATCCATCCATCCATCCATCCATCCATTCATCCATCCATTCATTCAACCATTTATTCATACACTCATTCCATTTCACCAGCAGTTACTATTCAAGCAGTCAAGCTATCTCAGCCATTATACTGAAAAATGAATTTTAATAGATTGTATAAACTATTCTAAGGTTTCGAATAGTAGAGGTTCCAAAATGCCTTTTAAATATTATAATTAATTGCCATGGCTGGAAATAACCGTAATTTTGACTAAAACAAGGCTATGTAGAGCCTTCAGCTTTTGATCGCTGAAAATTTTCTAAAATAATTAAACGGAAAGTCCTAATAAGAACGGGGAACGCGGGAGGTCCGAAGATTTTTCAAAAAATAATAACTGGGGACACGTTTATTTGGGACCTTGGTTAAAAACATGGGCGAAAACTCGTTGTTCCCTGTCGATACAGTTAAATTGTTTAAGAAACCACAAAACATATTGCAAGGACACATGAACTTACCTTTTACTTTCAGGAGAGTATCTTCGGAAACCATCTGATTTAGAAGTTTTGCACGATTCTAGCAATACTAGCAAACAACTCGGTTCCGTGCCCAAAATTTTCATCGAGATCCTGTAATGAATAGGTCAGTCGTTACTGGATAGGAAAATAAAAGGAAATTGAAATTCAAATAATCTTGCCATTCCAATCTATTTCATTTTCGATATTTTTAACTCAAAGCAGGCGATTTCCCCTCGTGTGTATGTATTCACGAGCTAGATACTCCATAAATTCATCGATAGCACATTCATTTTCACCCAAACTTTCAGTGTTCAAATTGATGCCTGGAGCTTGGATTTAGTTTACAGAGATCACTTGACAAAGGTTTGCAAGGTAAGGGTTCAAATTTGCCAGAATTTAATGAAATTAGCAATGGATGAAATTTTCAAGTTAATATCATCCTCCTCCACCCCCTTCTACACCACTTCCACCCTAAATCGTTGACTGACACGCAAGTACCGTAAAAGTTTTAATCTATTAAACATACCATAGATTTTCTATGTCGACACTGATCATTTAATTGGTGTACAATTCTTCTATTCTATAGTTCTTCACACTAGACAACTTTTGAAATTTCAAACGATGATGATAAGGACAAACATAAAAGGTGATTGTTTGATTGACCACAGATCGATTGCGTCAGACCTGTTTAAAGATCAAAAGTGATTAGAACTCTGGGTTCAAACAACATACTGATATGGGAGAGCGATATTGCGTAGGATCAAAACATTTAAGACAAATCGACAGAAAAAGTTTAAAGCAAAGTACTTCCACTCCGACCTAAAAGCAAATAAAGTGCCTTTAAAAGAATGTCGACTTGCAGTTTCAGTCCCCTAGTTTATTCTGATTATTAAATACCTCTTTCGATGTGCGTCCAAGGCCTTTTATTTATTGAAGACAATCTGCGAGCAATCATTTAAATCTTCTCGCTTCTGATTCGCATTTCTGGAAAATTGATCGTTGGTACATAGTGCGTTTCCAGCACCTTGTCTTGTAATGCCAGCCGACTTTTAAGGAAAACAGTAGGATCATTATCGAGCAAATGCTCGAGGGATTTATTTGTTATATTTCAACGTTTGTATGATCGTGGATAGATTGTCGTAGATACGAATCTGCAGGGTTAATTTGTTCCAGTAAAGATACAACGGTAGTCTCCCGTTTGGGAGGCACTTCGGATTGGTGTTGATTTCATTCAGTAGAGTTCCACGTTTGAATGAATACGGTAAACGGATTCGAATGGCATATTATTTTAAGGTTAAAATATTATTGTCAGTTATTATATAGAATTTGCCTTCAGCAGGAAAAGATTCCAAAATTTAGTCTTGCTTCAGCAGATGTAGGCTAATTGAATTTGACTTTCGTCACCATGATGAACATGTTGATTTTATCCATGGCTTGAAGGATTACTATGGATTCACTGCCGTAGTTAAAATTCATTGTCAAACACCAAGAATCGGTGTTGACCCAAGATGGTCATACCACGCTCGATCCTGATGTTTTGTTGGTCTGCAATGTATTGTTTTTATCTGTTCTACATTCTTTTGATTAAATATAAACGTTTCGCTCTCGACATGGTTAGCAAAGGGTCTCCTGAAGAAAAAAATAGGAACATATATAAAAAAGGAGAATATCAATGTACTTTTACTAGCATAATGCTGTTTAGGAAGCAAAGCTCCAAATTTTCTTTTCGCCAAAGATTTTCAAAGAATTCCTTTTACTTTCAAAACAATGAATTATTCGAACACGAAAATTAAAAAAAAATTATCCTCCAAGTCAATCGATACGATAGTTTCCTGTTTGGAAAGGTATGGTAGAATTGGTTGAAATTTCAGTGAAAACTGAACAGATTCCCAATAAGCTGAAATTTGGCAGTGCTTTCTCTAATAAATAGTCCCCAGGACTTTGGACCCATAACCCTCAATAATGGAACTTACTTATTGAGAAGATTCAGGAAGGTGGTGTGAGCTGTCAGACTAGATTTAAGTACACATCTCTCAGTTACCTGTCAAAAAAAGCGTAGAGTAACATTCAAAACTATCTGAGCATAAAATGGGATCCAAAGAATCTGCCACAGTCAACTTGATACTCGTTATTATGGAATCATTATCATCATCAAGGCTGGCATTTTCAAAAACATTTACCTTTTCTTTACTAAATATCTCCAAATTCCTCGAGTTGAATGTCCCCTATATAGCAGGGTTTCTTTCCATAAGTCGTCGGAATTATCGTTCTGCAGTCTACGAGAGAAAAAAAGATAATCTAATGATGCTGCTTTTTAAGTAAAGTTCAAAGTCACAATTTGGTGATTACGTCACGTCGGTCATTTTGTAATTGATTTTGCCAAATGGTCTGGCTAGAATTATTTTAGAAAAGATTAGTGTATAAATAACCGATTTATACAGCTACAACTCTCGTTCTGTATGCCCAGAATATAGTAAAATATGGGAAGTGGAAACTTTGAAATCCCCACACAGCTGATCAAATAATACTTGCTCTTTTTACTGTAACATGTGGCTAGCAATAACAACTAGCTTGAAATCTATCATGATTTTCGAAATCAGATTTTTTCGTTTGTTTTCGAATTGGCGCGACTCACATTAGACTAGAGTCTACTTCTGGCTGAACTTTGCTTTTCGATAATGTTTTATGACGCTGAGTCCAGTGAAGTAGACTAGGAGCATTTGGCGAGGTCACCATTTTGAGAAATGTTAAAAATCCAAATAACAATAACACTACTTGGAGTTGAATGATATAATGAAAAATGAGAAACAAACACCAATAACAGATTTGCAATCCCTTATTCTCAAATAAAAACATTGCTTCATACTGTTTTTACCTTTCAAAAACAACTAAAATCTGACGGACTGTTTTACAGTCCGCCTAAGCAAAAGCATATTACCATATACTACCGGGCCACTTAATCGCGTCGTCCAGTCTATCAAAAACCTTTAAGTGGACCCCGGGCTAGACTCACATGTGTAAATCTCTAATTTCATTTTCATTAGAAAACTAATATATAAAAAGATTTTGGGAGCGTTCATTTACTTGCATGAAATGAAGAGTCGTACCTTTTGTAATTTAAGAAGCTAAGATCCCGGGCATTGATATTGTTTAAGACGTCTTGCAAGGCCAGGTTACTTTTCGCCATTTGTTTTGACCCTCTATAAAAGAAAAAGGATAATTTAGTCTCAGTGGATGCCACTTTACTAGTGCAGTTTTGAGTCAGAATTTGGTGGTCGTGTCAGGTCGGGCATTTCGTAATTTATTTTGCAAAATGGTCTAGCGAGAGTTGTTTGGAAAGAATTAGTGTATTAGTGACTCCTTTGTACAACTTTGTGCAACTACGACCTCGCTCTAAGCGAAAAGTGCCCCCCAGCCATTAGATTGGTACTATAAATCTTGACCAAGCCCTATTATCATCACAAAGTTAATGTGCTTTGTCGTGTCATGGTGTTCTTGCTACTTCCACTACAAAGTGGAAGTATTTATTTAAGTTAATATAATGTGAAAATGTCATTTTGAGCATAGATAAACATAATAAGGTTCAACAGCTATTCACTCCGATTCAATTAGCTCGCTTTGATTAATTACACAATAGGCTTTTCATAAATTGTAATGGTAATGGTGATGGCAAGGTGATTTAAATCCGTTCAAGTGTTACTTTTATAAATACAGTAAACTACTTATGAACTTCTCTGGGAATCAATTATCATAGCAATATTTTGAAAACGATGTAAGAGTTGCTCGTGACGTATTTCTGAAAAGGTCTATACCAATGTCAACTTCGATAGTGATCAAGAATTTTATTTTGACACAAATGAATCTCAATTTGACTTGTTAGTAAGGGGAAATTTGATCGATTTTTTGAAAAATACCTTTTTCTTCCTTAAAACACTATTTTTAAGGGTCAATATCTTGAGGTACAGAAATCACCTATACTCACAATATATCTCTAATCTTAATTTTTTGAACGCTTTCCAAAAATATACAACAGGTCTCTTTTCTCAAGCAAAAAATCATGTTATTTTGATTCCCCTACCCCTTAGCTTTCCCAAAATGTATAACAAGTGCTTTGACTAAAGAAATCGCTCGATTTTACAAATTTCCCTTACTACATCTCTCAAGTGTAGCGAAACAAATTGGTATTACCGTTATTTCAAATTCTCAATGTTCGCTGGTATGACAATGTTTTAATATTTCTTTGCGTTAAGACCAGCTTTCCTTAGAAATTATTTAGACATTTCACCACCAGAATAATACCAAGAACGACAAAGCCTATCTTCAGAACCACACTAGTATTTTCAGATTAAAATAGGATCTGTAAAACCACTTACCAATTCCATTGTTGTTAATGGTACATTTAAATAAGGATTCATCTGCCTCAGGTAATTATATTCTACGATCGTATCATGGTTATGAATAGTCGAGTTTTCAATGCAAATGGTCGGTTAAAGCTGGCATTGCATCATCCCAAAAGCAAAACTATGATCCATACAATTGCTTGTTTCGTTGGAAAATGATGGAGCTAAACAGAGAGAAAAGAAGGAAAAAATTATTTTTCCAGTAAGTATCGAAGTACTATCATCATGTAGAGTTTTAGGAAAATGTAAGACAACTTAAATATAACAAGACCATCTAGAGTCAAAAATTTCACATTTTATTAGGACAAAGTGTAATGAAATGCAGAGACAAGAGAGAAGAAGCTAGAGCTCTGACCTTATCAATTCCATATATTTGGTATATAGATAAAAATTGTGTGTCCCAAAAATAAAGTGGACAAATTCTCAAATAAAGTAAAACCCTCATTATTTATGCGAAATATAATGACTTGCATACTTATATTCCAATCTCGAAAACCTATTCAATGATCTTGGCAAATTAATATCTATTGATTAGACAGGGAAATCAAAGTCAAATTTCTAAGCTCAGTTAAGACGAGTTTTAGGGATATTACTTTATATAAAACCTGTCAGCTTTTAAAGGCTTGGGGGCACAAGAAGTTTTACGCGTTGGTGCAATTCAATATACTCTATCCCATCAGAGGAATGTAAAGAGATGGAAAAACAGCTTTTCTGATTACTCAAAGTTCAACGATCACTTCTATTGAAAATTCTATTGTAAAAACATTGGTTAGGTCATTAAATGAAAGTCCAGAAAAGACGGCTCGCCATACAAATCGGACGGTTTCTACATGATTTGACGATAAAAATGAAAATTTGTTTTTCCTTTTTTGCCGATTACTAGTTCAATTTTTAAGAATAAGGAGCAATATATTTTTTATAGCAAAAGAAATTCTTAACACAATGATATCAAATTGGTTCTTGTAAAACTGTCAGAAGTCGAGTAAAATCAAGATGAAGTTATAATTTTCTCGAGCTCTAGCTTTCCATATTATGGTGCGGTCATGATGTGGTTATATCAGTAGAATCGCTAGGAAATTCTAACAAGAAGATATAGGTACCTTTTCGTATAGGAGAGGTGTATCTAAAATATAAGCCCTAAAAGTTTGCGCATAATCAGGCTTGAAACAGAAGAATTTTGTCACAACACGCTAATTATGCAGATTTTTTATAGAGACAACAAAAAAACCTATTTACTTGACATAAACTTCCTTAAGGGCCTGGTATATGACGAGCCGTTTTTCCATTGTTTTCAAGAAGCTGTTTTTCCATCTCTTTACATTCCTCTGATCCCCTAGAGTTCAATCTCTAACCTTTCTCAGGCAAGAAAAAGTGAAGCCTTTGACGACAGATTGAATCTAGCAATTCCTTTGTTTACAAAAATTTTTGATATTTTTTGCGGTAAATTTTAGTTTCAATCTGTCATTTGTGTAAAAACCAGGCGAGTCGCTCAAGGCCGCGCAACTTTGGTAAGATTTCTTGGCTTCAAATCCTACCAAGGAGATTGACTTCTAGCCCTTCGGGCTTATACTTCATTGCTCCATCCCACCAACCTGAAACGCTTTCTAGTGTCTCCACCCCATTTTTCTTTTAACAACATTTGTGCTTCTTTCAAAAATGATTCAAATCAATTTTGCTCCATTGTTCCAGGGACAAAATCAGTGTGTCTTTTGGGTATTTCCCTCATTTTTGTCCCATGAAACAAAAAAAAGAAACCATGAGACACACACTTTTTCTTGTGTTGGTGGGATGGAGCATGTTGCATTGCACCAATGCAAAAAAAATTCTCGTGTTCCCAAGCCTTAACTGAAGCTTTTAGGTGAAATTCAAAGCACTTTAGTCCGTTTCTCCTATTAGTTGATTTTTAAATGAATATTAAAATTTTAGGCTTGACATTCTCATAAAATCGAACGAACCAGGTCCAGAAGATTGGAAAAATCAGGAAAAATTTGAAACTTAACCGGGAGTAAATTAAAAACAGCTAAAAACTAATGGAACCTAATTTCTGAAATTCAAGGATTTATTTTTTAATTTAATTCTATCTTAGACAAGACAAAATAACTTTTGTAGCATAATTCCACACCTGGTACCAGGTAACGAACGAATGAACAAATGTTGTTTTATAAGATCTCCAGGTAAATCCAACTATGTCAATTTTGACATTTAAAAAACGTATAACAACATTTTGCTGTTGGTAAAAATGGAAACATAAAAAAGCAACATGCTGAATGGACATACCTTATATAGGTAGTCGGAAACATGCTGAATGAAATAAAATGTTCAAACAAAAAAGGAAATACCTAATTTTTGAACAAGGCGATTTCGACACATTTAATTAAAATGTTTGTAACTTTTCGAAAAATTGTTTTCTGAATATGAAATTTTGAGGGGTGCTCAGAGTTATGCTAAAGATTGCCTGTACCAAATTTCAAGTCATTAGAGACATTAGAACACGCTACGTCAAAAAATGAATTTTATGGACACTTTTTTTGGACTACCCGGTATACTGTCTTTGTGCAAAAATTCAGAACAAGCTAATAAAGCAATTTCACCAAATTTCACCAAAAACCAAATTTTCAGGCATTTTTTGACCCAAATTTTCCAAAATAATTTTTCTTGAAAAATCTGGCTCCATCAGATTATAAATAAAACCATTTGACATAATTTTGTCTTTTTGACATGATTTTTTAATGTATCTAATAGTGTCAAAATGTTTGATATCTTGATATTAATTCAAATGTTTTGCCAAGTTCCAAAATCCTCCTTACTTTTTGATATTTTTTTGAGTCCAGTGAAGTAGAAGACCATGAAATTTAACTAAAATTATAGGTCGGTCAGACGACGCAAACACAAGTTATTTGTGATCTTGGCCTTAGATTTCAAATTTTATTAATGTTTTATAAGTACTTTCTGAGATATCAAGTTTTTCATAAATTATGATGTCACAACAAAATCTTCTTATAATTTCTCAAATTGATTCATTAACGCAATGTTATACAATTGTTGGCTCATCACGATACAAGGTTGATATATAGGTGAAAATTCCAGACGTCATAAAATAGCTAGAACTATAAGTACATGTCGAATCTTTGGCAAATTTAGACCAAAGGTGCCTTACTAACTTTCCAAATTTCGCTGACGTCATCAAAATTTTCGAAAATCAAAAAGTTGCATTTCAGTGAGATGCATCTTGGGTTCAAATTTGACAAAGATTGAACATGTATTTTTAACATTACAGCGATTATACGATTCATGACATCACCAAACGAATGCTGACCAAATCCAATCAAATTATGACGTCATGATAACAATTTCTCTTATCAAATATAGATTTTTGGGGTGATATTTAATTAGGTCACAACCTGATTAATAAACTTGTAATTGTATGGAGGCACACAAGAGCCCTAAGTGGAATCTAGCTGCTTTTGGTCGCAAAAACTCTCAAAAACTTAAGGTAAACTTTGAAGTTTTTGACAGTTGGGTGTTTAAGATATAAACTGCAATTATTAACTCTTTTCGGCAATTATTGCCGAAAACGGCAATTTTTACAACGATGAAATGCTGAATCAGCAGAAAAATAAAAAAGTAAATAAATGAAATTTGCCGTTTTCGGAAATAAAAGTGGATTTTATTATTGAACACGTGGTATTTGACACCCTCGCGATGAGTAGGCCCACTGTGCCTTGTTTAGTTTTGTTTTCAACTGGTGTCTGTTGGAAATGCAGATAGGAAAATCGAGTCATGTAAACAAATTTAAAATGGGGTTTTTGTTATCTCTTTCTGGCTGTGTTTCGGCATCGATGCAGGATCTTTTAATAATATTTTAGAACTTTTCATGTTTATTGAGCAACGAAAAATTGAAAAAATCACTTTTAAAAATCTGAGAAACCTTTTTCTCGATGCAATTTTACTATTTTCAAACACCTCTGACATCTTTGCCCTTAAAAGGACAAAACATTTTGCTGATTCAGTATTTCATCGTTGAAAAAATTGCCGTTTTCGGCAATATTTGACAAACAGAGCAATAATTGCCGTTCTTATCTTAAACACCCAACTGTTCGAGACTTGCCCTAAGTCACTTAAGTAGTCAAGTTTCAGGATGTTACTCATTCCCAATCAAGAATAATATTGAATCGATTTTGAGACAAAAATGTGACTCAAAGTGATTTAAAGAACCAGAAAATAGGACCAGTCTTGAGACTGTCTGCTATTGCAAAGCAAAAGAAGTGGTTGAGCCTCCTTTTAGACTCATTATTTTTGGTCCCCTGAATTTAAAATTCATGGCACAGACAAAGAGTTGACAATAGTATTTCTATATTGTAAAGGCACTTTTAGTTCAGACATCAATGCTTTGTAAAGACAGCACCCTGTTTTCCCCCTGTAGTAGAAAAAAAGGAGAACTTAAAGATGTTCATGACAGGTAGACTCTTTAACAGTAAATTTTTACACAATGCCAATGTTGTAATTAGTAGTGCCTTTAGGAATTATTCAACTGAAAATGCACATTGAAAAAGTTTTGGTTCCTGTGATTACCCTGCACGTGCACGAAGAGCTGCCATTATGAACAAAAATTTCGAAAATGAGCTGTCTGTGTGTAAAATTCACATAACTTTTTGGCCTTGCTCCACAAACACTTCTATTTAACGATTCTCCACAAAATTTCATCACGCTTTTGAACCCCGAACCGAAGACATTTCAAAAGACTCTTGAAATAGTGAACCTCATTCATAATTTTTTTTTTTATCTAAAAATATCTCCAGTGTCCAGATCAAAAAATTTGACAAAATTCCACAATTTAATGGGGGAAATTGTGATCATCTAACAAGAGTTTTACCGGAGTTTTGAGATACTAAAGAATTTTGCCAAAAGAATGTTAAAACTTCCAAGAATAATCTCAAAAATATTCCTCAAGTTCAAAGAGAGGTTCAAAAATTCTGAAACCAATAAGATGAGAAAGAAAGTAACACAGTGTCACGTGAAAGAGTTGTTCTCTTTTACAAAAAGTACTCAAAATCCGAAAAATTATCATAAAAACAAAAAAATCTAAAAATCCCAAAATTCTTTTTCACAATACACAGTCAAACAGAAAGGAAAAGATGAACAAAAAAAGTAATGATAAAGTTATACCTAATTTTGAAAGCTTTGATGCAATCTTTGATGAAAAAATCTTTTTCTTGCCAGCATGCTCGACTTTTCGGTGAACCTCCCATCTATCTGTCTCTTCTAAACACACACATACATACACACACGTGAGTTGTAGTTGACAAAAAAGTGCAACCTTTACGCACGTCACATATATATTTTCGATCGAACGTTCCATCAACAACTCCCATGGGAATGTAATTAGTGTAAAACAATTGATATACTTAATACACTTTTGTTTATTTCTTTAAAATATAATTCCCTTGACGCGAAATAATTTATGCACGTTTCAGTATTCTTTCTAAAAGATTTGATAATAATAATTTTTACAATTCTCAAATGATAGAATAATTAAGAAAAAAGAGTAAATAAATCTATTTGAGCTTCTCCGTTCTGTTTAAATCTTTAAAGAGTGAACCTCCGGCTAAGAAAATGAAAGTGGCGGGAACTTTTGACGGAGAGTGTTGTTTAGGATATAGAGGTTTGAGTCTGTATATAAACTAGGTAAGGCGGAGAAAGGCATACAAAATTTGATCACTTTCGATATTCTTATGAAAAAGGGGCGAGACTGATTTTTGCTGAAAAATTGACCCTTAGAGAGACTTTTTTGAAAACTTTTTTTTGATTTTTGAAAAATGTGTTGCCCTTAGAGACTATTTTAAATTTTCTTTCTCTCGAAATCAAGAAAATCAAGTCAAAACATTTTGATTTTTGCAACTTATAGAGAGACTTTGAAAGGTGAAAAACCGACCCTTACCACCGTCCGCACCCATTCTTGCCTAAGTACCCCCCCCCTGGGCCTTCTGGGCCTTGCAAACAAAGAAACATTGACTGCAGGAAAAAACCCTAGAAAGGATAAGAATAAATATCCTGATAATTTTTTCGAAAAAAAATCAATTTAATTTACTTCCTTCTTCATATTTCGAACGCATGTAATCAATTTCATCTATAAATACACATTTTCTACAGACTGGACCTGCTTGATGTTGAAATAAAATACGTTCCAATTTTGATATAAATACCTACATTAACAATTCGGGGTACAAATTTTGAAAAATAGATATAACACCCCTGTCTCAGTAACCCGGTGAGTCTTAAAAGTTCACCGGGTGACTTTGATATGAGAATTATCCACCGGGGTAGAGATTTCAGTCACTGGGTCAAAAAAATCGGCAATATTCTAATACCGGGCAAAGACAAAAAGTCAGGATTTTTCCCTGGGTTTGCGCTATTTAGCACTTTAGAAAAATAAGATTTCGTCTGGGTTTTGATAAAGTTTTTCTTTTTGGCCCGGGTTGAGATTTGTACTAGTAATCTCATGGTTGTTAGGGAAATTCGGGATAAATTTCCCGAGGTAAATTTTGGAACTTTTTGAAATTTCCCGAGTGCAACGAGGGAAATTTAAAACATTTCGAAATTTGACCGAGGGTAATTTATCCAGAATTTCACGAAAACAAGCATGAGATTCCTGGTTAATCTCATGGTTTGGATTGAAATTCTAACAATTCTGCAAGACGTCAGTTTAACACTGGAAATCAATCTGAAACTTTAAAAAGAAGTCTCAAAAAAGTCATAGAAATGCGAATCGAGTTTTAACTGGATAGTATTCCATTTACTTAAGCCTTCAAAGTTAGTAAGAAATTCGAAAAAGGTGATGAATTTCCAAACGATGGAAATTTCACTTTTGCGGGAAATTACAAAATCTAGGAGGGAAATTACAAAAGCTAGGAGGGAAATTACAAAAGCTAGTAGGGAAATTACAAGTTCGCAGGAAATTACAAATCAACGTAAGCAAAATCGTCAATCGAATTTCAATCAACCATGAGATTACCATTGTTCTTCACTCGATTTTTACACTGGGTTATCGACCGGGGCAAATCTGACCGGGTCACTGATACAGGGGTGTGATATAGATTATTAGAACACCCTTTCCCGGTGGGGGGGGGGTAGTTTGGCAAAATGTACGTGTACGGGTACGTGTCAGCAATTTTCACATTTTCTCTTTTTCACACCCTCGAAAGTCCCTCAAGAAGATACAAAATCAATTTAAAAGGCAATCGAGTCTCTTTTTTGAAATTCAGTCTCTCTAAGGGTCGATTTTCGAACTTTGGCTCGGACATATCTGTCATCTCGCAAACCTAGTATCCCCTGGGCACCCTTTCCACACAGCGTGTGAGAGAAAGCCCAGCAATCTTAAACCTTAAGCTAGGTAAAATACATCTATTTTTTCTTTGTTTTACTGATAATTTCTTAAGAAAAAAAGTAATATTGCAACAACAATTGAAATATACAGTAGAAACCCAGTAGAAATTATACATTAACTAACCCTGCCATGATCCTGAATGAGTTAAATTCAAAAGTAAGTTTTTAAAAGGCAATGCAAATTTGGGCTTTTTGAGGTCCCTGATAATAGGGTTGTCGCCTCCTCTTGATAGATAGACAACGCTTTACGTCACAGTATTCATGACGTAATGTTTATACTATACCCAACCTCCCGGTCTTTTTTAAATGCTTCCGTATTAAACATTACTTCACGAACGTCACGAATTGAAATATTGAAGAAAGGTCTGATGAGGAATTTAAAAGTCAAATATCCAAGACTGTCCAAAAGCCCTAGATTACTTGGCCGACCACTTCAAATTACACTAAAAATGTTGATAGCCAGCCTTGATTAATTGTGCTCGATGTAAAAAAGTCTCATCATAATATATTTGAATTTGAGACTTCAATAAATTGAAAAAATGCTATAACTAAGATTAAAATTGACAAATTCCTATATAAAATTTCTACGGATTAAAAAAATTATCAGTTTTAAAACCAAATTTTTTTAAAAATTTGAGCAAAATTACAATAAAATGAGATTATCATAAAACTGAGAAAAAGTATAATATATAAAGTATAATGCGGCTTATTTTTCTAAGAAAAGTTGTCTATAACTTTGTGTATATTGGTTTATACGGGAAAAAAAACAGTTTTCCTGGTAACATGTTTCTTTTATACACCTTTTCGACCATCCTTTTTTTGACGCATTTTTCTATTGTCTATTGGTGCGAAAAAAGGACTGGGACGGTTTTAGTGGGATAAAACGGACACATAAAATACCTGCACGGCAATTGGTGGCCACAGTCGAAAAAAGTGTATTAGAACGCCCTTCTTTGGGCTGAACTTTAGATGCGCTTATTTTGTGGACAATTTTGGTCCTACTTTAATGGGATAAATTTTTTCGGGAATTAAATTTAACGATATGCTTAAAGAATGATATATGATATTTTTCGGTTATCTTATTTGACTAAATAAAATCTATATATTAATACGCTAAAACGTGTGTGTTTACAACGTTCTGTAAAAAGTTTTCGAAATTCTAACAAAGCTCTACAAAGCCTCTTCTTCACGGCATTGAACCATCGTCTTTTTGCACCCCATGCAGTTTTCCTACCACTAGACTAACTTTGAGACACCAGTATACTATTTTCTTTACAACAACATTGGAGCTGGATGGGTTAAAATCAACCTTCTTCACAAATATAATTTTTGCTTTTGAAGATTCCTTATTCAGATGCTCTTTAAAACTCTCTGTTTACTATAGCGGCTCCCTATCACTTTCAAAGTCTTTCAAGGTCTTTCAAAGTCTCTCTCGAATGTCCAGCCTCGATGGCTAGCCACGATGGCTAAAAAGATCGAAAATATAATTCTTCTAAGCCATTCACTTAATTGTGGTTAAAAATTGCAATGCAATGTTATTTTTTATCTCGTTTTTTTCATTAAATGAAAATCGTGTCACTATTTCGGCAGCTATCTTGCTTCATTCAGATATTTTTTATATGTATAGTAATTCGCTGGATTGGGACACGCAGCGTGCGACGCTGCGCATACGGCTAGTTGGCTTTAAATAAGTAGGTACTACGTAAGTTCATTGCTAACTTATATGAAAACCCAAAGTGAAAAATAGATACCCAAATATCAATCACTACTTCACAAATCTAAATAAGGCATTACTGTCAAATATGTTTTTAAGGTTGTTGTAAAAGAATCGGTAACTAAAACTAAAGAATGTATAACAAGAACTTAAAGCAAGAAATATACACCAATCTTTCCTAACGCCACATGGGGGTTAGGGATCGGGAAAGGAAAATAATTCGGTCGAGGTGGTTTTAATCACAGTGTTGCTGGTGCTATACCTCGAGGCTCACAAGAAGCTGATTAAGGAGAAGCAGAGTAAAATGTACCTTACTCTGGGAATGGATTAGGTGTAGTCGAAGTAGTTTTAACAACAATATTGCTGCTGCTATCCCGTGAATCATAATAAGCTGATTGAGGGACAATGGTTGAAGACTTGCAAGATGATGTTGATGCTTGCCATATTTTCTTACGTGAATGATAGTGGTGAAAGAAGTTTGGCACACGAAGACGTTCCACTTCCAGTCCATGATCTAATGCTCTGTATAAAAAATATAGTCCTTTTACATTACATTTCGATGACGGTTTTTTACAAACACTTAATTTTCATTGTTTTTCTTATAATGGAATGAAAAGGTTATCTCTTAAAAGTCGTTGGCGAGACCAATTTAATTTGTTGTTCTACGGACAGATCGTTAGAAAAAAAGGGTTCGGTCGGTCGTTAAAATAAGAATAAATTTTTCATTTATCAGGGTTGGTAAGGTACCGAGAAAATTTTCCAAAAAGTATCTGGATCAAAAATTCACTTTGTTTTTTATCTTCGATGAAGATCATAATAAAATTTTAGTGTATGGAATGCTTTTTATGATTTTTCAATTTCTTGAATTAATTTTCAGCTTTATTCAAGTTTAATTCTTACAAATAACTAGTGTGTAAAATATATTGTAGTGGAAATTCGATATTATTATTTTTTAGATTTTAGCAAAAATAGGGTCGGTCGGGCCGGTGAACAACAAATTAAATTTGTCTCGCCTAATGAATGTTTACCTAACAATTAAGAAAGAGAAAGAAAACTTTTGGCCAATGACAGCATCTGAAATCTAAGGATGGCATTGTTCTTAGTTCATTCTCAGTTCTTAGTGAAATCAAGTGCGTATTACTAATGGGTAATGAATCAACGGATCCTGTACTAATCTTAGTTCTTAGTTCTTAGGTTTTAAGAAATAATGAGCCTCGTGTTTTTATAGATGTTTCCTTATGAAAAAAATATGTCAACATTGACCAAAAAGAATACACCTTTCCCGAATTGTTATTCAGACTTTTTGACTTTTTTGTTTTAGTGTTTGGATGTTTCTATTTAGTTTCATAAAATTGTATGTCACAAAACTAAACAAATAAAAAAAGGATTATGAAAAAAGCTTTTCCCGTTCTTGAGTTATTTTGATTTGAAATTTCTTCATACAATAGAATTACATGGAAACGAGGCCGGGCTGTCTGTTTTAATTTTTATAAGGGATTTCACTGTGAACAAAAACAGTCATAAAAATTGATAGAACAAAGCTTTTGAGCTCAAATTTTCAGCATGCACTTGTCTTTATGGGAGGAATACAAATATATAGTTTTCAATATGGTTTGAAGACCTTCGAAAAAAAATACCAAACAATTCGGGAAAGGTGTATTGTTCGCGACAGGCAAATTGACAACGATAATCTTGTTTTCCATCACTTGTCAGTTGACATTCAATAGGTTGCTAATAGTTATCTGTCAAGGAATTCCCAATCATCTCCACCCCATTTCGTTTTGAATTCTTCCGTTTTCATTCTACCTATGCGGTCAAAATCATGTTTGGTGATAGAAAACAATCCGTAACCTTCTGTCTCCCATAGTCCTGTAAAAAGAAACAAGGAAAGTTATCAAAGTAGCCCAGATTGTTAATCATTTTTATTGAAACAGACCGGCCTTATTTTTAAACAGTAGGTTTTTTAACTTTCAGTTTAAAAGAATCTAAGACCAGTGGTCGCCCATATCTATGTATGAAGATTTTCAATTTTAAGTTATTAAAAACCTTATAAACAAAGGCCACTTATTGAATTTTGTGTCTTAACATACCTTAAGGGTGCCTTTTTCAGAACCTGGCAGTCCCTGTAAGGGTTGGAAAAATAGGAAAATTTCAACTTTTTGCGCCAAAAAGATAGAAATTTGGTCAAATTACACATACGTCATTCTTAAACATTGTACTTTGCGGTTTAGGAAATATCCAAAGGAATACACTTAAAAGTGAAACGCAAACAAGAGGTATCCAAAAATAAGTCAAAAGTCAAGAGAGACGGTTGAGGTTTTAAGGTTTAAGGTTTTACTATTGAACAAATATTCGAGAATTTTCTTTTTGTAAACAATCTCCTTATATTGTTGGGATATAGCAAATCAAACTGACAATGTATATTGCAGACACCTTTTTATTATTGCCGGCATAACGATTTTGTGTAGTTCTTCAAAAATGGTTGAAATTTAGCAAAATCAAAAACATGAACGAAAAAACCGACAAAAAGCAAGAAAAACAACCATTTGAAGAAGCTAAACAAAACCAAACATGCACTCTCACCTCCTGCTCAGATGACGATGACCAAAACCGTCTAAAATGCCGAAAATGCCACCGCATGGTACACTACGAGTGCACACAATTACCGCTTTATCAGCTGCAAATTTTTGCCAACACTTATAACGAACAATATCTATGTCAGAATTGCGTGCGGATAACACGATCTCTAATGAGTAAAATAGGTGAGAACTCGTATCATATGATGCAGAGGGAGATTGAGAAGAAGGACGTCGTCATTAAAAAGCTCAACAACCAGCTAGTCAAGAACTGCAGCCTTAAGAACGATATCGAAAACATCTTAACCAATAAGATGGCTGACTTTGAAATAAAAACCAAGCAGATTATAAAAGAAGAAATAAAACTAACGACGAATTACATAGAAAAATCATCAGAAAAAACATACGCTGAAATAACTAAGAAACACAAGGATAATATCAAATCAGCAGTGAGAGAACACCAACAAGAAAACAAGAATGAAGACAGAGACATCGAATCAAGAAAACGAAATATTATTATACATGGAATGGTGGAATTAGAGGTAGATAACAAAGAGGAACAACAGGAACAAGACAGAATAGATATTGAAGGTATACTAGGTAACATTGGCGTCCAAGATATCAAACCGTCCCACCATCATCGTATTGGACAAAACAGAAAAGGGCTACATTGGCGTCCAATCAAGTTGATCTTAAAAAGTATAGAGGAAAAAGAACGGATAATGCAAAATCTGCATAAGCTGAAACGATTCAATGAAATTGGTGGCTTTAGCATTACAGACGACTTCACCATCAACGAAAGAAAAATTATTAAAGATATGTGCCAAAAGGCGAATAAAATGAATTTAAAAAATGATGATTTCGTTTGGCATGTAAGAGGAAGCCCTAGAACAAACCTTCGCCTAGTTCGAAAACCTAGGACAAAGACCAAAACAACGTCTTCTCTGCCCATATCTTCACGACTGGACGACAGATGAAGAAGTAGACAATATTTATAAATCTAAATCATTTCGTAGAGGTCGATAGACCTGTGAAATATAATTCTATGAATAATAATAATGAATATTGGGCAATTCCAGAATAAATTTGTACCCCCTTGTTGAGGTCTTTTTCGGAAAAAGTGACACCCTGGATTTTTTTTCAAATTTTAAAGATCGCCCCCTGGATTGTTTCTCATTTTTTAGTCTACCCTGGATTTTAACTCCTCAACATATAGTTCTGCAGTCCAACAGCCCCCATGGAATTTTCTAACACTATGTGCGAAAAAAGGACTGGGACTGTTTTAGTGGGATAAAGTGGACAAAGAACACCAAAAGGTGTATCATAAAATTCGACATTATTTATTTCTTCTTTTATAGCATTGGAAAAGAAACAAGATGAAAGTACATATCAGACATATGTTGTGTTGATAAAATACGGGATAATTCACCTCCTCAAAAGGGTTAGGCTCTTTACTTTCACTGGACGAAATAGATAGATTTCCAAAAAGGGAAATTTAGTAGAAATGATATTTCCTTATCAGTTTTGAAAATATACATGTTTGACTATTGCATATTTACAATTTCTAGAAAAACTTATATTTTCTCGCATTTCAAGGAATGGAAATATCATATTTACTAAAAAATGTAAATTTCAACGTTGTCAATTTTGTGTTAATACACACTTTTTTTTCTTACGGTATTCTTAGGTTAAGATCGAAATTTAACCTAGATTTAACATGTAATACCCACCTGGAGAGTATTGAGCGTTACTGGGGTATTATTGGCACTTTACAGTGGGAGGGGTCCCACCGGGTGTGTGAGAAGAGGAGGTAGAGTAAGAGCAGAAATCAAGGGGTGAAGTCAATCTACGCTCCTAGTTTTAAGTAGACATCTACTACTTCAATGACATTGGCTTACACGTTTTTTTTATGAGAACATTTAAAATATTTAAAGCTTTCGGATGATTTTAAAGCCTCAAAATGTTCTTATGTTCTTATTTTCACCATTTTGTAAGTGTTTTTTGTCCATTTTTCTATGAAACCGGCTGTTTTAGAGTCGGCAAAGCTTTAAAATGTTCTTAACTTGTTCTTAACATTTCGGCCATGGAAGCCTTATATTCTTATATAGTTTGTTCTTATAAAAAACGTGTACTGATTTAAGAGCTGACTGCATGGGTTCGAGCCAGTAGCGAAATTAAGCAAGTGCTTATTTACACCGTTCAATGCGATATCGTATTCCTGTACATAAGATTTCACTTGCATGGTTTGCTTTGGCAAGTTATGTACAGGCCTACAGTATCGCACTTTACGGTGCTTAACCTAGCTAGTAACTATGTGCACTTAATAGTCAAATCCTCTTTATTTCAGCGATTAGAGTTATGGCTGAAATAAAAGTCATATAATATAAAAGTTATAAAATTTATATAAAAGTTATATGATTTTATACTTTTTTTAGATGGGTAAATAAAAACTCGGGCACAGAGTACTCTCACCCTTGTCAAAACCATTTTAATACTACTTGGCTCCAATCATTCTGCTTTAACTTCTTAATTTCAGTGTCTTTCTCATTATTTATTCGTGTTTTTTAAAATAATTTACTGCTTCAGTAGGTTTGTCTTGCAAAGACAGACTCTCAGCCAACACCCCAAATAAAATCACAATTCTCATTTTCCGATTTTATTCGGTAATTTTTTACATTCTAAATTTTCACTTCAGATGAGAACGAAAATGAAGAAGAAGCACTCCTCAAAGATGCCGAGGTGAAGGTTTTGCCGCAATACAAAAAAGATGGTTCAAAAAATGTAAGGAAATAGTTTGATCAATCTTCTTAAACCTCTGCCACTGCATGGAACAAAACAAATATTTCATGTTCAACAAAATCGATTTGGGTTTGAGTTTGAGTGAGCGAGAGTTGGAGTCGTGAAGACTGAATTTGAGATTTTAGTTGACTGAAGAGGGGGAACATACAGTGTCTCCATAGCTCCAACACAAACAGGGAACACAAATTTGTCCGGCTTATGAAAATGTATAGGACATTGTTCACTGAAGGGACTGGGACGAGATGGAATTTTTACAAGCTCTTATTTGATTTGATTGGTCGTCAACCAGTAATAAAACAATTTTGTTACTTTTTCTAAAGAACGCGTCATTTTTATTACTTCAAATGACCAATTATTAAAGTATCTTATAAAAACTCCATCTCATCTGTGGAAACAGGGAAACCAAAAATTGAACCCGATAAAATTGGGAAGAAAAATCGGTCAGTTGTAGAAGATAGGAAGAAGTTGTTTGAGCAAAAGGGAACAGAGAATTCTACGGGACCGAAAAAAAGAACCAAAACTGGTGAATCTAAATGTGAAAGAGAATCGGTCGCGACTTAGTGAGACGTGGTTTGAAGGTTTTAAGAAAGCCCCATTGAACTCAATTTTTTATTTCTGTGTATTTGGAAAACGGCCTGCACTATAAGACTTTCATTTGAGATGCCGAATTTTTGCTGAATTTAGGATCAGCCCAGATTGATCATTCTCTCCCAAAGAGCCTAGCTAGCCTGTAAAGATAAAGCAAAAATCACATTCTGGGTCTGATAATGTGTCTCAGACAACACTCATCGTTCAGTCGGAAAGCAATTTCTTTCAAACTTTGATCAAATGATAAAGGGCTGGCAAGATATTCACCGTGGTAAAGGTTAAAGACAAGCTTATGAAATTGCTCTAAATCATATTTAGTCAGTTCAGGAACACCATTTAGACGATCTGGAGCAGTTTCAAAGCCTCTGAAATTTCTTCTTAAGTTTCTTAACCTTTTCCGTGCCCACGGGGGAAAAAAGGCAAATAAAATTGACAAAGATTTTCGAGGCGATGCAGTTGTTTTCGGCGGGAGAAAAAGAAAAAGGTATTTTGAGCAGTCGACGGCATGTATAATTGTTCTCGCCAGTTGTTAGCCGGAAGGCCCAATGTCAAATATACTGGACATGACTTATACATTTTTGCCCAGATTTTCTTTTGTGTGGCTGCTCAATTCATTCTAAAAAACATTTCGCACTCATTGAAAATACTTGACATCGGCATGGAAAGGGTTCATGTTATAAACATTGTATAAAGTTAGTTTCAATTATTTTTAGTTCAAACATTTTACAAATCTTTATATTGTACAGTGCTTAGAATTTACATCTACTTTTATAGAAAGAAAATCAAAGTAAAATGACCATATGACCCTTGTGCTAAACCTCCTAATAATCAACAGGCCCGGCGGAATAACCTTGAAAGTGGGGAGGCTGAAGGCCTAAAATGAGATAAAATTCGCCATAAAAATTTGAGAAAAAAATCTCATTTACTCAAAAGTGAAGAGGCTGAAGAAGCCTCTCCAGTCTCCCCGCTTCCGCCTGGCCTGACCAAGTAGACAAGAAGGGCGCAAAATTTGTGAAAGAGAGCAGATTTTCATTACACTATCATTATCCAATCATAATATAAAAATATCATTACTGTGTTAAAAGAATATGCTCTCCTACGCAAGTTTTGCGCCACTCTTGTCTACTATCCATGCGTAAGAGCCACCAAATGTATTCAAAGAATGTGGAATATAGGAAAAAATCAATCTTTTGCCTTTCTGAAGACGAAAGATTTGCCAAAATTAATAGTTTCAGTCCCCTCTCAAGATATTTTCTATAATTTGAATCTCTCTTTAATTCAAGCGAAGTAGATTTTC